>NC_141538.1:113662500-113972500 GCF_021556685.1 Rattus norvegicus
TTCCCCTGTCTTCACTTTCTTGTCTGAGAATGAGGCAAAGTTCTCACTAATCAGAGAGCTATTTCTTTTTACCTCTGATTCCAGTTGTAACAAGATTCTGTCTTGCTTGTCTGAATCCTTCCTGTGGCCATAAGAAGATGGGAAATACTATATTTACTTGTACATGAGCCATTCCTGTCCCCTCCTTATCTGTTATTGTCCCATACCCCCCAGCCACTTCTGCAGTCTTTACAGGAGTTACCATGAGAAGAGGATGTTTAAATTGCAGAGGGAGGTGGGAGGGAAGAGGGGAGAAGGGAGTAACATTTGAAATGTAAATACATAAAATATCCAAGAAAAAGAGAAAAAATGTCCTCATAACCAAGATTCTCAACAGTCTTCCCCTTTAAACTGATGTCTCACAAGCACTGGCAACTTTTCCTTGAAATCAGACACACTGTAAGCTTTATATCACTTTACAGTCAGAAACAAAACTTTATCAATCACTTGGTTTGTCATTTCTGAAGTAAGGAATAAGTTTGCACCTGCAATGATGTGTATAATTTCAATGAATATTTGCGTAGATATTTATTTGTATACCTACTTTTAATCTTTCTAAACAATTGTTAGAAAGTAGTTTCTGCTTTTTCTCTCCACTGTGCACTTCATAACTCAATAGATGTATGAATCAATAAACATTTCTTAAAGCTACCCTGCACTTTTGCTTTGCTTATTCAAGGAGTCATATGCCAAAGATACTTTTCTCACAAGCATAACCTCTTTGAATAACTGCTTTATTAAAACAAGGGATTTTTCATACTAATAATTTCCTGAGTCAATTAAACAAAAAAGTAGAAAAGAATTTATTATAAAACATAATCCCCTACACCATATCTTGTGTCCCCTTTAATTCTTTAAACTTGTGAAATACTTTTAGTACTGCCTACATACTCTAGGATAAGTGGCCATCCACTGTAGCATTATCAGTTTACCAGAGACTACACGTTTAAGAAAACAGACTCTCCCTTTCCCAGAAGCTATCTATTGCCATCTTCCCTTTTTCATGGTGACATTTTGTCTGGCTTAACTGCTGTGAGTTCTTGCTTGCAACTGCCCTGTTTTATTTGGAAAACACTGTTTCTTTTGTCATCCAGCATTTCTGGGTCTTACAGTATCTCCAACACTCGTCCATTATGCTCCTCCTGCTTTTGAAGAAGTGCAAGAATTCCACAGTCCCTTATTCTCTGCATTCTAATGAATTTTGGATATCTATTATTTAACCCACTTACTCTGTAAAAAAGTTTCTCTGATGAGCATTGAAAGATTAACTTATCTATGGGTATGAAAAGTCATTAGAACTCAGTTTAATACTTTGTTTAACCAATAGTCGTAGCTTTTCCACTGGAGCCTAAGAGAATCTAGGCACATGTTCTTGGCTAATATTGATGCTAGGTATTGGTTTTAGCCTGGATAATAGGCCTTAGTCCAATCAGAAAGTGGTTGGCTAGTCTCATAACATTCTTACTAATCATTCTACGTGAATCTTATGATCATACACACTTGGCAGCTGCTGAATTAAACTATAACTCTTATGATAAATGTTATCACTAATAATTTGGTGCTGTGTTCAAAATACTTTTCATGCACTACTTAAAAAAAACATTTTGCTCATAAAATCTAAGCACCATAACAATGTACCCCTCTGAAAATTAGAAACGTGCTTGGATGACACGTTTCCCACAATAATGTATAGTATTATTTTATGAATAGTATTGTTGAGTTAATTGCCTATGTACTATACAGCCATGTCTTTATTGCAGAGATAAAAGATTTGCAATTTGCTTAAAAGGCAAATTATAAATAACTACAGGGAAGCTTCATTGCTTATTTTTTTCTAATTTATAAAATGTATTAACATAATGCTTAATGTAAACTGGATTCCAATGACATCTTACTATAAAATTGAAAAGTCTAATATATTTAGTAACAGTTTGATATTAAATCATTACTCATACTTTATTCTTGACTGCTAATAGCCTTCTGTTAATAGTCAAGAGACAGCCAATTAAAATTTTCTGCATCTCATAATAAATTAACTAAATAATTAATGTCTGGGAATAAATAGTTTTTAAAAACATTAAAATGAAGAAATAATTGGAGAGGTTGAAAAGCAAGTATAAAGTGAGAAAAAAAACAGATTTTCTGAGGGACTGGAGTTGACGTCTAGCAAATGAAATATACTGTTAACTTAAAGCAGAACATCACACATCAATAGCCACTCTAGATACAGAACCACAGCAGCACAATGCAAAACAAACCAACACAGTCTTCACTTGGGAACCATTGTCAGCATGCTTTCTTAACAATTTATGTTTTTGATAATGTAAGAGAAAGAAAGAATGAGAAGTGGAGTTGACACACACAGAGAGACAGAGAGCCAGCAAGAGACACAGAGAGGAAGAGACACAGAATTTACAGAAGACAGACAGCTACCCAGAGAAACAAATACTGAGGCAGAGACACAGAGAACAAAGTTAAACACAGAAAGAAAGTTACAGAGATAGAGAAATGAGAGAGACAGAGACACAGAAACCAAAACCACAAGATTCATGTTTAGACTCTTTGTGATCAGTATAGGTCAGATCATAAGGATGCTGAAAGTGTTGACAATACTGTTTTGGGGTAATTAAATATTTCTTTAAAAAAATTAGAATTCTGACATTCATTTCTACCTTTTATTTATATAAACTTAAAACACAGAGTAACCTGTGACATACAATAGCCATATACCAAATTCTGAGGCTCTGTAGCAACTTTTTTGTCCAGAACTTTCTCAGTTTGTCTTCTGTAAAGGGATGCTGTTAATGTTAACAAGATGTGAAAAACAGGCCTCTTGAGCAATGAAATAAGGCTCATGCTGAAATGTACAATTTTAAGCATTGACTTGGTCAGTTGGAGAAGAGAAATCTAAAATAATACAAATCATTATTTTGGCATTGTGGCAAGTGAAGGTGTTTGTGAATGAATGAATTGAGGAAGACTGTGTTCACACTGTTGGTAGGCATCCAGTCAGCCCGCTGGAAAGAAACTATTTGAGAAGGACAATATTCTTCAGCACTAGATACCAGAATTTCAGACTATGTCTTTCTTTCTCTATTTTTCTTACTTTCTTTCACCCTGTCTGCATCTGTCATTATTGTATCTATCTATCTATCTATCTATCTATCTATCTATCTATCTATCTATCTATCATCTATCATCTATCTCTATCTACCTACCTATCTACCTACTTACCTATCTACCTACCTACCTTTCTCTGTTTCTTTCATTATTTTTCTTAATTTTAGGGCTAATTCCAACAGTTCCTTAGTGTATATAGCCTTCATCCATGTGCTATATATACATTTTTCTGTTTTCAAAAGCATTTCACTTGGTCTGAGCCATGATCAAGTGTATCCGTTCTGCAGACAACTTGTCTTGAAATATTTTAACCTCCAAATGACAAAATCTGACTATTCTACTCATCCTTTATTGTCTATCATATATGGACCTTTTATCTATATCTCTTATATGCCTACCTATCTTATCAATCCATCTATTATCTCTGTCATCTATATCTATTTAAATCTATATACTTATCATCTATATATCCTCAATCATCATATACTATCAATATATCTATTAACTTATCTGATTACTTATGGTATTCACCACTTCCATATTTTTATTATCATCAATTTGTTTCATCTTGATATTAAATTAATTCAGTTCTTTGACTCACTTTTCATTGATGTTAAATTATTTTTTCTGATGTTCCTAATCATTCCCCTCTGTTTATTTTTCCACAAACTCGACATGAACTTCCATAACCATCCTATATTGACTATAAATTATCTCTTGTGCATGCTAATTTTCTTCCCCTTTCTATTTGTCTTGACTTCTTTGCTTTGCATCACCATTTCTCTTTACTTTATAGTGAATTGGATAAATGATGTCATTTGTCCTTGCTATATTTCTCTTTTTTGCATCCCTTGTTGTTTCTTCTATATCAGTGAGATATGGGTTGTTTTAATCAGAATATACTGCCTTGCTTTGACTTACAGATTTTAACATTGTGATTTCCTTGTTGTTTGTTTGTTGTTATTTTCTAAAAGACAAGGTCCAATGTAGAAAAATGTGGCCCTCAGCTTGCAACAGGGTCAGACTGATTTTCCTGTGTTCATCTCTTAGTGCTGAGAAAACACAATGACAGGGATTGAAACACAAGGCTTTCTACATGTTTGAAAAGCTCTCTACAAACTGAGTCGCATTCCCAACCTCTACCATTTTGTTCTAAAATGCATTTATCTTCTCTTGTAGTTAAAAAACAAAAAAGGAAGTTATTATTGCAAATAACATAAATTTAGCTTACTCGTTCTGTTTCCTCATTAATATACACAATATGAGAAAGGATGTGATTCCTAGTGAAAGACAGATTTTTCTTTGTGATCCACAAAGATGATGCACAATCACAATTTTATGTCATATAAATAGTTAGCTTATAATTTGAGTAGTAATTCAATATGAACCGTTTTAAACATTTTGTTATTTGACTTGTGCCAGCTTTGGCTAAGAAGCTTTAACTCCTGGTTCGTGAATCCTCTGATTTAGCCAAGGGGATCTTTTTTTGTCACTGTTTTAAAAAAAAAGTCCTCATAATTCTTGTAAGAGACTCTGAAAGGTAAAGTCTCTGCCAGATACTTATTTGCAAATATTTTCAACATGATTCTGTAGCTATTTTTAATTTCCCATTCAAATTATTTTAAATGTGTAGTTATTTATATGCAGGTGTCTGAAGGAACACATGTTTTCTGCATGTGGCCACCTGCAGACATCAGAACAGTGTGGCAAACTCCTATGGAGCTGGAGTTACTAATGCTTGCGGACAGATCCTCTGAAGAGCAATAGGCACTCCTAACTACAGCAGATCCTCTAGCCCTGATGTTTCATTTTCTTAATAGTGGTTTGTGAAGCATGTGTCTTTACATTTTCTATTTTTTGAGAATGTCGTATATGTATTTACAACATATCATAATCTTTAAATGTCAGTCAAACATAACAGATTTTTCCCCTCTGTTCATTGTTCTGAATCTTATTTAAGAAGCTAATTACAATGTAATATCAGAAATGTTTTCTTTCATAATGATTATTAAATAGGAATTGTGTAAGTTTTATATGTCAGATTTAAATCAGTTCAATGTCTATTTCTCCTATTATTCTTTTTGTTTGGTTGTGGGTTTTTTTGTTTGCTTGCTTGCTTTTTTGTATTCCAAATCTGTGGGTAAACTAGACTGAAACACGCCATTTATTTCAGGACAGACTCAGATTCAATGATTTCCCTGCTAAAGCCTTCTATGTGTCAGGATTGCAGTTGTAAACAAGCATATCTAGTTTAGTGACCTAGTCTGTCAAATTTTATTTTTGGTTAAGATGAGGGTCAAGATTAATTTTTCCAGCCATTATTTTAACCAGTAGATAAAGTTCATAGGTTTTCACCTTTGCTTATTCATCTATGGACTCTAGTTCTAAAAACGAAATTAAGCTTTAAGAATACCTCGATGCGGTCCCACACCCGTGGATCCCGGCCGGCAGCAGCTCTCTGCTCCCAGACCCCGTGGGAGAGAGACCTCACCGCCTGGTCAGGTGGGCACTCCTGAGGCTGCAGAGCGGAAGAGACCACCAACACTGCCCACCCCTGCCCACATCCCTGGCCCAAGAGGAAACTGTATAAGGCCTCTGGGTTCCCGTAGGGGAAGGCCTAGGAGCGGCAGGACCCCGGCCTGAGACACCGCCAGAACCTGAAGGAAACAGACCGGATAAACAGTTCTCTGCACCCCAATCCCGTGGGAGGGAGAGCTAAACCTTCAGAGAGGCAGACAAGCCTGGGAAACCAGAAGAGACTGCACTCTGCACACATCTCTGACGCCAGAGGAAAACACCAAACTCCATCTGGAACCCTGGTGCACTGAAGCTCCCGGAAAGCCGGCGCAGATCTTCCTGGTTGCTGCCGCCACAGAGAGCTCATGGGCAGCACCCCGCAAGCAAACTGGAGCCTCAGGACCACAGGTAAGACCAACTTTTCTGCTGCAAGTGACCTGCCTGGTGAACACAAGACACAGGCTCACAGGAACAGCTGAAGACATGTAGATAGGAAAAACTACACGCCCGAAAGCAATACACTCTGTCCCCATAACAGGCTGAAAGAAAACAGGAAAACAGGTCTACAGCACTCCTGACACACAGGCTTATAGGACAGTCTAGCCACTGTCAGAAATAGCAGAACAAAGTAACACTAGAGATAATCTGATGGCGAGAGGCAAGCGCAGGAACCCACGCAACAGAATCCAAGACTACATGGCACCATCAGAGCCCAATTCTCCCATCAAAACAAACATGGAATATCCAAACACACCAGAAAAGCAAGATCTAGTTTCAAAATCATATTTGATCATGATGCTAGAGGACTTCAAGAAAGACGTGAAGGACTCCCTTAGAGAAACACAGGAAAACATTAAAAAACAAGTAGAAGCCTACAGAGAGGATTCACAAAAATGCCTGAAAGAATTCCAGGAAAACATAAATGAACAAGTAGAAGCCCATAGAGAGGAGGCACAAAAATCCCTGAAAGAATTTCAGGAAAACACAAGCAAACAGTTGAATGAATTAAAAATGGAAATAGAAGCAATCAAGAAAGAACACATGGAAACAACCCTGGATATAGAAAACCAAAAGAAGAGACAAGGAGCTGTAGATACCAGCTTCACCAACAGAATACAAGAGATGGAAGAGAGAATCTCAGGAGCAGAAGATTCCATAGAAATCATTGACTCAACTGTCAAAGATAATATAAAGTGGAAAAAACTACTGGTCCAAAGCATGCAGGAAATCCAGGACTCAATGAGAAGATCAAACCTAAGGATAATAGGTATAGAAGAGAGTGAAGACTCCCAGCTCAAAGGACCAGTACATATCTTCAAAAAAATCATAGAAGAAAACTTCCCTAACCTAAAAAAAGAGATACCCATAGGCATACAAGAAGCCTACAGAACTCCAAATAGATTCGACCAGAAAAGAAACACCTCCCGTCACATAATTGTCAAAACACCAAACACACAAAATAAAGAAAGAATATTAAAAGCAGTAAAGGAAAAAGGTCAAGTAACATATAAAGGCAGACCTATCAGAATCACACCAGACTTTTCACCAGAAAATATGAAGGCCAGAAGATCCTGGACTGATGTCATACAGACCCTAAGAGAACACAAATGCCAGCCCAGGTTACTCTATCCTACAAAACTCTCAATTAACATAGATGGAGAAACCAAGATATTCCATGACAAAATCAAATTTACACAATATCTTTCTACAAATCCAGCACTACAAAGGATAATAAATGGTAAAGCCCAACATAAGGAGGCAAGCTATACCCTAGAAGAAGCAAGAAACTAATCGTCTTGGCAACAAAACAAAGAGAATGAAAGCACACAAACATAACCTCACATCCAAATATGAATATAACGGGAAGCAATAATCACTATTCCTTAATATCTCTCAAAATCAATGGCCTCAACTCCCCAATAAAAAGACATAGATTAACAAACTGGATACGCAACGAGGACCCTGCATTCTCCTGCCTGCAGGAAACACACCTCAGAGACAAAGACAGACACTACCTCAGAGTGAAAGGCTGGAAAACAACTTTCTAAGCAAATGGTCGGAAGAAGCAACCTGGAGTTGCCATTCTAATATCAAATAAAATCAATTTTCAACTAAAAGTCATCAAAAAAGAGAAGGAAGGACACTTCATATTCATCAAAGGAAAAATCCACCAAGATGAACTCTCAATCCTAAATATCTATGCCCCAAATACAAGGGCACCTACATACGTAAAAGAAACCTTACTAAAGCTCAAAACACACATTTCACCTCACACAATAATAGTAGGAGATTTCAACACCCCACTCTCATCAATGGACAGATCATGGAAACAGAAATTAAACAGAGACGTAGACAGACTAAGAGAAGTCATGAGCCAAATGGACTTAACAGATATTTATAGAACATTCTATCCTAAAGCAAAAGGATATACCTTCTTCTCAGCTCCTCATGGTACTTTCTCCAAAATTAACCATATAATTGGTCAAAAAACGGGCCTCAACAGGTACAGAAAGATAGAAATAATCCCATGCGTGCTATCGGACCACCACGGCCTAAAACTGGTCTTCAATAACAATAAGGGAAGAATGCCCACATATACGTGGAAATTGAACAATGCTCTACTCAATGATAACCTGTCAAGGAAGAAATAAAAAATGAAATTAAAGACTTTTTAGAATTTAATGAAAATGAAAGTACAACATACCCAAACTTATGTGACACAATGAAAGCTGTGCTAAGAGGAAAACTCATAGTGCTGAGTGCCTGCAGAAAGAAACAGGAAAGAGCATATGTCAGCAGCCTGACAGCACACCTAAAAGCTCTAGAACAAAAAGAAGCAAATACACCCAGGAGGAGGAGAAGGCAGGAAATAATGAAACTCAGAGCTGAAATCAACCAAATAGAAACAAAAAGGACCATAGAAAGAATCAACAGAACCAAAAGTTGGTTCTTTGAGAAAATCAACAAGATAGATAAACCCTTAGCCAGACTAACGGGAGGACACAGAGAGTGTGTCCAAATTAACAAAATCAGAAATGAAAAGGGAGACATAACTACAGATTCAGAGGAAATTAAAATAATCATCAGATCTTACTATAAAAACCTATATTCAACAAAACTTGAAAATCTACAGGAAATGGACAATTTCCTAGACAGATACCAGGTACCGAAGTTAAATCAGGAACAGATAAACCAGTTAAACAACCCCATAACTCCTAAGGAAATAGAAGCAGTCATTAAAGGTCTCCCAACCAAAAAGAGCCCAGTTGCAGACGGGTTTAGTGCAGAATTCTATCAGAACTTCATAGAAGACCTCATACCAATATTATCCAAACTATTCCACAAAATTGAAACAGATGTAGCACTACCGAATTCCTTCTATGAAGCCACAATTACTCTTTTTTTTTATTTTTTATTAACTTGAGTATTTCTTATATACATTTCGAGTGTTATTCCCTTTCCCAGTTTCCGGGCAAACATCCCCCTCCCCCCTCCCCTTCCTTATGGGTGTTCCCCTCCCAAACCTCCCCCCACTGCCGCCCTCTCCTCATAGACTAGTTCACTGGGGGTTCAGTCTTAGCAGGACCCAGGGCTTCCCCTTCCACTGGTGCTCTTACTAGGATATTCATTGCTACCTATGGGGTCAGAGTCCAGGGTCAGTCCATGTATAGTCTTTAGGTAGTGGCTTAGTTCCTGGAAGCTCTGGTTGCTTGGCATTGTTGTACATATGGGGTCTCGAGCCCCTTCAAGCTCTTCCAGTTCTTTCTCTGATTAATTCAACAGGGGACCTATTCTCAGTTCAGTGGTTTGCTGCTGGCATTCGCCTCTGTATTTGCTGTATTCTGGCTGTGTCTCTCAGGAGCGATCTACATCCGGCTCCTGTCGGTCTGCACTTCTTTGCTTCATCCATCTTGTCTAATTGGGTGGCTCTATATGTATGGGCCACATGTGGGGCAGGCTCTGAATGGGTGTTCCTTCAGTCTCTGTTTTCATCTTTGCCTCTCCCTTCCCTGCCAAGGGTATTCTTTTTCCTCATTTAAAGAAGGAGTGAAGCATTCACATTTTGATCATCTGTCTTGAGTTTCGTTTGTTCTAGGCATCTAGGGGAATTCAAGCATTTGGGCTAATAGCCACTTATCAATGAGTGCATACCATGTATGTCTTTCTGTGATTGGGTTAGCTCACTCAGGATGATATTTTCCAGTTCCAACCATTTGCCTACGAATTTCATAAACTCGTTGTTTTTGATAGTGAGTAATATTCCATTGTGTAGATGTACCACATTTTCTGTATCCATTCCTCTGTTGAAGGGCATCTGGGTTCTTTCCAGCTTCTGGCTATTATAAATAAGGCTGTGATGAACATAGTGGAGCACGTGTCTCTTTTATATGTTGAGACATCTTTTGGGTATATGCCCAAGAGAGGTATAGCTGGATCCTCAGGCAGTTCAATGTCCAATTTTCTGAGGAACCTCCAGACTGATTTCCAGATTGGTTTTACCAGTCTGCAATCCCACCAACAATGGAGGAGTGTTCCTCTTTCTCCACATCCTCGCCAGAATCTGCTGTCACCTGAGTTTTTGATCTTAGCCATTCTCACTGGTGTGAGGTGAAATCTCAGGGTTGTTTTGATTTGCATTTCCCTTATGACTAAAGATGTTGAACATTTCTTTAGGTGTTTCTCAGCCATTCGGCATTCCTCAGCTGTGAATTCTTTGTTTAGCTCTGAACCCCATTTTTAATAGGGTTATTTGTTTCCCTGCGGTCTAACTTCTTGAGTTCTATGTATATTTTGGATATAAGGCCGCTATCTGTTGTAGGATTGGTAAAGATCTTTTCCCAATCTGTTGGTTGCCGTTTTGTCCTAACCACAGTGTCCTTTGCCTTACAGAAGCTTTGCAGTTTTATGAGATCCCATTTGTCAATTCTTGATCTTAGAGCATAAGCCATTGGTGTTTTTTTCAGGACATTTTTTCCAGTGCCTATGTGTTCCAGATGCTTCCCTAGTTTTTCTTCTATTAGTTTGAGTGTGTCTGGATTGATGTGGAGGTCCTTGATCCACTTGGACTTAAGCTTTGTACAGGGTGATAAGCATGGATCGATCTGCATTCTTCTACATGTTGACCTCCAGTTGAACCAGCACCATTTGCTGAAAATGCTATCTTTTTTCCATTGGATGGTTTTGGCTCCTTTGTCAAAAATCAAGTGAACATAGGTGTGTGGGTTCATTTCTGGGTCTTCAATTCTATTCCATTGGTCTATCTGTCTGTCTCTGTACCAATACCATGCAGTTTTTATCACTATTGCTCTGTAATACTGCTTGAGTTCAGGGATAGTGATTCCCCCTGAAGTCCTTTTATTGTTGAGGATAGCTTTAGCTATCCTGGGTTTTTTGTTATTCCAGATGAATTTGCAAATTGTTCTGTCTAACTCTTTGAAGAATTGGATTGGTATTTTGATGGGGATTGCATTGAATCTGTAGATCGCTTTTGGTAAAATGGCCATTTTTACTATATTAATCCTGCCAATCCATGAGCATGGGAGATCTTTCCATCTTCTGAGGTCTTCTTCAATTTCTTTCCTCAGTGTCTTGAAGTTCTTATTGTACAGATCTTTTACTTGCTTGGTTAAAGTCACACCGAGGTACTTTATATTATTTGGGTCTATTATGAAGGGTGTCGTTTCCCTAATTTCTTTCTCGGCTTGTTTCTCTTTTGTATAGAGGAAGGCAACTGATTTATTTGAGTTAATTTTATATCCAGCCACTTTGCTGAAGTTGTTTATCAGCTTTAGTAGTTCTCTGGTGGAACTTTTGGGATCACTTAAATATACTATCATGTCATCTGCAAATAGTGACATTTTGACCTCTTCTTTTCCGATCTGTATCCCCTTGATCTCCTTTTGTTGTCTGATTGCTCTGGCTAGAACTTCAAGAACTATATTGAATAAGTAGGGAGAGAGTGGGCAGCCTTGTCTAGTCCCTGATTTTAGTGGGATTGCTTCAAGTTTCTCTCCATTTAGTTTAATGTTAGCAACTGGTTTGCTGTATATGGCTTTTACTATGTTTAGGTATGGGCCTTGAATTCCTATTCTTTCCAGGACTTTTATCATGAAGGGGTGTTGAATTTTGTCAAATGCTTTCTCAGCATCTAATGAAATGATCATGTGGTTTTGTTCTTTCAGTTTGTTTATATAATGGATCACGTGGATGGTTTTCCGTATATTAAACCATCCCTGCATGCCTGGGATGAAGCCTACTTGATCATGGTGGATGATTGTTTTGATGTGCTCTTGGATTCGGTTTGCCAGAATTTTATTGAGTATTTTTGCGTCGATATTCATAAGGGAAATTGGTCTGAAGTTCTCTTTCTTTGTTGTGTCTTTGTGTGGTTTAGGTATAAGAGTAATTGTGGCTTCATAGAAAGAATTCGGTAGTGCTCCATCTGTTTCAATTTTGTGGAATAGTTTGGATAATATTGGTATGAGGTCTTCTATGAAGTGAGGTTATGTTTGTGTGCTTTCATTCTCTTTGTTTTGTTGCCAAGACGATTAGTTTCTTGCTTCTTCTAGGGTATAGCTTGCCTCCTTATGTTGGGCTTTACCATTTATTATCCTTTGTAGTGCTGGATTTGTAGAAAGATATTGTGTAAATTTGATTTTGTCATGGAATATCTTGGTTTCTCCATCTATGTTAATTGAGAGTTTTGTAGGATAGAGTAACCTGGGCTGGCATTTGTGTTCTCTTAGGGTCTGTATGACATCAGTCCAGGATCTTCTGGCCTTCATATTTTCTGGTGAAAAGTCTGGTGTGATTCTGATAGGTCTGCCTTTATATGTTACTTGACCTTTTTCCTTTACTGCTTTTAATATTCTTTCTTTATTTTGTGTGTTTGGTGTTTTGACAATTATGTGACGGGAGGTGTTTCTTTTCTGGTCGAATCTATTTGGAGTTCTGTAGGCTTCTTGTATGTCTATGGGTATCTCTTTTTTTAGGTTAGGGAAGTTTTCTTCTATGATTTTGTTGAAGATATTTACTGGTCCTTTGAGCTGGGAGTCTTCACTCTCTTCTATACCTATTATCCTTAGGTTTGATCTTCTCATTGAGTCCTGGATTTCCTGTATGTTTTGGACCAGTAGCTTTTTCTGCTTTACATTATCTTTGACAGTTGAGTCAATGATTTCTATGGAATCTTCTGCTCCTGAGATTCTCTCTTCCATCTCTTGTATTCTGTTGGTGAAGCTTGTATCTACAGCTCCTTGTCTCTTCTTTTGGTTTTCTATATCCAGGGTTGTTTCCATGTGTTCTTTCTTGATTGCTTCTATTTCCATTTTTAATTCCTTCAACTGTTTGATTGTGTTTTCCTGGAATTCTTTCAGGGATTTTTGTGTCTCCTCTCTATGGGCTTCTACTTGTTTATTTATGTTTTCCTGGAATTCTTTCAGGGATTTTTGTGTCTCCTCTCTATGGGCTTCTACTTGTTTATTTATGTTTTCCTGGAATTCTTTCAGGGATTTTTGCGATTCTTTCAGGCATTTTTGCGATTCCTCTCTGTAGGCTTCTACTTGTTCTCTAATGGAGTTCTTCATGTCTTTCTTGAAGTCCTCCAGCATCATGATCAAATATGATTTTGAAAATAGATCTTGCTTTTCTGGTGTGTTTGGATATTCCATGTTTGTTTTGATGGGAGAATTGGGCTCCGATGGTGCCATGTAGTCTTGGTTTCTGTTGCTTGGGTTCCTGCGCTTGCCTCTCGCCATCAGATTATCTCTAGTGTTACTTTGTTCTGCTATTTCTGACAGTGGCTAGACTGTCCTATAAGCCTGTGTGTCAGGAGTGCTGTAGACCTGTTTTCCTCTCTTTCAGTCAGTTATGGGGACAGAGTGTTTTGCTTTCCGGCGTGTAGTTTTTCCTCTCTACAGGTCTTCAGCTGTTCCTGTGGGCCTGTGTCTTGAGTTCACCAGGCAGCTTTCTTGCAGCAGAAAATTTGGTCTTACCTGTGGTCCTGAGGCTCAAGTTCGCTCATGGGGTGCTGCCCACGTGCTCTCTGCAGCGGCAACAACCAGGAAGACCTGTGCCACCCCTTCCGGGAGCTTCAGTGCACCAGGGTTCCAGATGGTCTTTGGCTTTTTCCTCTGGCGTCCGGGATGTGTGTGCAGGGAGCAGTCTCTTCTGGTTTCCCAGGCTTGTCTGCCTCTCTGAAGGTTTAGCTCTCCCTCCCACGGGATTTGGGTGCAGAGAACTGTTTATCTGGTCTGTTTCTTTCAGGTTCCGGCAGTGTCTCAGGCAGGGGTCCTGCCGCTCTTGGGCCCTCCCCCACGGGAGCCCAGAGGCCTTATACAGTTTCCTTTTGGGCCAGGGATGTGGGCAGGGGTGAGCAGAGTTGGTGGTCTCTTCCGCTCTGCAGCCTCAGGAGCGCCCACCTGACCAGGCGGTTGGGTCTCTCTCTCACCGGGTCTGGGAGCAGAGAGCTGCTGCGGGCCCGGATCCGCGGGTGTGGGACTTCCGGTAAACACAGAACGTGCCCGGTCCTAGAGAAATTCTGCTTCCGTGTGTCCAGAGCTCACCAGGCAGCTTTCTTGCAGCAGAAAATTTGGTCTTACCTGTGGTCCCGAGGCTCAGGTTCGCTCGTGGGGTACTGCCAAGGGGCTCTCTGCAGCGGCAGCAACCAGGAAGACCTGTGCCGCCCCTTCCAGGAGCTTCAGTGCACCAGGGTTCCAGATGGTCTTTGGCTTTTTCCTCTGGCGTCCGAGATGTGTGTGCAGGGTGCAGTCTCTTCTGGTTTCCCAGGCGTGTCTGCCTCTCTGAAGGTTTAGCTCTCCCTCCCACGGGATTTGGGTGCAGAGAACTGTTTATCTGGTCTGTTTCTTTCAGGTTCCAGTGGTGTCTCAGGCAGGGGTCCTGCCGCTCCTGGGCCCTCCCCCACGGGAGCCCAGAGGCCTTATACAGTTTCCTCTTGGGCCAGGGATGTGGGCAGGGGTGAGCAGAGTTGGTGGTCTCTTCCGCTCTGCAGCCTCAGGAGTGCCCACCTGACCAGGCGGTTGGGTCTCTCTCTCACCGGGTCTGGGAGCAGAGAGCTGCTGCGGGCCGGGATCCGTGGGTCCCACAATTACTCTTATACCTAAACCACACAAAGACGCAACAAAAATAGAACTTCACACCAATTTCCCTTATGAATATCGATGCAAAAATATTCAATAAAATTCTGGCAAACCAAATCCAAGAGCACATCAAAACAATCATCCACCATGATCAAGTAGGCTTCATCCCAGGCATGCCGGGGTGGTTTAATATACGGAAAACCATCAACGTGATCCATTATATAAACAAACTGAAAAATCAAACCTACATGATCATTTCATTAGATGCTGAGAAAGCATTTGACAAAATTCAACACCCCTTCATGATAAAAGTCCTGGAAAGAATAGGAATTCAAGGCCCATACCTAAGCATAGTAACAGCCATATACAGCAAAAAAGTTGCTAACATTAAACTAAATGGAGAGAAACATGAAGCAATTCCACTAAAATCAGGGACTAGACAAGGCTGCCCACTCTCTCCCTACTTATTCAATATAGTTCTTGAAGTTCTAGCCAGAGCAATCAGGCAACAAAAGGAGGTCAAGGGGATACAGATCAGAAAAGAAGAAGTCAAAATATCACTATTTGCAGATGATGTGATAGTATATTTAAGTGATCCCAAAAGTTCCACCAGAGAACTACTAAAGCTGATAAACAACTTCAGCAAAGTGGCTGGATATAAAATTAACTCAAATAAATCAGTAGCCTTCCTCTACACAAAAGAGAAACAAGCCGAGAAAGAAATTAGGGAAACGACACTCTTCATAATAGACCCAAATAATATAAAGTACCTCGGTGTGAATTTAACCAAGCAAGTAAAAGATCTGTACAATAAGAACTTCAAGACACTGAAGAAAGAAATTGAAGAAGACCTCAGAAGATGGAAAGATCTCCCATGCTCATGGATTGGCAGGATTAATATAGTAAAAATGGCCATTTTACCAAAAGCGATCTACAGATTCAATGCAATCCCCATCAAAATACCAATCCAATTCTTCAAAGAGTTAGACAGAACAATTTGCAAATTCATCTGGAATAACAAAAAAACCAGGATAGCTAAAACTATCCTCAACAATAAAAGGACTTCAGGGGGTATCACTATCCCTGAACTCAAGCAGTATTACAGAGCAATAGTGATAAAAACTGCATGGTATTGGTACAGAGACAGACAGATAGACCAATGGAATAGAATTGAAGACTCAGAAATCAACCTACACACCTATGGTCACTTGATTTTTGACAAAGGAACCAAAACCATCAAATGGAAAAAAGATAGCATTTTTAGCAAATGGTGCTGGTTCAACTGGAGGTCAACATGTAGAAGAATGCAGATCGATCCATGCTTATCACCCTGTACAAAGCTTAAGTCCAAGTGGATGAAGGACCTCCACATCAAACCAGACACACTCAAACTAATAGAAGAAAAACTAGGGAAGCATCTGGAACACATGGGCACTGGAAAAAATTTTCCTGAACAAAACACCAATGGCTTATGCTCTAAGATCAAGAATCAACAAATGGGATCTCATAAAACTGCAAAGCTTCTGTAAGGCAAAGGACACTGTGATTAGGACAAAACGGCAACCAACAGATTGGGAAAAGATCTTTACCAATCCTACAACAGATAGAGGCCTTATATCCAAAATATACAAAGAACTCAAGAAGTTAGACCGCAGGGAAACAAATAACCCTATTAAAAACTGGGGTTCAGAGCTAAACAAAGAATTCACAGCTGAGGAATGCCGAATGGCTGAGAAACACCGAAAGAAATGTTCAACATCTTTAGTCATAAGGGAAATGCAAATCAAAACAACCCTGAGATTTCACCTCACACCAGCGAGAATGGCTAAGATCAAAAACTCAGGTGACAGCAAATGCTGGCAAGGATGCGGAGAAAGAGGAACACTCCTCCATTTTTGGTGGGATTGTAGACTGTTACAACCATTCTAGAAATCAGTCTGGAGGTTCCTCAGAAAATTGGACATTGAACTGCCTGAGGATCCAGCTATACCTCTCTTGGGCATATACCCAAAAGATTCCCCAACATATAAAAAAGACACGTGCTCCACTATGTTCATCACAGCCTTAATTATAATAGCCAGAAGCTGGAAATAACCCAGATGCCCTTCAACAGAGGAATGGATACAGAAAATGTGGTACGACTACACAATGGAATATTACTCAGCTATCAAAAACAATGACTTTATGAAATTCATAGGCAAATGGTTGGAACTGGAAAATATCATCCTGAGTGAGCTAACCCAATCACAGAAAGACATACATGGTATGCACTCACTGATAAGTGGCTATTAGCCCAAATGCTTGAATTCCCCTAGATGCCTAGAACAAATGAAACTCAAGACGGATGATCAAAATGTGAATGCTTCACTCCTTCTTTAAAAAGGGAACAAGAATACCCTTGACAGGGAAGAGAGAGGCAAAGATTAAAACAGAGACTGAAGGAACACCCATTCAGAGCCTGCCCCACATGTGGCCCATACATATACAGCCACCCAATTAGACAAGATGGATGAAGCAAAGAAGTGCAGACTGACAGGAGCCGATGTAGATCGCTCCTGAGAGACACAGCCAGAATACAGTAAATACAGAGGCGAATGCCAGCAGCAAACCCCTGAACTGAGAATAGGACCCCCGTTGAAGGAATCAGAGAAAGAACTGGAAGAGCTTGAAGGGGCTCGAGACCCCATATGTACAACAATGACAAGCAACCAGAGCTTCCAGGGACTAAGCCACTACCTAAAGACTATACATGGACTGACCCTGGACTCTGACCTCATAGGTAACAATGAATATCCTAGTAAGAGCACCAGTGGAAGGGGAAGCCCTGGGTCCTGGTAAGACTGAACCCCCAGTGAACTAGACTGTTGGGGGGAGGGCGACAATAGGGGGAGGTTTGGGAGGGGTATACCCATAAGGAAGGGGAGGGTGGAGGGGGATGTTTGCCCGGAAACTGGGAAAGGGAATAACACTCGAAATGTATATAAGAAATACTCAAGTTAATAAAAAAAAAAAAAAGAATAACTCGATGCAATCAAACTGACTCCTAACTATTTTCTGGGGGAAACACAATTCTAAGCCCTTTGTGATTGGGAATCCTCAGGAAGTATTCCAGGGCAAGGGTAGGATTGTATTGTTTATATACTTTTGTTTGAATTAAATATTCTGTTCGATTTGTTCTTTAATATCTGAAGCTAATATTTCTTATATATTGCCTGGTTTTCTACTAGAATATAAGTCTTTTCCCCTTTTCTCTATAAAGTCTGCAATTTAAATATATTCTGATTAATGTGCTTTATGACAACGTTCCTAGATAAAACTTTCCTATGTTTATGCTAGAAGTGGACCAGTGATTAATATATTTCTCTTTAAAACACTACTTCTAAATATACATGCCTTCTTTAGGAAAGAAGGAAAATCTGAGCCTACTTTCTAGCAATTTGCAAATGATTATTTTATTGGATAGATTAGCTTTCAATTTAGAATATCTGAGAAATGCCTAACACTAAGAGATAAATTAGGATTAAAAAAACCTTAAATGTAAGAATGTCACTGCATCCAACATAAAACAAATTGTTCGTAGAGAAATAAAGATAATTAGAAAGTAAAAAAATTGAAAAACTCAGGGGAAATAGAAGGTAGCATTTCACCAGGGAGTGTGAGAAAAAGTATTTGAGAGTTCACTTTAAAGTTATTAATCTTAAATAGTTCTAAGCAGTTAAAATTCTATTGATCAACAATCTAGTATTCTTTCTTTCATATTAGAATGAAGATTCTAATAAATAACTTCCAAAACATTTTTCTATCATGAGCAGTCCCAATTTTACATTGCCTACATAAGATCAGTTCTTGTCTGAAGCAGTTGAATTACTTCAACACAAAGAAAATATTCATAGATAAAAAACAAATTATTAAGAAAAGGAAAGTATCTGAATTGCCATCTCCGTTATAATCTTTTGTTCATACATGTTTGGGTTTTATCAGACAGAATCTTATCTAATCTAATTTGATCTTGTACTTTCTACACAGCTAAAAATGTTCTCGTGCATCGACCAGCCTCCAGAAGAAATAGATGGATGGTTTGAGACACACATTTAGTACTCAAATAGTAAAGATGTCAAGTTATAGTCATGGTATTTGAAAAAGTAGGTTAGTGGCTTATAATAGCATCCAGTGAGCTCTATATAGTGACCCACTGAACTCAACCACCCTACACAGAAAATATTACATAAGTCATATTATTATGAAAAGTCATAGAAAGAGAAACAAAATAAGTTGGGCTTACTGATTTTTTATTATTATGATATTAATTTTATATAACCACCCCAATTTTTTTTCACCAAACTCAACCATCTGGCACAAGCCTCTTTGTACAACCTAGTATCACTCTTTCAAAATCACATCTTCATTGCTCACATGTTGATAGCATGGTCTAATCAGCCAATTTCCTGTCTGTTACTCTGTATCCTGTTCTTTCCCCTCTGTACATCTATCTCTGTGGTCATATAATCCACTCTTTCTGCATGAAGAGCCAGCCCCAATCTTTTATGTGATGAAACTTAATGTGTTCTTTACCACTACGTGTAATAGTTGCATTTCTTACTTCTATGACAAAATACTCATTAGAGATTGCTTTCTGTTTTGTAATAAACACAAAGACCAACTTGAGTAGAAAAGGGTCTATTCAACTAACTCATCTGCAACATTGTCTGTCACTGAGAAAAGTCAATGAGAGAATGCATGTAGGAACAAGGGCAGGAATTATGGAAGAACAATACTCATTCTCCATGACATACTCAGCTGTTACACCACCAAGGGCCACCTGCTCTAAGCATGGAACCTCCCACTAGACTTGGTCATCCCATAGACATCGTTAATCAAGAAAACATCTCACAGACTTCCTTACAAGATTGTCTGATGGACGTATTGTCATCATGGGAGTTTCTTTTCCACATAGCTCTAGATTTCTTTCAAGTTGACAAAAACTAATCAGCACAGCACTGAACAATTTTGTTTTCATCTTGTTTTCTCTGTTTAAATCAGAATGGAATACTTGTGGAACACTGTCTGCTCCCTGCAGAATGGGTCATTCCTACCTCACAGTCCCACTCAAAGTCTGATTTCCTGATACTTCCAAATCCAGTGAGGATGGAAATATGGATTAAATATCAATATATTCCCCTCTCAAAGATGAAGATGTCTTAAAACTTAGTTGGCTTATTTTATATCATTTGGACAATGTGTGTGTGTGTGTGTGTGTGTGTGTGTGTGTGTGCTTTTTAACTCTTTGCAATAATTATTTTTCCTGTGCCTTTTAACTCTACAACACCAAGAAGATAGAAACTATGTCTTGTACCAGTCTGCATCCTCAGTGTCTAGAGCACTGAAAATTCTTTGTACCAAATATACCTTAAATTGTATCATTCTATCTATTAGCACAGCAATGGAGTTCCAAGTAGAAAATAGGTAAAGGTTCAATGGCAGGGAAGAACTAATTTTTGAACTTAGTTCTGAAAGCCTTCAAAGGAAATAAAACTCTTAGAGACAACATTATAAAAGGCATTAATTGATCTGGATTAACCTCAATTAAAGTATTCATTTACAAAACCTTTATGAATATGGACAACATTTCAAAGTGCATAGTAATACCAGTGTATTGCATATAAGATTTCACATAATGTAAGCTAAATTGTCATGAGAAGTCACCTGCTCTGGTTTGCAAACTGAAAGCACTTTTATTTTAATATATGCAGCCTTCTTTTATGGTCCTGATGAGCTATCACGGTCCAATTTTCTTCCAATTGCACAGAACAAAGAAATCCTCCTAGGAGCTTCTTTTGAAGATTAAAGCACTGAAATAATTGTATTAATGTCCTTTTATTTTATATAACAGTATGCTTAGGCAAGCCTAAATTCTTCATGAATATCAACATTATCCAAATAGAAACATTTTGCCAGCGGGACAATGTAACAATGGCCTAACCATGTCCACAGGAGGGAGTAGATGTGCTGACATGTTCCCTGTGAATAGTGCAGGGCTTCATCAAAAACTACTAAGATGTTAGAACTAGACACTGCAACAGACTTCAGTTGTTCCACCAGTAGCTTATTCACACCTCATTTGCTCCATTTACAGTTTGGTCACCACATTATGTTTGGCTGGTTTCTTTTCACATCAGCAGGAGAAAGAGTCCGGAGACCTCCAAGAGATTTCTGGTGCCTAGGGATAAAGATTGGTAGATGTAGGGGTGAACTCCAAGTATGGTTAGTGGCTAAGTAAGGTTTTCTTGAAGGATTTTACTTTCAGTTTTGGAAAGGGTTCTCTGAGAGTATCACATCACAGAGAAAGCTCTGTTTGTGTGTGTGTGTGTGTGTGTGTGTGTGTGTGTGTGTGTGTGTGTGTGTGTGTGTGTGTTAAAAGGAGACAATAGAATTAGATAACAATTTGTTCTTATAGTTATGGATTCTGTAACAATATTAAACAAACATCAGAGGGCCTGGTACAAAGCCATGCAAGACTGATGCTTGATGCTTTAGTCTTTGTGAGTTCATATGTACATTGTTTATGCATGTAAATGCATCTCTCTTTTCACATGATATCTGGCTGTGAGCATGGGGTAGGATTTCTATATCTGTTCCCATCTGATTCTGGAGGAAGCCTCTCTGATATTGACTGAATAAGGTACAAATCTATGAGAATAGCAGAATATTGACTTTTTTAAGACAGATCTGATTGGTTTACCTTAGGTCTCTGGACTAGGTAGCCTTCAGTTCATGGCTAGATGTGTCTGATATGAGTCCCTTCTCATGGAGTGGACTTTAAGTCAATTCAGACTCTCTACCACCACACATTCTCTACTACCATTGTCATAGCATATCATGCAGGCAGTCGAGACTGTAGGTCAAATATATTCAATTTTTGGTATCCTGCAGAATACCTTCCTGCACCAAGGAGACTGGAATATAAGAGTGAAGCTCCAAGTAGGTACCAGGTTGACTTCCTCATATTCAATGAGCTGTACGGGTGTTGCCCTAGGCAATGGGCCCCACTGTCAGTTTCCAGAGAGCAACCTTTTTTCTTTAGTATCATCCTGGGTTGTTGGGGAGATTTCCATGGGGCTTCCTTTGACAATTGTAAGATTTCCAGTCCCTCCACTGAAAACCTCACCAGACTATAAGAGATGGCCCCCTGAGATTCTGTATTCCCACCTCTAGAAGTCTGAATTAAGATCACAGCATCTCTGGGATGTAGCATACTTAATCATGGTGGATGATCTTTTGGCTGTGTTCTTGGATTCAGTTTTCAAGTATTTATTGAGTATTGTTGCATCAATGTTCATGAGGAAAATTGGTCTATAAATCTCTTTGTTGAGTGTTTTTGTGGTTAGGGTATTAGATAACTGTTGCCTCATAAAATGATTTGGAAACATTTCTTATTTATTATTTTGTGGAAAATTAGAGGAGTATTGTCAGTAATTCCTCTTTGAAAATCTAATTAAATTCCATTCTAAAACTATCTAACCCTGGATTTTCTTTGATTGAAAACTTTTAATGTCTGCTTCTATTTCACTAGGGTTATAGGTCTATTTAAGTTGTTCATCTGATCTCCATTTACCTTTGATAAGTGATACCTATTATGAAAATTATTATTTATTATTTATTTTTTATATTTTTTAGAATTTCAAATTTGGTAGAGTATAGGTTTTAAAGTACTTTCCTATTGTTCTATGGATTTCCTATGTATCTGCTGTTATATACCCTATCTATTTCTGATTATGTTAGTTATGATATTTTTTCTCTACCTTTATTTGTTTAAATAAAGTTTTGTCTATATTGTTGATTTTCTCAGAGAAGCAACTCTTTGTTTCCTTGATTCCTTGTATTGTTCTTTGTTTCTATTTTATTGATTTTGACCCTCAATTCTTGCTTTCTATTCCTCTTGGGTGTGCTTAATTCTTTTTGTTCTAGAGTTTTTATATGTGCTGTTAGGTGGCTTATATGTTATCTGTCCATTATGTTTTTTAAATTTAGGCACTTAGTGCTATGAAATTTCTTCTTAGCAATAATTTCATTGTGTCCCATAAGTTTGGGGATGCTATGGGTTCATTTTCATTGAATTCTACATAGTCTTCAATTACTTTCTTCATTTTTGTCTTGAACCATTCATTGAGTAGAGATTTATTCAGTTTCCATGAGTTTTTATGTTTCTTTTTTCTTTTTCAGTTGTTTCAGATTTATTCTGTGGTGATCTGATAAGATGTATGGAGTTATTTCAATTGTCTTATATCTGTTGCAACTTGCTTTGTGTCTGAGAAAGTCTGTGAGGAGCTTAGAAGAAGGTAACATCTTTGTGTTTGGGTGAAATCTTCTGTAAGTATCTATTGGGTCTATTTGGTCAATAATATCTGTTAGCTCCAGTAATTCTCTGTTTACGTTTTGACTGGATGACCTAATCGTTGGTAAGAGGATGATATTGAAGTCTTTCACTATCAGTGTGTGAGGGTCTGTGGGGACAAAAAGCAATAGGACCAGGAACTGGCTTGCACTAAGAATAGAGTCAAGGTTTATCATGTTGTTTCTTTTTTCGTCTATGGTGGTTGAAAGTTTTGATAGGTTTAGTAGTATGAGGTGACATCTGTGGGTTCTTAGAGTATACAGCACATATTCCAGGACATTGTGTCTTTTAGAGTCTCTGTTCAGAAGTCAGGTGAGATTTCAATATGTCTACCTGTATACGTTACTTGGCATTTTTTCCTTGCAGCTTTTCCTATTCTTTCTTCTGATACTTAGTGTTTTTATTCTTAAGTATCATGGTGACTTTTATTCCCACTACTGGCCATTTGATGTTTTGTATGATAGGCATCTCCTTCAGGTTAGAAAAAGTGTCTTCTATGATTTGGTTGAAAATATTTTCTGAGTCTTTGAGTCTAATTTTTCCCCTTCTCTTACTATTAATTTTAGGTTTGATCGCTCCCAAATTCCCTAAATGTTTTGTTTCAGGAACTTTTTAGATTTCACAATTTGTTTGACAGATTCTATTACATCTTTAATGCCTGAGATCCTTTCTTATATCTTTTATATTCTCCTTGTGTCACTCGTTTCTGTAATTTCTATTCGAAACCCTACATTTTTCATTTCAAGAATTTCCCCATTTTCTGTTTTCTTTTTGACTCTATTTCCTTTTTCTGGTTTTGAAAAGTTCTATTTGTTTCCTTCAACTGCTTGTATTTTCTTGACTTTCTTTAAGGGATTTATTCACTTCCTACTTAATGACTGCTACATCATATAGTTGGTTTTATAGTCTTTTTCCTATGCTTTAAGTAAGTTGAAATATTCAGGAATTGCTGTAGTAGGATTGCTGCAGTCTAGTGGAAAAACATATATCGCCCTGGATGTTACTGATTGTGAAAAAATTGTTGGAGTCTAGGAATTCTAGATTTGGAATGATTATAGTTCTAAGTGCTGATTTCCGTTGGATGGGCAATTGATTTCTTTTGTTTCTTTATGTATTGGATGTTCTTTGATCTACATTTCAAATGTTAGCCACTTTCCCCAAATCAACCACCACTCCTTCCTGCCTCCCTGCCCTTACATTCCCCTACACTGGGCAGTACACCTTGGCAGGACCAAGAGCTTCTCCTCCCTTCAGTGACCAACAAGGCCATCCTCTGCTACATATGCAGCTGGAGCCATGGGTCTGTCCATGTGTATTCTGAATGGTGGTTTAGTTCCTGGGAGCTCTGGTTGGTTTATATTGCTGTTCTTATGGGGTTGCAAACGCCTTTATTTCCTTCAGTTTTTTCTCTAACTCCTCCTATAGGGAGTTCTTTCTCAGTTCAGTGGTTGACTACAAGCATTCACCTCTGTATTTGTCATGCTCTGGCAGAGCATCTCAGGAGAGAGCTGTATCAAACTCCTGTCAGCATGCACTTATTGGCATCAGCAATATTGTCTCAGTCTGGTAGCTGTATATATATGAGCTGGTGGGGCAGGCTCTGAATAGGCATCCCTTCATTCTCTGCTCCAAACTTTGTCTCCATGTATCTTCCTATGAATATTTTTATTCCCCCTTCTAAGAAGGACTGAAGCATCTGCACTTTGGTTATCCTTCTTGAGCTCATTTGGTCTGTGGATTGTATCTTGGGTAATCTAAGCTTTTGGGATAATATCCACTTATCAGTGAGTGCATACCATGTGTGTCATTTGTGATTGGGTTACCTCACTCAGGATGATTTTTTTCTAGTTCTATACATTTGCCTATGAATTTCATGAAGTCATTGTTTTTGATAATTGAATAGCACTCCACTGTGATGTACCACATTTTCTGTATCCATTCCTCTGTTGAAGGGCATCTGGGTTCTTTACAGCTTCTGGCTATTATAAACAAGGCTGCTATGAACATAGTGGAGCATGTGTCCTTGTTATATGTTTGAGCATATTTTGGGTATATGCCCAGAAGAGGAATAGCTGGGTCCTAAGGCAGTACTTTGTCCAATTTTCTAAGGAATCTCCAGGCTGATTTCCAGAGTGGTTGTACCAGCTTGCAATTCCACCAACAATGGAGGAAAGTTCCTCTTTCTACACATCCTTGCCAGCATCTGTTGTCACCTGAGTTTTTTATCTTAGCCATTCTGACTGGTATAAGGTGGAATCTCAGAGATGTTTTGATTTGAATTTCCCTTATGACTAAAGATGTTGAACATTTATTTAGGTACTTATCAGCCATTCAAATTCCTCAGCTTAGAATTCTTTATTTAGCTCTGTACCCCATTTTTAGCAGGGTTATTTGATTCTCTGGAGTCTAACTTCTTGAGTTCTTTATATATATTGTATATTAGTCCTCTATTGGATGTAGGATTGGTAAAGATCTTTTCTCAAACTGTTGGTTGCCATTTTGTCCTATTGACAGTGTCCTTTGCCTTACAGAAGCTTTGCAGTTTTATGAGGTCCCATTTATTGATTCTTCATCTTAGAGCATAAGCCACTGGTGTTCTCTTCAAGAAATTTTCCCCAGTGCCCATGTGTTCAAGGCTCTTACCCACTTTCTCTTCCATTATTTTGAGTGCATCTTGGTTTATGTGGAGGTCCTTGATCTACTTGGATTTGAGCTTTGTACAGAGCAATAAAAATGGATTGATTTCCATTCTTCTACATGCTGACCTTCAGGTGAACCAGCACCATTTTTTAAAAATGCTATTTTTTTCCACTGGATAATTTTAGCTCCTTGGTCAAAGATCAAGTGACCATAGGTCTTGTGGCAAATGCCTGTAATCTCAGTAGCTTGGGAGGCTGGGGCAGGATTGTGCTTGAGAGTTCAAGGCCAGCATCCTGGATGCCAGGGTAATTTATTGCTTGATTTCTGTTTCCTCTCCAGATTTTCAGAGAGCATGATAGCTGTGTTGACTCTTTCACTGAATATACAGCTAGTATGTTCAGAGGGAATGTTTGTTGCTGGTACTTCAGGATAGTAGGACTTGCAAACATCATGAAAGTGTGAATGATCAGGGATGATCAGGTAGCACTCAGGCCTTCACCTATGGATCTGAAGGTAATTCCAGGTAGTTATTATCTAGATAGGATTGAATTGATTGGTGTTTAGTTTGGTTCCTAGAAAGTTAAAGAATTGGCTGGGGAGGTGGCAACATGGCATTTGTCTGATGGTAAAATGATTTCTCATAGAAATACTTCTTGGGGATTTAGCTCAGTGGTAGAGTGCTTGCCTAGCAAGCGCAAGGCCCTGGGTTCGGTCCCCAGCTCCGAAAAAAAGAAAAGAAAAAAAAAAAGAAATACTTCTTAACCTTCCATGCCTAGTATCTCTTTATTAAGCCATCTTTTTGTTGTCATTGTTGTATAGTTTATCTTACTTCCAGAATGGAAATTTATATAGGGACCAATGGTTTTCCCAACATTCCTTAATGTTTTCTCAATTGCATCAACATTCATTCCCAGCTTCTCTGTGGTGCCTGATTACTCAGGAGAAAACTGAAGCAGTGCAAACTTCTCTTATGTAGCACTCACAGAAAGAGTAAAGTATAAGAATGGAACTAATTTTCTAAAATGATCGAGGGAAAGTAATCAGGCACAGTGTTCCAGAAGGCAACAATAAATTGTTTTAAAGTCAATTGCGAATGGTTGAAAGGAGATCCAAGTAAGAAAAGTCAATAGGCATTGGTAACGTGCTGAGATAGAAATGGCACTGAGTCATAAAATTTTGTGAATAAAGCTTACTGATTTAGGTCAATGTCGAGAAATTACTGAAAAAAAGACAATAAAGATGATAATCCTTAAAAAACTTCCATTCTTCCGCTGGGAGATGCTGATCCAGTCTCTTCCTGAACTGTGTGCAAGAAAGGAAATCAGAGATTTGCACTTGAGTTTTTATAATACCTTTTAGAACCTAATACAAACTAAATCTCTTTCTTGTTCATTGTAGGAACTGAATCGTATACAAGAGGAACCTTAAAATTAATGCTTTCCTAAAGTTTATGATTTGTTCTCATTAACATTAGAACACTTATTTTTTTATCTTTATTAAATTGGGTATTTCTTATTTACATTTCAATTGTTATTCCCTTTCCCGGTTTCCAGGTCGACATTCCCCTAACCCCTCCCCTTCCCCTTCTCTATGGGTGTTCCCCTCCCCATCCTCCCCCCATTACCACCCTTCCCCCCAACAATCACGTTCACTGGGGGTTCAGTCTTGACAGGACCAAGGGCTTCCCCTTCCACAGATGCTCTTACTAGGCTATTCATTGCTACCTATGAGGTCAGAGTCCAGGGTCAGTCCATGTATAGTCTTTAGGTAGTGACTTAGTCCCTGAAAGCTCTGGTTGCTTGGCATTGTTGTTCATATGGGGTCTCAGGTCCTTCAAGCTCTTTCAGTCCTTTCAGTTGATTCCTTCAACGGAGGTCCCGTTCTCACTTCAGTGGTTTGCTGCTGGCATTTACCTATGCATTTTGCTGTATTCTGGCTGTGTCTCTCGGGAGAGAAACCCATCTTTCAGTTCTGTAACATTAAAAACCCTTTCCCACCGGAGTCTAAATTTTATCCCTCTTTTCCTTTTCTTGGATGTATGTGAACATGGTATGTATGTTCATATTTGTTCATAATAAGTTACACATGTTCATTTGTGTAAAGATGCATGTGTCCATGTGTAAACAGAGAATGTAGGTCAACATAGTGTATCTTTCTCAATCGTGTTCGACCTTACATATTCAAGAGTGATCTCTTACTGAATATATAGCCCCATAATTATTAAAGGTAGTTTGTCTAAACCAAACAAAATCCCCAGTCTCTGCCTAATATGGGCTGATTGATTAGTAGGGGACAGGAGGAGGCATGCTGCATGCTCGCATAGTGCCAGGGATCTGAATTCTGTACAAAAGAAAAAAGAAGAAACCAAAAACAAATGAACAAACAGTTCCAACTTTACCCACTGCTCCAACTGACCGCTGCTGCTTGCTGCTGCTGCCTCTCTCTCTCTCTCTCTCTCTCTCTCTCTCTCTCTCTCTCTCTCTCTCTCTCTCTCACACACACACACACACACACACACACACTCATGATACTAAAAATAATCAACATTATAAAGTAATAATTTCAAAATTAAAAAAGGAAAACAACTAAGATTAACTTGCCTCTAATAATAAACAAGCATGTAGTGAGCCCATAAACATGTTTTTCTTTTCTTTTTTTATTAATCATTCCCTTTGTTTACATCTCAAATTACATCCCACCTCCTGGTTACCCCTTCACCAACCCCCCTTCCCACATCCACCTCCACCCTCCACTTCACCTGTATGAAAATGCTCCTCCACCCACCAATTCTCCCCCAACACCACCACTCCAGCATCCCTCCCTACTCTAGGACATCAAACCTCCCCAGAACCAAGGTCCTCTTCTCCAATTACTGTTAGTCAAGGCCATCCTCTGTTTCATACGTATCTGGAGCCATAGATCCCTCCAGGTACACTCCTTGGTTGGTGGTCTAGTCTCTCTGGGAGAACTGAATGGTCAGACCTGCCTATGTTGTTCTTCCAATGGGGTTGCAATTCCCCGCTGATCCTCCAGTCCTTCCATAAGTTCTCATATCAGGTTCCATGAGCTCAGTCAGATGCTTGGCTCCAAGCATCCGCATCTTCATTGGTCAGTTACTTACTCATCACACCTCCCAGGGAACCACCTCACCAGGTCCCTGTGAACATGCATCTCTTGAACACTGCAACATTGACAGGTTTGGTATCAGCAGACATGATGGGTCCCCAGGTGGGTCGGTCCCCTGATGGCCCTTCTTAATTTCCTTTTTTCTTTTTTTCAGTTGGATATCATTGGACAAATGATTTTACTTGGCTTACACATCACAAGTGCAATCCGTCATTGAGGGAAGGAAGACAGAAGCTCAATCAGGATAAGAGCCTAAGGCAAGAAATGAGGCAGAGAGGTCAATGGAAGAACATTGCTTCCTGGCTTCTTCCACCAATTTTTTTATTGGTTAATTTATCTATTTGCATTTCAAATGTTATACCTTTTCCCGGTCTCCCCCACCCTCCGTTCCCCAATTCCTCTGCTTCTATGATGCTACATATACGGCTGGAGCCATGGGTTCTCCCATGTGCACTATTTGGTTGACGGTTTAGTCCCTGGAAACTCTGAGGGTTCTGGATGGTTGATATTGTTGTTCCTCTAACGGGCTGCAAACCCCTTCAGCTCCTTCAGTCCTTTAACTGCTCCAATGGGGTCCCCAGGCTCAGTCCGATGTTTAGCTGCAAGCATTCTTATCTTTATCAGTAAGGCTCTGGCAGAGTCTCTCAGGAGACATCCCTATCAGGCTCCTGTCAGCAAGCACTTTTTGGCAGATGATGTTGAAGTATTGGTTTAAGGGTTATCCACAATGATTATTTTTATGGAGTTCAAATAATAAAACTGGCTTTGTTTAAGTGCATACAGTGGGAATATAAGAGGGTTGTGATTAAATTCTTAAAATGTATCATTTAAAATTACTACCCATGAGCCTAATAGTAGGAGTTGGTAATTTCAGTGTTGCTGTACTGTTCACAGCAGCAGAAAAAGGGCTCTCCTAGTCTATATGTTGTTTATTTCTAGGCCAATACTGTTATTAATTATAAGGAAAAGAAAACCACTTGCAGAAGTTGGACAGTTTTCAAAAAATAATAAAGATATCTTGATATTTTTCTGTAAAGTTTCATAAAGGTCCAGAATTTGAAACTGATTCACCAAGCATGCAGTAAGCAGAAACAAATCAAATGTTTTGAACGAGGGCTGAAGCAACAAGCATTCTAAGACCGGGATGGGAAACTGTGGTATCAACCCATAGTCACAAGTATTTAATCAGAAAACTCAACTTTAGCCTGAGCTAAGATTGAGATTTCCTTTCATCAGATTTGATGTACATTATTTTCCCTGTGTTCCATATTAAAATTAACTTTACAAGGCTAGATGCCTCAGTGTAGGGGATGCCGGTGCAGGGAGACAGGAGTGGGTGTATAAGGAGTGGAAACACTCTCATAGAAGCAGGGCAAGGAGGGTCATGGGATGGGAGTTTCCAGAAGGGAGATGGGAAAGGGGATAACATTTGAAATGTAAATAAATAAAATACCAAATTTGAAAAATGAGGGAGCTTTAGTAATGAATGATTCTAGGTTAAGAGACGACCCCAAGATAGATGTAAAGACTTGGGGTGGGGAGGAGGAGAAGAAGAAGAACAAACATTTGTCAACAATGGATGGTACATTTTACAAAGGTTATCTAATTCAGTTGATTCATCTAAACAATACAGAATTAAATACACTTGCAGTTGAAGTAGGAAAAGAAAATTGTTTAAAAGAGATAGTGGAGAACATTTCATATAACTTACCACTTCTCTCAGGTACTAAACTCTAATATTTGATGGCCAAATTAACTTACAATATTTTGAAACAGATGGAAGTTTTAATATATAGTTATTAAAATATCAATTTCTTGGGCTGGAGAGATGGCTCAGTGGTTAAGAGCACCCGACTGCTCTTCCAGAGGTCATGAGTTCAATTCCCAGCAACCACATGGTGGCTCACAACCATCTGTAAAGAGATCCGATGCCCTCTTCTGGTGTATCTGAAGACAGCTACAGTGTACTTATTTATAATAAATAAATAAATAAATAAATCTTAAAAAAATATCAATTTCTTGTCTTATTGTACCCTATATTATTCAAAAGAGTTTCAGCTTTTTACAGAATTTAGTATGATGGTTAAACAAAGTAAGTTTTCAAAATAATAGAGATTTAGTCGACAACATCTTGTATATATGAAATCTCAATTAGTTTCTGGCTTGTAAAAATGTATGCAAACTCATAAATACACATTAAAAGTCTAACTAAATACAAAGAAATAATTTACTGTACTAGAGTTTATGGACATAAAGCACCATAGATAACTAGAGAAATGCTATCTTTTCAAAAATTCAATTTAGCTATTTCAGAAAACTTTCTGTTAATTTCAAATAAAGGGAATATATTAATTATTTTGGCATTCTTATAATTCAGTTAAATACTTAATAGAAGCAGCTGACATAATTGTGATATGTATATTTTATTTGGGCTGTCCTAAAGTGTGTATTATGCATATAATCATTACAAATCTCAAAAAACTTCCTAATGACTTATTTCCCTGACTTCCTAACCAATGGGTTAGTTTGAAAGCCTCTTTAAATGTGATATTTCAAATTCAGTCTATCAGAGGTGGGCTGTTAATCGAGTAGCAGCGAGGCTGACACACCGCAGCCATGATAGAGGCTGATATAAATTTGAAGGCCTATCCTCTTGAAGGTGCCCACCTCACCAAGACGCTGCTGGACCTTGTTCAGCAGTCGTGTAACTAACTACAAGCAGCTTCAGAAAGGAGTCAGTGAAGCCACCAAAACCCTCAACAATGACATCTCTGAATTCACTGTTACAGCAGCAGATTCTGAACCCTTGGAGATCATCGTGCACCTCCCTCTGCTGTGTGAAGACAAGAATGTCCCCTACATATTTGTGTACTCTAAGCAGGCATTAGGACAGGCCTATGGAGTCTCTAGGCCAGTCTTCGCCTGTTCTGTTAGCATCAAAGAAGGCTCTCAAGTACAGCAGCAGATCCAGTCCTGTCAGCGGTCTACTAAAAGGCTCTTGGTGTAGGCTGTGCCTCCTCCCTTTCCCCTGTCTACTCCGACCCTGTTTGTATATCATATTGTCTGTTAGTATGTACTATTTTTCAGTCAGTTTCTATTATATGGTATTACATATAATATTTTTGTATTTTTATTTTATTTTTGTCTTAACAGGGTTGTTTTTCACCATCTCTTTCTCTTCTACCATATTTTACTCTTCCTTTAAAACAATATGAAATGCTAAGTAGGAGAGGTGAAAGGCAGAATGTCACCATTTAACAACAGGATGAACCAGGAGAACCTCACACCAGGGACAGTGTACACTTTCATCTACAACTTCTTCCACTGCGCAGGGTAGGATGACAGTAGCGCTGGTCCCTTGTGCTTTTGATACAAGATCTCCATAAATGTTACTGTGACTGGGGAACTTTCTTTGGTTAGCAGTCCCTCCCACCTCTTATCATTTGAAGGAATTTGATAATGTTAAGTCCATGTCCAGGTGCTGTTTATTAATGTCCTGTGTTGTTTAGAAGCGTGTAACCTTATATTCTTCCATATCTGAGGCAGTAACAACTCAAAGGGATTCTGGGGAAATCGAGCATATTTGGCTGGAACTTCCAGCAGAGACAACATCCTCCCCTTGATAAATGGGGATTTCTTGTGGAGCTGTTTGACACCCGTGTTGGGAACCCTCATCCTCTCCCAACCACAACGTCGGTCAGGTGTATTCTGCCTCACGTGAAATAAGTGATCACATGTTCATTATTGAGCATCCCAATAAATAAATATGTTCATATTTCACTTTAAATGAATAAAAGAATTATAGGATTGTTTATATGTTTGAGAGACTAGAACGGTCCCCTACTAATATGTCAAAGGTTTCAATGTTTGAATACCTGCTTTGGGTTTGTTCTCTTACCATTTATGTAAGTTACATAATATGCTTACAAATTGTTTTAGTAAAAATTTATTAGTGAAAATGCACATATATTTTAAAGCAATGTTTTTCCTGAATTCTAATAGGCTAATAAGCTATTTTAAGATAAAATAACATTAAAATAAATTCTCTATGGACAGGATGTATAAATTAAACAAATTATATTTAAAACAAATCTTTTCTCACTTATTAATTACTTTATTAACTTACATCTCAAATGCTGCCCTGCTCCTGGTACCCCTCATAGAGCTCTTCCCCCTGGCCCACTCTCCTAAGTCTCTGACAGGATGCTCCTCCTGGCATCACTCCCCCTGGGACATCACATCTGTACAGGGTTAGAGACATTCTTTTTCACTTAGGCCAGACAAGGCAGTCCTCTGCTCTACACCAGCTCTGGTGTGCTCTTTAGTTGATGGCTCAGTCTCCAGAATCCAGGTTAATTGGCACTGTTGGTTTTTCTATGGGATTGACATCCCTTTGGTTTCTTCAGTCCTTCCCCTAACTCCATAGGGCTCCCTGACCCCTTGTCTGTGCTTGTCTGTGATTATCTGCATCTGTCTCAGTCAACTGCTAGAAGAGTCGCTCAGAGGAGAGTCATGCTAGGCTCCTGTCTTCAAGCACAGCATAGTAACAGTAATAGTGCCAGGGATTGGTGCCTCTGTATGTGATGGATTTCAAGTTGGGCCAGTCACTACTCAGCCATTCTTCCAGTCACAGCTACATTTTTTCTCTCTGCATCATTTCTTTTAGACAATTTTGGGTCAAAAGTTTTGTAGAAGTGTTGATGGCCTCATCCCTCCTCTAGGGGAGCCTGTGTGACTACAAGAGGTGTCTGACCATAGGAGGTGGTCTCTTCAGATTCCATTTCACCACTGTTGGACATTTCTGTTAAGTGTGGGCTTCAAATGTACTCTTCAAACTCATCCCTAGTTTCAGGATGCATGGATGACTGATTTAGTGTATGCCAGTGGAATATTGAAACCTCCATTGTTACATATATCTGTCATGGAAAATGTTACCGTATTTGCATATAATCAGCATATAGCTTCCCACAGCATTGGAACAATCTCTAGATTAATTATGAAACCAAATATACTGATCATTCCGTGAAAAGAGTTGTTAGACTATTCAGGAATAATAACAATTACAAAAAGTTTGCAGTGCTCATTATAATTCTCAGATGCCTTCGGTCTTTACAAGACTGAGTCCATATGAAAAGAAGCTGTGGGTATGCCATGATGAGTGTGCTTCTAAAACAAAGACCTCCAAGCCACTTCCTCTGTAACCAGTGATGTAGAGATACCGTGATTGACCTTGAAAACCAGCCATTAGTACTTCACTGTGCTACCGAGCAGGATACTTTTGAGAACAAGTATAAGCAAATACCTGTGCCCCAGTCATCTTTGCAAATGGCATATTTCCACTATGCAAAGCTATATATCAGGGACTGAATGTTTCACAATATAAAAGCTTTTAAATGAAACCAACTGGAGTTTCAAAAATCACCAGATTATTTAAAGCTTTCCTTAAGGAGTAAGCCATGAGAATACATACCCATGGAAAAATAATGAAGTTCCCAAGCTATGGATTACCACATGTAAGAAAACAAAAGTAGACATCTATTATCACCGGTTATTTTGTTGTTGTTGTTGTTGTTGTTTTTATAAGTAGCAAGATAGTTTGATATCATGCTCAGTGGGAAAACCTTCTTAATTACTTCTACAGTTTTAAAGAACAAGAATATATTTAGAACAATGCTCAAGAGACTATTCTTACAAATAAACAAAGCAGAATTAGTTCTTAGAGATTCTTTCTGTTTAAAAACATTGTTCGTTTTGTAAGTGGCACAAACAGCAGTCAATGAGAGTCATTCATGCTGCTCATTTGAGATGGGTAAACAGTTAGCACCTTCACACTGTAATGTTTTTCCCTTGAGTTTACAGTCTACGTGACTATAGAAGAATAAGTGAGCCATCTTAAGATAGGGAGTGTCTGAAAAGGCAGACTCTATTGAGCCATGCGTGTGCGCCTACAGCTTGGATAGGGAGTGTCTGAAAAGGCAGACTCTATTGAGCCATGCGTGTGCGCCTACAGCTTGGATAGGGAGTGTCTGAAAAGGCAGACTCTATTGAGCCACGCATGTGTGCCTAAACTTCACAGAATATCTCTTAATATCTCCCTGCATAATTGCCTTCCTTCTAAATTCTTTGTGACAGAGTTTGATGGCACATACCTTTAATTTAAGCACTTGGTTATCAGAAACATGTGAATCTCAATACATTTGAGGTCAGCTTGATCTACATAGCATGTTCCAAGATCCTGTCTCAAAGCAAACAAACACACAAATAAACAATGGAAGTTCTTCAAACATACATGTATATGTCTTTTAACTTGAATGTAGATATCAAGTATATGTTTCTTGATTTCATAAACAGATAAACTATTTTGAATCTTCCCTCATAAAAAATCAGAGTTCTGAGCCTGTCAATTACTTAATTTCAGTGATAGATGCTGAAGTGAAGCTGCATTTGTCTCCACTTATCTCCATTTATTGTTGTAGTTTGATTCTGGTCAGTAGTTGTGTTCCTACTTGACATACACATATTACAATACAGCATCATGGAAATAAATGCCAATGTGTCTGAGACACAGAATTGTCACAGTTGCTTGGCAACTACTGACAGGTACTATATATTGGGGAGTCAGTGACACAAAGCAACAAATGAAAGTTTTATCAACTACATCGATTCAGCAGAAAGAAAACAGGGTTGAAAGCAAAAAAAAACCTGTTTTGGGTTATGCAAAGAAACAGTAAAGTATGTGTGGATGCCTATTGTTAAAGACTAGACTAAATTAAGAGTTATATTGTGACAGAATGTCAACTCATGTCATGAAAATGCTGCTGATTATTGGGGGGGAGAATTTGTGGATGCTAGTAACAAATTATCAATAGAGTACATTCTTATTGTGATAAGGTAAACTATTACTACTTCCTTGCTATATGTATTTTCTTTCATTTATAATTGAAAAAAATCTTATTCTATTTGAAATTAGGCACACACACACACACACACACACACACACACACACACACAGGTTTGATTGAGCAAGGTCCTCCACATAGTTTTTTGAACTTTTGAGTCCAGTTGATGGTGCTTTTTTTTTTTTCTTTTTTTCGGAGCTGGGGACCGAACCCAGGGCCTTGTGCTTGCTAGGCAAGCGCTCTACCACTGAGCCAAATCCCCAACCCTTGATGGTGCTTTTGAGTGATTCAGGTACTTTGCACATCTATGAAGGAAGCATTAAGGTTAAACTCCTGTTTACTCTCTGTGTCCTTTCTGCTTCGAATGGAGAATGTAAACTCTGTCTCTTCCTCCTGCTGCCACACCTGGTTCTTACTATCCTGCTTCCCTCCCATGATGAACACTTAGCTCCCTGGAACTGTAAGTTCAAATAAACTCATTCTTCTGAAAGTTGCACTGGTCATGATATTTTAATATTGGACCTAAATGTAAATTGCTTACTCTTTGAGGGAAGTTGATTCATCATTCCATAATGTTCACAATATAACTAGACAGTATCTTTTAATTATCTATTTTAAGTGAAATTATTTAAGTGAGAATAGCTTTAATCTTTAGTATTGATAAACTTTTGCCTAATTTTTTAACACAGTATGCTTTATCTATATTACTGAAATTAAGACTTTCTGTAATATGGATGGGTATCTTGGTTTAGACACTTACGTCTCTAAGTAGTCAAACCAATCATGCAAACCTTTGCTTGTTTTAAACAAGCCATTGCCAGACATTTCTAGACTTCTAGAATGTGGTATCATGGGAAAAGTATGAAGTCTTTCAGTCTAGTGCTAAAACACAAATATAAAATGTCTATTTAATTTTAAATATTTATTTTTATGGTCTACATATCTATTTAGTATGCTGAGTGTTTGTCCCAGAATTCATATGGAAATTAGAGAACACCTTGCAGGAGTTAATACTCTTGTTATGAGTGACTCTCCAATAACTCTCCATGTGAGTCCTGGAAATTGAATTCTCATTCTCAGGCTTGGCCATTACCTGCTAATCCATCTCACTAGCCCCAAATTTGAAATTTGAGTGCTATTTTTGATAATCTTATCTCCCCTATTCTATAAACTGAGGAAAATAGTGTGAGTTACATTTTCGACATTTTAGAAGACGAAACAAAAGAAGAAAGGCTATGGGTAGACTACCCCTGCCCCCTTGCTCCTATTTTCAGTTTCCTCTTAGCACTGTCACAATAAGACAAACTATAAAAACAACCTCTGTGAATGAATCCTTATTTGACAATATTAATTGAGAATTCTCTATGTCTACTATGGCTTCACTTTAGACAAGAAATCAGTACCTCAGAGAAATTTACAGCTAAAACTTGCCAATCAGAACTCCCCTCATAAGTCCTACTTTTATTGTCACTTTGCAACACAGATAAATCTCTTTCTTTTCACTTGACTGTAGTGTCTTATAGGAGACTAAAGTACCCAGTCCCTGACTTTCTCAATAACTCCTCAGAGTGCACTAATATCTATCCCTTAGGGAGCTCATCTGGGTGCATAAAGTCTGCACAACTTATTTCTCACTTTAAACACCATTTGGCTTGACTGACATAGTCCATTGAGGAAGCTTGGTTTTGCCTCTTCTTTCTTGACAACTTAACCTAGAAGTTGATCCTATTCTGATTCAATATCAATATTTTAATACCAGAAGCCAATTTAAGTACATATAAAATTTAAGACTGTGTTCGATATACTTAGCTATTGGTCAAGATAAATCAAAACTCCTTTGAGCTTACATGAGTTAGAATGGACAAGATTAATAAAAGAAATTACAGCTCATGTTGGTAAGATTGCAAACTTGTAGAAATCAGCATAGTGGTTCCTCAGGAACTGAGAATAGAGCTACCTAAATGTCCATCCATACCACTCACAGGAATATACCCAAAGGCCTGTAGAGACTACCATAGGGATACTTGTTTATTTGCTTCACTCATAAAAGAAAGAAATTGAAAGCCACCTAGATGTCCATCAATTGATAATGGTTGATGAAAATGTGGTATATTTGGCCAATGAAATATTATTCAGTTTTTAAAATAATGAAATGAAATTGCAGCTAGATAGTTGGAGCTAGAAAATATGGCAAGTTTTCCATTATTTGTGGATAATAGCTTTTAAGATTTTGATACATGTGTACAATCTGAATGGCCACAGACATTAAATACATAGTAAGGGAGTAGGAGGAAAGGATCTCTCAATGAAGGGGAAATAGAATAGAATATAGTATTATGGAGACATAAAGGTGAAACTAGAATATTAAATTATAAATAATTACATTGGGAGGATAGATAAGAAGAATAAAGTAGGGAATGTGGGGAGCGACAACTTATACCATAGGCCTCTAAAAAGCCATACAGAAACCTACTACCATAGTAGACGATTCCTAAATTATAGGCCTATATGAAAAGAATATAAATGAAGTCAAAATATGATTAGGAAGAGAACTTAATATCATATGCTATCAAATAAAATATAAGCTAAAATATTAGAATGGCTTACATCCTGTTGAATCATTGACCAAAACCGACCTATGGGAGCTATCAAGGGTCACAAGTATTTCAAAGTTTGCTTTCCGCAATCTGATGGTAAAGCACTATCACTAAAGAAATGCTTATGTCGAGACAGGCCTGGGAAACCAGAAGAGACTGCTCCCTGCACACACATCTCGGACGCCAGAGGAAAAAGCCAAAGACCATCTGGAACCCTGGTGCACTGAAGCTCCCGGAAGGGGCGGCACAGGTCTCCCTGGTTGCTGCCGCTGCAGAAGCCCCTGGGCAGCACCCCACGAGCGAACCTGAGCCTCGGGACCACAGGTAAGACCAAATTTTCTGCTGCAAGAAAGCTGCCTGGTGAGCTTGGGACACGGAAGCAGAATTTCTCTAGGAGGCATGGTCTGTGTTTACCGGAAGTCCCACACCCGCGGATCCCGGCCCGCAGCAGCTCTCTGCTCCCAGACCCGGTGAGAGAGAGACCCAACCGCCTGGTCAGGTGGGCACTCCTGAGGCTGCAGAGCGGAAGAGACCACCAACACTGCTCACCCCTGCCCACATCCCTGGCCCAAGAGGAAACTGTATAAGGCCTCTGGGCTCCCGTGGGGGAGGGCCCAGGAGCAGCAGGACACCTGCCAGAGACACCGCCGGACCCTGAAGGAAACAGACCAGATAAACAGTTCTCTGCACCCAAATCCCGTGGGAGGGAGAGCTAAACCTTCAGAGAGGCAGACAAGCCTGGGAAACCAGAAGAGACTGCTCCCTACACACACATCTCGGACGCCAGAGGAAAAAGCCAAAGACCATCTGGAACCCTGGTGCACTGAAGCTCCCGGAAGGGGCGGCACAGGTCTTCCTGGTTGCTGCCGCTGCAGAGAGCCCCTGGGCAGCACCCCACGAGCGAACCTGAGCCTCGGGACCACAGGTAAGACCAAATTTTCTGCTGCAAGAAAGCTGCCTGGTGAACTCAAGACACAGGCCCACAGGAACAGCTGAAGACCTGTAGAGAGGAAAAACTACACGCCGGAAAGCAGAACACACTGTCCCCATAACTGACTGAAAGAGAGGAAAACAGGTCTACAGCACTCCTGACACACAGGCTTATAGGTCAGTCTAGCCACTGTCAGAAATAGCAGAACAAAGTAACACTAGAGATAATCTGATGGCGAGAGGCAAGCGCAGGAACCCAAGCAACAGAAACCAAGACTGCATGCCATCATCGGAGCCCAATTCTCCCGCCAAAACAAACATGGAATATCCAAACACACCAGAAAAGCAAGATCTAGTTTCAAAATCATATTTGATCATGATGCTGGAGGACTTCAAGAAAGACATGAACACACTTAGGGAAACACAGGAAATCATTAATAAACAAGTAGAGGCCTACAGAGAGGAATGGCAAAAATCCCTGAAAGAATTCCAGGAAAACACAATCAAACAGATGAAGGAATTAAAAATGGAAATAGAAGCAATCAAGAAAGAACACATGGAAACAACCCTGGATATAGAAAACCAAAAGAAGAGACAAGGAGCTGTAGATACAAGCTTCACCAACAGAATACAAGAGATGGAAGAGAGAATCTCAGGAGCAGAAGATTCCATAGAAATCATTGACTCAACTGTCAAAGATAATGTAAAGCGGAAAAAGCTACTGGTCCAAAACATACAGGAAATCCAGGACTCAATGAGAAGATCAAACCTAAGGATAATAGGTATAGAAGAGAGTGAAGACTCCCAGCTCAAAGGACCAGTAAATATCTTCAACAAAATCATAGAAGAAAACTTCCCTAACCTAAAAAAAGAGATACCCATAGGCATACAAGAAGCCTACAGAACTCCAAATAGATTGGACCAGAAAAGAAACACCTCCCGTCACATAATTGTCAAAACACCAAACGCACAAAATAAAGAAAGAATATTAAAAGCAGTAAGGGAAAAAGGTCAAGTAACATATAAAGGGAGACCTATCAGAATCACACCAGACTTCTCGCCAGAAACTATGAAGGCCAGAAGATCCTGGACTGATGTCATACAGACCCTAAGAGAACACAAATGCCAGCCCAGGTTACTGTATCCAGCAAAACTCTCAATTAACATTGATGGAGAAACCAAGATATTCCATGACAAAACCAAATTTACACAATATCTTTCTACAAATCCAGCACTACAAAGGATAATAAATGGTAAAGCCCAACATAAGGAGGCAAGCTATACCCTAGAAGAAGCAAGAAACTAATCGTCTTGGCAACAAAACAAAGAGAATGAAAGCACACAAACATAACCTCACATCCAAATATGAATATAAAGGGAAACAATAATCACTATTCCTTAATATCTCTCAATATCAATGGCCTCAACTCCCCAATAAAAAGACACAGATTAACAAACTGGATACGCAACGAGGACCCTGCATTCTGCTGCCTACAGGAAACACACCTCAGAGACAAAGACAGACACTACCTCAGAGTGAAAGGCTGGAAAACAACTTTCCAAGCAAATGGTCAGAAGAAGCAAGCTGGAGTAGCCATTCTAATATCAAATAAAATCAATTTCCAACTAAAAGTCATCAAAAAAGATAAGGAAGGACACTTCATATTCATCAAAGGAAAAATCCACCAAGATGAACTCTCAATCCTAAATATCTATGCCCCAAATACAAGGGCACCTACATACGTAAAAGAAACCTTACTAAAGCTCAAAACACACATTGCACCTCACACAATAATAGTGGGAGATTTCAACACCCCACTCTCATCAATGGACAGATCATGGAAACAGAAATTAAACAGTGATGTCGACAGACTAAGAGAAGTCATGAGCCAAATGGACTTAACGGATATTTATAGAACATTCTATCCTAAAGCAAAAGGATATACCTTCTTCTCAGCTCCTCATGGTACTTTCTCCAAAATTGACCATATAGTTGGTCAAAAAATGGGCCTCAACAGGTACAGAAAGATAGAAATAATCCCATGCGTGCTATCGGACCACCACGGCCTAAAACTGGTCTTCAATAACAATAAGGGAAGAATGCCCACATATACGTGGAAATTGAACAATGCTCTACTCAATGATAACCTGGTCAAGGAAGAAATAAAGAAAGAAATTAAAAACTTTTTAGAATTTAATGAAAATGAAGATACAACATACTCAAACTTATGGGACACAATGAAAGCTGTGCTAAGAGGAAAACTCATAGCGCTGAGTGCCTGCAGAAAGAAACAGGAAAGAGCATATGTCAGCAGCTTGACAGCACACCTAAAAGCTCTAGAACAAAAAGAAGCAAATACACCCAGGAGGAGTAGAAGGCAGGAAATAATCAAACTCAGAGCTGAAATCAACCAAGTAGAAACAAAAAGGACCATAGAAAGAATCAACAGGACCAAAAGTTGGTTCTTTGAGAAAATCAACAAGATAGATAAACCCTTAGCCAGACTAACGAGAGGACACAGAGAGTGCGTCCAAATTAACAAAATCAGAAATGAAAAGGGAGACATAACTACAGATTCAGAGGAAATTCAAAAAATCATCAGATCTTACTATAAAAACCTATATTCAACAAAATTTGAAAATCTTCAGGAAATGGACAATTTCCTAGACAGATACCAGGTATCAAAGTTAAATCAGGAACAGATAAACCAGTTAAACAACCCCATAACTCCTAAGGAAATAGAAGCAGTCATTAAAGGTCTCCCAACCAAAAAGAGCCCAGGTCCAGATGGGTTTAGTGCAGAATTCTATCAAACCTTCATAGAAGACCTCATACCAATATTATCCAAACTATTCCACAAAATTGAAACAGATGGAGCCCTACCGAATTCCTTCTACGAATCTACAATTACTCTTATACCTAAACCACACAAAGACACAACAAAGAAAGAGAACTTCAGACCAATTTCCCTTATGAATATCGACGCAAAAATACTCAATAAAATTCTGGCAAACCGAATTCAAGAGCACATCAAAACAATCATCCACCATGATCAAGTAGGCTTCATCCCAGGCATGCAGGGATGGTTTAATATACGGAAAACCATCCACGTAATCCATTATATAAACAAACTGAAAGAACAGAACCACATGACCATTTCATTAGATGCTGAGAAAGCATTTGACAAAATTCAACACCCCTTCATGATAAAAGTCCTGGAAAGAATAGGAATTCAAGGCCCATACCTAAACATAGTAAAAGCCATATACAGCAAACCAGTTGCTAACATTAAACTAAATGGAGAGAAACTTGAAGCAATCCCACTAAAATCAGGGACTAGACAAGGCTGCCCACTCTCTCCCTACTTATTCAATATAGTTCTTGAAGTTCTAGCCAGAGCAATCAGACAACAAAAGGAGATCAAGGGGATACAGATCGGAAAAGAAGAGGTCAAAATATCACTATTTGCAGATGATATGTTAGTACATTTAAGTGATCCCAAAAGTTCCACCAGAGAACTACTAAAGCTGATAAACAACTTCAGCAAATTGGCTGGGTATAAAATTAACTCAAATAAATCAGTTGCCTTCCTCTATACAAAAGAGAAACAAGCCGAGATAGAAATTAGGGAAACGACACCCTTCATAATAGACCCAAATAATATAAAGTACCTCGGTGTGACTCTAACCAAGCAAGTAAAAGATCTGTACAATAAGAACTTCAAGACACTGAAGAAAGAAATTGAAGAAGACCTCAGAAGATGGAAAGATCTCCCATGCTCATGGATTGGCAGGATTAATATAGTAAAAATGGCCATTTTACCAAAAGCAATCTACAGATTCAATGCAATCCCCATCAAAATACCAATCCAATTCTTCAAAGAGTTAGACAGAACAATTTGCAAATTCATCTGGAATAACAAAAAACCCAGGATAGCTAAAGCTATCCTCAACAATAAAAGGACTTCAGGGGGAATCATTATCCCTGAACTCAAGCAGTATTACAGAGCAATAGTGATAAAAACTGCATGGTATTGGTACAGAGACAGACAGATAGACCAATGGAATAGAATTGAAGACCCAGAAATGAACCCACACACTTATGGTCACTTGATTTTTGACAAAGGAGCCAAAACCATCCAATGGAAAAAAGATAGCATTTTCAGCAAATGGTGCTGGTTCAACTGGAGGGCAACATGTAGAAGAATGCAGATCGATCCATGCTTATCACCCTGTACAAAGCTTAAGTCGAAGTGGATCAAGGACCTCCACATCAAACCAGACACACTCAAACTAATAGAAGAAAAACTAGGGAAGCATCTGGAACACATGGGCACTGGAAAAAATTTCCTGAACAAAACACCAATGGCTTATGCTCTAAGATCAAGAATTGACAAATGGGATCTCATAAAACTGCAAAGCTTCTGTAAGGCAAAGGACACTGTGGTTAGGACAAAACGGCAACCAACAGATTGGGAAAAGATCTTTACCAACCCTACAACAGATAGAGGCCTTATATCCAAAATATACAAAGAACTCAAGAAGTTAGACCGCAGGGAAACAAATAACCCTATTAAAAAATGGGGTTCAGAGCTAAACAAAGAATTCACAGCTGAGGAATGCCGAATGGCTGAGAAACACCTAAAGAAATGTTCAACATCTTTAGTCATAAGGGAAATGCAAATCAAAACAACCCTGAGATTTCACCTCACACCAGTGAGAATGGCTAAGATCAAAAACTCAGGTGACAGCAGATGCTGGCGAGGATGTGGAGAAAGAGGAACACTCCTCCATTGTTGGTGGGATTGCAGACTGGTAAAACCATTCTGGAAATCAGTCTGGAGGTTCCTCAGAAAATTGGACATTGAACTGCCTGAGGATCCAGCTATACCTCTCTTGGGCATATACCCAAAAGATGCCTCAACATATAAAAGAGACACGTGCTCCACTATGTTCATCGCAGCCTTATTTATAATAGCCAGAAAATGGAAAGAACCCAGATGCCCTTCAACAGAGGAATGGATACAGAAAATGTGGTACATCTACACAATGGAATACTACTCAGCTATCAAAAACAACGAGTTTATGAAATTCGTAGGCAAATGGTTGGAACTGGAAAATATCATCCTGAGTGAACTAACCCAATCACAGAAAGACATACATGGTATGCACTCATTGATAAGTGGCTATTAGCCCAAATGCTTGAATTACCCTAGATCCCTAGAACAAACGAAACTCAAGACGGATGATCAAAATGTGAATGCTTCACTCCTTCTTTAAATGAGGAAAAAGAATACCCTTGGCAGGGAAGGGAGAGGCAAAGATTAAAACAGAGACTGAAGGAACACCCATTCAGAGCCTGTCCCACATTTGGCCCATACATATACAGCCACCCAATTGGACTAGATGGATGAAGCAAAGAAGTGCAGACCGACAGGAGCCGGATGTAGATCGCTCCTGAGAGACACAGCCAGAATACAGCAAATACAGAGGCGAATGCCAGCAGCAAACCACTGAACTGAGAATAGGTCCCCTATTGAAGGAATCAGAGAAAGAACTGGAAGAGCTTGAAGGGGCTCGAGACCCCAAAAGTACAACAATGCCAAGCAACCAATGCTTCCAGGGACTAAGCCACTACCTAAAGACTATACATGGACTATACATGGACTCTGACCCCATAGGTAGCAATGAATATCCTAGTAAGAGCACCAGTTGAAGGGGAAGCCCTGGGTCCTGCTAAGACTGAACCCCCAGTGAACTAGTCTATGGGGGGAGGGCGGCAATGGTGGGAGGGTTGGGAGGGGAACACCCATAAGGAAGGGGAGGGGGGAGGGGGGAGGGGGATGTTTGCCCGGAAACCGGGAAAGGGAATAACACTGGAAATGTATATAAGAAATACTCAAGTTAATAAAAAAAAAAAAAAAAGGAAAAAAAAAAAAAAGAAATGTAACATTCAAAAACCAAAAAAAAAAAGAATTAAAGATGAATGAATGAGACCAAAAAAAAAAAAAAAAAAAAAAAAGAAATGCTTATGTCATCAAACACAGAGAAGTTAGTATTGTCACCAGTTAGAAGTTTTGCTCTTGATCAGTGCTCATGGTCCTGGAATTTATACTGTGTACTACCAGAGAAGAAAAGTGGTCCTCAGGTACACACCCTGCTAGAAACAGTTAGTGCTATACACCTGGTATTCAAGTGTAACAGTTGCTTAAGGAATTTGGGAGTAACTACCACATTTCAATTGGATTTAAAAAGCCACTCATTGAAAGGGAACCCAAACCTCACACTGCTAAAGTAACCGAGAAACTGAAACAGAGAAGTCAGGAGCCTAGGGGAAAACAACCTGTAATTATTCTGCTAAAGGAACATAGAAATAAAATGACTCTTCCTGACCTATTCCTTTGTCTATAGATCAATACCTTGGTTAGGCTTGTTCTTCTAGTGTAGGCAACCAATTTGTTTGGGAACTAACTCAGAGACCAACAACTGGACACGGTGCAGAGACTTCTGAGCATGCAGTCCTTTTTTTTTTTTCATCTTTATTAACTTGAGTATTTCTTATTTACATTTTGATTGTTATTCCCCTTTCTGGTTTCCAGGACAACATCCCCTTAACCCCTTCCCATCCCCTTCTCTATGGGTGTTCCTCTCCCCATCCTCCCTCCATTACCGCCCTCCCCGCAACAATCAGGTTCACTGGGGTTTCAGTCTTGGCAGGACCAAGAGCTTCCCCTTCTGGTGCTCTTGCTAGGCTATTCATTGCTACCTATGAGGTTGGAGCCCAGGGTCAGTCCATGTATAGTCTTTGGGTAGTGGCTTAGTCCCTGGAAGCTCTGGTTGCTTGGCATTGTTGTTCATATGGGGTCTCAAGCCCCTTCAAGCTCTTCCAGTTCTTTCTCTGACTCCTTCCACGGGGGTCACTTCTCAGTTCAGTGGTTTGCTGCTGAGCATGCAGTCTTAAATGGGGTATCTTCATCAACCCACCTGACCCACTTCACTTTCAAGACTCAGAGTTTGTGTGGAGAACGAAAGAAGAAGGTTTTAAAAGCCAAAGGGGATGCATGTATCCAAGGAAATGGCGTCATTCAGAAACAAGATTTATATAAATATAAACTTGGAAAGGTTATTCTATGCTCCAACATGCACAAGACCTGCACAGCTAAATTCCAGGTGGAGTCTCAGGACTTAGAGATGTAAGTGTACAAGCATTACAACACTTAACCAAGACAGTCTTTGTGATTGAAAACCACTGGTAAGAGTAAAACCATTGAATTGTCATTGGTTAAATCAATCACATTTCAGGAAAGGCCCTACGCTTAGGTGTAGTTGGTCAATACAAAAGAAACCCTAAGGTTTTTTATGAACTTTTTGATTCACTTTGTTCTTACATTTTTTTGTCATACTGCTTTCTGTTTTGACTTTTGTTTTAGGGATTATTTTGTTTTTGTTTTGCTTGTTTCTTTCTTTTGTTTTGGATTATTGTTCTTTGAAAGTTAGATAGAAGAGAATATAGAACGAGGTGGATATGGATCTGGGGAGGATCGTGGAGGATTTGGGAGAAGAGAAAACATAATCAAAATATATAGTCTGAAAAAATGTTAAGTATTATTTTTATATATATTTTAAAAGGACCGTTTAGATACTTTTTAGAAAAACTGAAATTATCAGGCAGTTGTCTTGTTTTCAGTCTTTTGCGGAGTGGAGATAATCACTAAAACCAGGGCTGTGGATGAACATCTTGAATTGATGTAGACAGTGACTTTCAATTTAAGACATGCCATCAGTTTATTATACTGTTGTAGGCTGTTGAAAGTTGCTTAAGGGAGATTGAAATTTCCACTTCAAAGTTTCCCTTTACAAATTTATGTTATCTAACTTTAGGAGAGAAAAGTGTTCCCAGGACAGTGTGACCATTCTATTTCAGGATTGTAAAACACAAAAGAACAAATTGTACTTGATAGGATTTCTTTTTTAATGGATACAAAGTTAGGTGACTGAGGAGGATATGAGCAGAATTGGGGAAGGAGTTGAAAGTGATCGACACATGTAGGGACTCCTTAAGGAAATAATAAAAACACAGTAAAATCACACACATACACACACACATACCAATCATTAGAACATTAGCAGAAGGAAAATAAAAAAATACAGGTTTAGATCATATTGCCATTTATTTTTAGATTCTAATTATAAAAATTCTATACAATATCTGAAAAATACTAGGCAACAAAAAGTTTTACACATATTTAAAATTTTAGAAGTAAACTGTTGCACATAAGTGTAAAAACATTATTGGAGAATATTTGAGAGTTTGGGGATTTAGCTCAGTGGTAGAGCACTTGACTAGCAGGCACAAGGCCCTGGGTTTGGTCCCCAGCTCCGAAAAAAAGAAAAAAAAAGAAAAAAAAGAGAATATTTGACTAAGCATTGGTTCTCTTCCTTGGTATAAAATATTAAAGTTAATAAGAATCTATTTGAGGTCAGGCCACAGAAAATGATAATATATAATTATAACTCTAAATAAACAGACACTAAGAAATTTGTAAATTTTTGCCTATAAGTGACTAAGATTTAAAATGTATTTGACAAAATAATTATAATAATTAGGATATCTTGATTTATTTCTGAATACGGCTTAATAGAAAAATGTGCCATTAATTAAATTAGGACCACTTTGAATACTGTTTATTGAATGAGTAAAATAAGATATCTAGTAACAAGTGACATAACTTATACAGTACCTTTTTTCAGTACCTGAGCATTTTGGGGCTAGTTCTCTTCACACAATGAGTTAAAACACAGACTATGTATGGCATTTTCATGAATCTTACAATAAATGCAGTTTAAAGGAAAATGTGCTCTTTTTCTTCCTTATACTCTATAGTATGTACTCGAAGAGTCTGATGAATTCTACACCTTTTTCTTGGAGAGTCAATCCATACAGATGCCTTCTAGACAGAATTATAAGGGAGTTTTAGTCACCCAATTCATTGCCTTGTTTATTTCCATATCTGAAAAAGGTGATGCTATCTGATACTTATCTTGATCATCTGGGTATTCACTATGCACACAAAAACCACACAACCAGTCAATGATGATCAAAGTTGTAATCCTGTTGATTAGTTCTTGTATTAGATCTTCACTATAGCTGGAAGAGGTCCAGAAAACTTAGACACAGAACTTCTGCCACATGTTAGAACTTTGCTTTGATGAACATCCACTCTATGGATAATTTTAGTTTTCACGAATAATGTTTTGATTCCTTAATGATTTATCTTATTGTGAATTAAACAAATCTATTACTACAAAACAAGATTTGACTATCTCTATCAAAACTACAAATGATTGTGAATTACTATTATCATCTATTATCACTTTAAAATCAAATATAATACTGAGGTACACTGAGTTCAAACATGTTCCTCTCATGCCAAGGAAATACAAACTATCAATGTAAACATTCATTTTGAACAATTTGACTTCAGAGTCTAAGCTCTCTACCACTGTTTCTTTTGGTCTCCTTGCCCCAATTTCCATTACTCTCCCCTCTTTTCTTTGCCTCATCTCTCTATTCTATATTTACTTTGTTTCTATTTTGAGACAGGATATCTCTACTAAGCCCGTGGGAGTTGGGGAAATATGACCTCCTGATGCTACCTCACAAATGCTATGATTACAGATTAGCCCCACTATATTCAGCTTTTCAAAGTTACCTTTAGTTGTCTTACACTGTGGCAAAGTTGTGCATGCAGAAGTTCAATCTGTCTAGACTTCTGTATAACAACTGATGAGCTATGCTTGGAGAAACCTTTTCATCTCTAATTGAGATGGAGAGCTATGTACGGAGTACTCCTTTAACTGGACTGATTTATTCCTAATCTCATAATTAAAAGCATCAGATTACAGATGAGATGAAACTGAAAGTGATAGTGCTTAGAATGCCTGAGACAAAATTATCTTAAGACTGTGGAAGGTAATGAATATTCAAAGATAAAATTGAACAACAACTACAAAAATGAATCAGGACCATGGATATCCCTGGGAGTCCCACACTATAACTGAAAAACAGGCAGAAAGCCCTTACACATGCTTTGTAGAGTCTGTGCCAGGCTTAAAGTCTGTAGAAGTCAAGAAATTCAATGCTTATCCATGATGCTGGAACAGACAGCAGAAAGGCAAAAGATCAGCAGCTACAACAAACTTCTACTCCTCTCTGGTTCGATCAATCCACAATTTTAATATTTTATCTTTACATGCACATAAAGGACAATATGAACTCCACAGGTAGACTCCTGAAATAAAGCAGCATGGTGAAGGGGACTGTACACTTTGAGCGTGCTTGAAAAGGAGAGAAGATTGGCTTGACAAAGAAATGAAAATATACTTGAACTTATCTACACCTCGGTAAAATAAAGGTAGATGGTTATTCAATTCACTCAAAAGTAAAACTCGGCATGAAAGACGGAAACCAGGGGAAGATGAGTCTCTCAAGAGCTTAGACTTCTTCAACTTACAAACTAGTGAGTTCCTAAGCATAAAACTAAAAGCAAACTCACATGTAGTTACAAGAGGATTTTGTGGCAGAAACCATATGAATGAGGCTCCTTTAGAACTGCACAAAGTTAGTATTCTGTCCCTTGCTACCAGTTTGTTTATCTGTTCCTGAAAACTAAGGTCAGCAAAGGACAGAGTACATAGAAAGGATAAAGGCTAATGAGCCTACAACAGCTGGACAGCGAGACAGAGAGCATGGCAGCACTGCTGGCCAATTTGGTTTCCCTGGCAGCATCAGCTTTTGTCTGTTTAAAATTTTTATCTCTTCTGTGTTTTCTGTCCTCTGAAGCTTCAATGCAAACTAAAATGGTATGACAAAAATATCTGAGAAGCTCTTAAAGTTCTATGAAAATAACCATGGCCTGTAATCTGTTCATCACTCTAATAGCACTAATATTAGGCCAGAGACAAATGCTTGACCAAAGTGCTTATCTGTATTGTGAAGTGACTTTTTCTGGCTGTATGGATATCTTTAGTTTGATTCTAAAGAGCACTTCTTAATGTCAGTAAGTCTTTAGTGTAAGTGTCTTTCATTTTTATTTTATTAAAAGAATTTCATAGACGAATATGTATTTACATCATTCCCACTCCATATTCTTCTATCTCCAACTCTGCCATTCTCACATTGATATAATTGATATATATATATATATATATCTTCATCACTCATGATTCCAGAACAGATAAAAGCATAGTAGCTATAACAAAACTCTACTCTAGTTTGATCAATCCACAATTTTAATATTTTGTCCTTACATATACTTGAAGGGCAATGTGAACGTGTGTGTGTGTGTGTGTGTGTGTGTGTGTGTGTGTGTGTGTGTGTGTTTTACATTCTTCTCTTCTACCAGCTTTCAGAGCATGCTGCTGGCATCTGTGGACATAAGTATGTTGTTTAGAATGCAGTTGGAAATTATACTGGTTTACGGAATTGACAGTACTGTGGTTTTCCATAGAATCCATGACTTTACTGTCATTGAAACTTGGCTAGTTTTATAATGTGAAGAATAAATTCACTCCTATTTAATAGGCCTTATCTCTACTTATAGGGTTGTTAGTTAATTTCAAAATATAAGTGTCTCTGTTGTGCTTTCAAATATATGTTGCCCTGCTGGTCACCTTCCTACTTCTTAGTCTTCACAGCTTGTTAGAACTATTAATTATTCCTCTAATGGAAATTTGCATAGCACTTTCTCTAGTAGAAATTCTGGTCATTAAAAAGGAAGCTTCCATGTCAGTCACAGTTCAATAGTTCCTCTATGTTGTATGTCCAATATATATGATGGTTTTAATAACAGGGACTTATCTTCAAGTTCAAGAATACAACCAAGGAACATAGCAGTAGCCTATGTTGCTTTAGATGTCTCTTGGACTCCCCTCACTAAACACATTTCTCATTCCTGCTAGGATTTTGGTAAAATAGACTATGGTTCTTAGGAAAGGCATTATTCATCCCAAAAATCTTTTGGAAAATTATTTCTTTATGTTTACACATTCATGTATATATTATTAAGTATTTACAGCATATTATGCATGTTTTCAATAAATAAACATAAAATCCTGTTTTGCTGTGGTTTTCAATCATTCTTAATATTTTTTATCCCTCTTCCCTTCTTTTACCCCTATGTATTCCCACCATACTACCTCCCCAGGAAAAGCTCTTCCACTCTTTTCTCATTTCAAAGAGATTATTTTAAATGTAGGATTTGCCCTAGTTCTACAGCAGATCTAAAGTGTTTACACTGGTTCCTAGAATAGATCTATGATGGCGTCACTGTCTTTGTTCTGTCTATTCCCAGACAGCCATTATGATCTAAAAGGTAGTAGAAGACTAGAATGTAGAAAACAAAATGCTTACCACTAGTTACTTGTTTACCATGTGCTAAGCATTAAATTGCCCCTTTTTGTTTGCTATAATATTTCATACTAATATCAAATTTGAAAAGTATGACCATCCTAATTTTCCAGATAAGAAAATTAAAGCTTCTCTCCAGGAAAGGAAACAACTTCAAAACAGAATTCCCATTGCTGTTGGAGGTAGGGCCCATAATTACACTCTTGAGTTCATCCCACTGAGGGGTTAAGGGAAGGAAAGAGCATAGATGAAGTAAGCTTTCAAACACCCAGTTCTTAATTGCTGAAAATCTACTCCCTGTAAAGATCTGCCATTTATAACTACAAAAATACAAACAACCCCAAAATAATTAGCTTCAGACCACAGGGACTCTGGGCAAGTGCAATCATAAAAGGAAAAAGGGAGCCCCAGGCTCTGTGTTCTATGCTAGGAATCATAACCACAGAAGTTAGCAATGTTTCTGAAATATTTCCATAACTTTTAAATTTACTTTTTCTAAAATTTAAATCTCTTCTCATGTCTCAGAAAAACAAATCTAAAATAAACACACACACACACACACATACACACACGCATGCACACACAAACACACACACATACATAACACAAATTGTTTGAACATTTAAACTTTGATAACTGAAATTTTTGGCATAGTCTTTTTTTTTAATTAACTTGAGTATTTCTTATATACATTTCGAGTGTTATTCCCTTTCCCGGTTTCTGGGCAAACATCCCCCTCCCCCCTCCCCTTCCTTATGGGTGTTCCCCTCCCAACCCTCCCCCCATTGCCGCCCTCCCCCCCACAGTCTAGTTCACTGGGGGTTCAGTCTTAGCAAGACCCAGGGCTTCCTCTTCCACTGGTGCTCTTACTAGGATATTCATTGCTACCTATGAGGTCAGAGTCCAGGGTCAGTCCATGTATAGTCTTTAGGTAGTGGCTTAGTCCCTGGAAGCTCTGGTTGCTTGGCATTGTTGTACATATGGGGTCTCGAGCCCCTTCAAGCTCTTCCAGTTCTTTCTCTGATTCCTTCAACGGGGGTCCTATTCTCAGTTCAGGGGTTTGCTGCTGGCATTCGCCTCTGTATTTGCTGTATTCTGGCTGTGTCTCTCAGGAGCGATCTACATCCGGCTCCTATCGGCCTGCACTTCTTTGCTTCATCCATCTTGTCTAATTGGGTGGCTGTATATGTATGGTTGGCATAGTCTTTTAATAATGATGACATCTAATTGTTTTAGACACAGTAATCAAATCAAATTATAGTCTGTTTAAAAACAAATAGTAAAATTTGAATACCTTCTTGAGAAACATTAAGAAAAAAATAATATTTACATGCTGATTCACCTATAGAAAAACCATGAGGAATTTAGAAGTGGTGGCTTTTGTTTGTAGTTGCAGAGTGTCTGAATGAGTAGGAGTCAACAGCCTAGCAGAATCTGTGGCCAGTACCCATGATGAGCAGTCAGCAGATGTCCCCTTTTCTTAGCTAAACAGAAAAGACTGGGACAACTTTTCTGTAAAGTTGTTAACAGATTTTGGGCCTCTAGAACAGTGATTTCAAGAAATCCCTGAGGAGATAATACAAAATAAAATTGCCAAATACAACTAATGTCAGAATCCATCTCTCCCTTCCATTTTGTGATATAGAGTATCATAACTGACCTTACTTTATGAAGATACTGTGTGAAATTTATATTAAATGGAAGTTTCTAAAATATCACATTCAAAGATAGACTTAATGGCAATTTATTAAACAAATGAATAAACCAATGAATGAATAATAAAAGTCCATTTGATAGCTTGAATTCATATTTGCATTTTAACAGACAAGTTTGTTTCCTAAACTGTAAAAGACAAAATTACTATACATATAAAGGCACTTAATGGAGTTTATTTTTTTATTTTACACATAGACAATTATGTTGTTCATAACTGAGAGTCAGGAGTCCAGTAAGCCAGGAGGAGAAGTTGCTGATACCGATGGACAGAATAGAAAACAGGTAGGGACACAGTGCATGCTGGGCTATGAAAGATCATTGTTACCTAACATCGGTGAAGTCCTAGGCTAAATCTAAGCCCCAGATAGTTGAAAAAATAGTAAAACTAAACACAATGAAAACTTCAGGGAGTTCAATAGAAAAGGCACAGTCACACACATGAGAGAGAAAGTTCTCAGGAAATATTGAAGATCATCTTATAGACAAAAATCAGTAGAAAGGAAATCCCAACATATTTTCCTATCAAAGCATAACAATTTTATCACCTACTATAGAGAGAATACATGGAGTATGTTTTTTTACAAGATTAAAAATAGCAATGGGGTGCAGAGCTAAAAGGAGAATTTTCAACAGAGGAATCTCAAATGGCCAAGCAGCACTTAAAGAAATGTTTGACATCCTTAATCATCAGGGAACTGTAAATCAAAATGACCCTGAGATTCCACTTTCTGTCAATCAGAAAGACTAAGATAAAATACTAAAGACAGCACATGCTGGTGAGAATGTAAAGAAAGAGGAACACTCTTCCATTGCTGGTGGGATTGAAATTTGGTACAAACATTCTGGAATCATTCTGGCTGTTTGTCAGAAAATTGGAAATAGTTTTACCTGGATGAAGACCCACCTATACAGCTCCTAAGCATATACCCAAAAGATGTAACCATAAGGACACATGTTCTACTATGTTCACAACAACCTCATTAGCAAAGCTAGAAGCTGGAAGCAACCCAGATATCCCCCAACCAAACAATGGCTACAGAAAATGTGGTTCATTTACACAATGGAATACTTTTCAGCTATTAAAAAGGAGGACATCATGAATTTTGCAGGCAAATGGATGGAACTTAAAAGGGGGGTAAGATCAGGTATAGGGAGAGACAGGAGAGAAGCCCAGAGGGCCAGGGGAATGAATCGAAATATATAGCTGCTGTAGATTGCTTTTGGCAAAATGGTCATTTTTACTATATTAATCCTACCAATCCATGAGTGTGGCAGACTTTCCATCTTGTGAGATCTTCTTCAATTTCTTTCTTCAGAGATTTGAAGTCCTTGCCATACAGATCTTTCACTTGCTTGGTTAGAGTCATACCATCGTATTTTATTGTATTTGTGGCTATTGAGAATGGTATCATTTCCCTAATTTCTTTCTCAGCCTGTTTATCCTTTGAGTAGAGGAAGACTACTGAGTTGTTTGAGTTAATTTTATATCCAGCCACTTTGCTGAAGTTGTTTTTCAAGTTTAGGAGTTCTCTGGTTGAATTTTTGGGGTCAATTAAGTATACTATCATACGCAACAAAACTGGAAAATCTGGAGGAAATTGACACTTTTCTAGACAGATACCAGGTATCAAAGTTAAGACAGGATCAGATAAACCATCTATACACTCCCATAACATCTAAAGAAATAGAGATAGTAATTAAAATCTCCCAACTAAAAAAGGCTAGGATCAGGTGGATTTAGTACAAAATTCTTTCCGACTAAAACCTTTAAAAAAAAACCTAATACCAATACTGTTCAACTATTTCACAAAATAGAAACAGAAGAAACACTGCCCAATTCATTCTTGAAGCCACAATTATGTTTACAACTAAACAACACAAAGACCCTAGAAAGAAAGAAAACTTCAGATCAATTTCCCTAGTGAATATAGATGCAAACATACTCAATAAAATTATCACACACTGAATTCAAGAACATATCAAAATGTTCATTCTCCATGATAAAGTAGGCTTCATTCATCCCAGGGATGCAAGTATGGAAATCCATCAATATAATCCACTATGTAAACAAACTCAAAGGGAGAAAAACCACATAATCATCTCATTAGATGCTGAGAAAGCATTAATTCATGATAAAAGTCTTGAAAAGATCAGGAATTCAAGACCCTTATCTAAACATAGTAAAAACAATATACAGCAAGCCAATAGCCAACATCAAACTAAACCAAGAGAAACTTGAAGCAATCCCACTAAAATCAGGGACTTGACAAGTCTTCCCATTCTCTCCATGCCTATTCAATATAATACTTGAAGTCCTAGCCAGAGAAATTAGACAACAAAAAGAGGTCAAAGGGATACAAGTTGGAAAGGAAGAGAGATCTTATAGTAACAACTTAACAGCAAACCTGAAAGCTGTAGAATAAAAAGAAGCAAACACAGCCAAGAGCAGTAGGCTTCAGGAAATATTCAAATCCAGGGCTGAAATCATTTAATTAGAAACAAAGCGAGAAATACAAAGAATCAACAAAATTTAAGAGCTGGTACTTTGAGAAAATCAACATGATACATAAACCATTAACCAAACTAACCAGAGGGCACAGAGACAGTATCCAAATTAACAAAATCAAAAATGGAAAGGGAGGCAAAACAACAGAACCTAAAGAAGTTTGAAAAATCACCAGGCCATGCTTTAACTCCTATACAAGACAAATTTGGAAAATCTAAATTAATCAGATGATTTCCCAAATACCATTTACCAAAGTAAAATTAGGAACAGGTAAACAATCTAAACACTCCTGTATCCTCTAAGGAAGTAAAAACAGTCATTCAAAACCTCCTAACCAAAAAAAAAAAAAAAGCCCAGGGGCAGATTGTTATACCAGATTTTCAAAGAATAGCTAATACCAATGCTCCTCAAACTATTCCATAAAATAGAAACAGAAGGAACAGTACCAAACTCATTCTATGAGGCAACAGTTACACTCATACCTAAACCCAACACCAAGACCCAACAAAGAAAAGGTACCAATTTCACTTATGAGCATCAACACAAAAATACTCAATAAAAATTCTTGCAAACCGAATCCAAGAACACATCAAAAACATCATTCACCACTATTAAGTAGGCTACATCCTAGTGATGCAGGGATGGTTCAAAATATAAAAATCCATCAACGTATCCCACTATATAAATAAACTGAAAGAAAGAAAATCATCTTATTAGATGCTAAAAAGGTCTTCAACAGAATCGAGCATCCCTTTATGTTAAAAGTCTTTGAGAGATCAGAAATCTAAGACATATATTTAACATAATAAAAGTAATATATAGCAAGCCAATACCCAACATCAATTTAAAAAGAGACTTGAAGCAATTCCACTAAAATTATGGGCAAGACAAGCTGCCTGCTCTCTTCCTATCTATTTAATAACATACTTGAAATTCTAGCTAGAGTAATAAGACAACTAAAGGAGATCAATGGGATACAAATTGGAAAGGAAGAAGTCAAGGCACACTATTCTTGATTGATATGATAGTATGCATAAACAGCCCCCCAAAATCTACCCAATAACTCCTACATCTGATAACTTCAGTAAAGTGACTAGATATAAAATTATCTCGAAGAACTCAATAGTCCTCCTTTATTGAAGTGATAAATGGGATGAAACCACCCATGATAAACCCCACAGACCCAAAGATGTTGAATGGAAAGGCAAGTCCAAGTGAGAATGACTCAATCCTACTTAGAAGAGGTAACAATATAGTGGTAGAAAACAGAGAGAGATAGGGAACAGGGTGGGTTGAGAAAAGTGGGGGTCAGGTATATGTAGAGAGGGCAAAGAATGAATGGAAATATATAATTGTTGGCAGTTGGGGATGGGGGAGTGATCTGTAGGAAATCCCAACGGTTCTGTGATGGCAGAAGCTCCCAAGAGTCAATGTGGGTGATCTTAGCCAAAATGCCCAACAGTGTGGTTATAGAACCTGAAGAAACTACCTTCAGCAACCAGACAGGATCCCAGTTTGGGAAGGGGACACCAACCTACCTCCCAATCTTCTGACCCAAAACTGGTTCTGTCTAAAAGAAATTCAGGGGCAAAAATTCAGCAGAGATTGAATGGCCAACCAATGCTCAGTTGGGCTTCATCCCATGGGCAGGCATCAATCTCTGACACTATTAGTGATGCTAGCTAGCTGTGTTGGAGTTGCAGTCGGGAGCCTAGCTTGACTGTACTGTGAGAGGCTCTACCCGTCAGCTGACTGAGACAGATGTAGATACTCACAAACAAGCATTGGACTGAGGTCAGGATCCCTATGAAAGAATTGGGGTAAGGATTGATGGCCCTGAGGGTGATGGCATTATGACACAGGAGGACCAACAGTGTCAACTAACCTGGACCCCTGGGAGCTTCCAGAGACTGAGAAACCAACTAAAGAGTATACACTAACTAGTCTGAGGTTCCTGGCACATACGTAGCATGACTGACTGCCTTATCTGGCCTCAGTGGGAGAGGATGTGCCTAATCCTGTAGAAACCTGATGCCCCAGGGTGAGGAGGTACCATACCAGAGAAGGGGATTGAGGAAGAACTCTGTGGAGGACCAGGAAGTGGGCAAAACTTGTGAAGTAAATAAAAATAATTAATAGTAAAAAAAAAGAGTTTTGAATAAAAAAAATGTGCAGGTTTAATCCCCTGTACCCACAAGACAGCTCACAGCCATCTAGGTACCTGTAGTTCCACAGTACCATATAACCTCTTCTGGCCTTTGTGAGCCCTAGTAATGCAAGTAGTACCTAGCCATACAGGAAGGTGAAAAACCATACACATAGTAATTACAAAGTTTTAAAGCAAGCTATATTAGGAATAGAGAGTGAGCAGAAAATGGACTCCAACGAGCAGATTGGAGCATGACATAATGTGTGCCTAAGCCATCTTTAAAGATAAATTTAATTTCTACAGGTTCAATTCCACCTAGAGCAGAGGACAGTACAGGCAGAGTGATGAACCAAACTACTATTCGATGCCAAGAACATAAAATGTTAACCCAATAATAAATCTCCCTGAAAGGTATTAGGAGTATATTAGAAGAATACTAAAGATGAGAATCAGGGTAGGTGTGTGTGTCTGAGCCATTTTCACCATTCACCCTTGACTTTAAATCACTCCTGAAAAATGTTAATTTTGTTTCAACCTCAGAAAAGTAGTCCAAAGGAGAAGGAACAAAGCGTTTCCTTTTATCCTTGGCCTATACAATCAGATTTCTCTGAAGGGAACAAAGAATTAGAGGACATTTATGCAAAAAGATTAGACATTGAGAGAACTTTCACAATCCTGTACCGCTTCGAATGCCCTTGATAGTCCTTACCAGAAAAGATAAAAGAAAGTCCAAAAACCTCCCCCTCCAATTCCTAAGCACCACACTCCAATCAAGAACCCCATACTCTTAGAGCAATTATATTTTGATTTCCTAACGCCATTTTAAAGCTTTTTCTTTCACTTCCCCTGTCTGGAAAATAACAGATAATGTGACCCTTTGTATCATCTTGCTTTTCATCTGCTGATGTGATTCCACCCAATAAATAGCAACCAATGAAGCCTAGAGCAATTCAGACTACAAGGGCGGGTGGCGGTACACAGACAAGCTCTGATGTGTGTCTGTTGATATTTGTGGCAGGAGGTTAATTAGCATTAGCAGAAGTATCAGCAGTTGCCTGGACTTACTCATAAGGTCCTGGCTGCTCCCAGCAGTACAGTGCAGAGAAAAACAAGTCAAAATAGTTTTTGTTCCTCTTACAGAAAAACCATTTACAAAAACAAACACAAAGTAATTGGATTCCTCTTTGTTTGCTTTCTGTTTCTCCATTCCCCTAAGTGTTTGATTTAGCTGCTTCCCTTGCTCCTTCCAAGTCCTACACAGTTTGAGCAGTAAGGTAGTTGTAATTTCTTTTTCCTTTTTGCATTCCCTCCTCCTGTGCCCCTTCTGCAATCCTGAGGCTCCTTTTTACTCTTAAGGAAACAACATTGTATAGAGACAATTTCATTTTCAATTAACGAACAGTGTATTCTTGCCAGTTTATAAGCTTGGATCATATAGATCCAAGGCACACATCTCCCCTCTGATCATTTTGTGGCATTAAATCTTTTGAAAGCTGCTGCCTACCCCTAATCTCTGTGAATATCAGAATACCTATTGTATCCACTGTGTGAGCCTTTAACAAAGCACTCAAAGGGGCTTTATTGGCTTGACATTGTTTGTGCTTTCCCTCTATTTGTTCTGATAAATAAGAGAAAATAGATAATTCTTTCAAAATAGTATTTCTTATCTGTTTGCAAGAAAATTTTAGAATCACTTGACAAAGTCCTTGAGATATTTTAAAAATAAATGTCCACTACCTTGTAGCTTCCTCATAAAGAACTCCTCGATACACAAGATTTACCATTTACCCACTCAAGTGTTTTTTAGCAAGTTTATTATTATAGTTCATTGAGAAATGTTAATTAATAATGAAAGATAGGTAAACAATAAACATAATGTGTATTATCTAATAACTGTGTGATACCACCGTTATTAGACTTTTTTAATGAGATTTAAATTTTTTTTCATTCCTTCCTTTTATGTTGGAAAATAGAAATAAATCTAAAGACAATTAGGGATGTGTTTTAGAGAAGAAATTTTCTGAACAAATGAAATCAAACCTAAATGCTTTGGGCAAAATGGAGCCCTTAAAAATAAGGGACTTGGGTTGGGATGTGGCACCATTGCTTTTGCAGCAACATGAAAAAAGAAACCATTGGCATCATCTCTATGTAAACTGGATGGACAAAAACATGGTAGAAGTAGACAGTATCTCCACCTTATACATGAAGAGACTACTTCTAAGAAGAATCATCATTCATTAAGTTGACATGGCAGAATTGTGTCTGAAATGCCTTATCTGACCCTGTTATCCAGAAGATGAACCCAAAGTCATCATCCACTAGTGGTAGGTTAAAGCCAAAGCCTAGAGTCTTCCCACTCAACTGCCTTTCTTTTAATCTCCAAAGCCAAATATTGCCTTCCTTTGACAATAGGGATGAAGAAATAGTTGGTCCTAATATAATCTTCCCTACCTTCTCTGGGCAATCTTTTGTAGGGCATATGAATTTGAAATATCTGCTGAAGAACGGGGTATATGTTTAAAGAACTCAAAGTAACTACTCTAAGTTATCTATTTTCAAATTGCACTTTACGGTTCAAATTAATTTGAATAATCATGACTGAAGAAGTAAATGAAAGGAAAGTGGGAATCTTATTCGTAACTTTTTTTTCTTTTTTTTTTTTTCGGAGTTGGGGACTGAACCCAGGGCCTTGCAGTTGCTAGGCAAGTGCTCTATCACTGAGCTAAATCCCCAAGCCCTCATAACTATTTTCTATGGCACGAAGAGGATGACTCCTCCTGTGGTTGCTTCAGTTCTAAATAGTTAACCAAGAAACCACTTAAGCCAAATGAAGATGGCATTCAATTTATGATAAGTAGGTGAGAAATTTAATATCTTAAAATTTAAATGAACTGTCAAGCACCATTATAAATTTTGATAACTGAACATCAAATATAGGATTTGGACCACTTAATACTTAGTTATTGAGTTATTATAATAGGAAATTATATTCTCCTATTGTAATTGTTATCTGGGAGGCTTACTGCTTCTATCTGCTAGTCCCTCCATACAATCTAATCTAGGCCTAGAATGTTTTCAGCCTCCGATACTTGCTGCTGAATAAGCTCACCCTTTCTTGTTCTTTATGAACTCTAGCTAGATGGTTAGACTCGGCTTCTCAAACTCCTCCAAGCTGACTGAGTCAATCTAGTCTCTCTCTCTCTCTCTCTCTCTCTCTCTCTCTCTCTCTCTCTCTCTCTTACACACACACACACACACACAAATTATACACACACATTATAGTAGAATATAATCAAAATTTCTCTGTATTCCCTTTATTGAAAAAAATCTTAAATTTATCAAGAAATTTGTAGAAAATAATCTTGGTACATTATATTGCCTTTCTTCTAATAATTATCACATGTTCAATGAAAGAAATAATCCATATAAGTAATGTAACTATAATATTGAGGAAGTCATAAATAACAAGGATATTTGTAAGCCAAAAAAAAAAATAAAATTCCTAAGTCAAATGAAAGCTTACAAGAGGTTTGGAGAAATCAGTTAGCAAATCTTTCTACCATGGAGGCACACAAGTAAATATAGTCTCTTGGCTAAGTTTCATTTTTAATTCACTAGTAGTAATAATATACAATAATCTATTTTGCCAAATTATCAAATATAAATACTTTTAATATTTATGTCACAGTGTCCTGTAGATACAATTTATCCATCATTTTCCACCTCAGTTTAATCATTTCCTCAGATTATGGTTTCTGTCTAACAAGGCTTTGAATTAATAGATAAATGTCTGTACTCATTGATAGATGGGCAAGCACATTGCATATCCCTGTACATAAGACTTACCATACTGTGTAGTCTCAGTCACATGCTTGCTTTGAACATAAGACCATACTGTGTAATCTCAGTCACATGCTTGCTCTGAACTCTCCAACTCTTTTCTGCTTCCTTTATATTCCCAATAAAAATTGCTTTGGCTAACAACAGAGATTCTATCAGTCCAAGGGAAAAAATGGAACACAGAGAGCAATGATGCTTTCACACATACACAACGTTCATTTTGTTCCTGGAGGGAAGGAGAAACTGCATAAGGAAGCATCGCTCCTGATCAACAAATTAATAAAAGGACATATGGACCCAGGTTTAATTTCCTTTAACGTACTTACCTTGTCTACTAGCACAATGTATCCAGGCAAGTACAAAACTTCAATATAGTTCGCAAAATTCCCCTTGGTGAACAGAAGAGGCTTATAAGAATGCCAGCATTTAGTGGGTACAAACTATATCTTTGAGAAAGACCATAGGATGTTCTCTCCTTTAAAAGATGTAGTAGTAGGGAAGACATCCATTTACTCAAAAGTCTAAAACAAAAACTATCAGTTTGTGTAGTTTTGAACCTAATTTCTAGGACAATAGTATGAGGGATTACTAGAGTTGTCTGGTTTATGGCTTTTGGATTTCTATGTGGATTTCCCTTCATCTTGACAGCAAGGTATGAGAAATCACTGTAGCTATATAATAGACAAACACAGAAGTACTAGATGTGAAAGAATTTGTTCATGGCAAGGCAGGCATGAATCAGTCAGATGCATATACATTCTCTGTCAGAATACAGAATCCAACATTTCCAACAGAATTTAACTGAGCAAAACAATACTGACAAAAAAATTATTTTTCTGAATTTGGTATTTGATATTTATATTCTGTTCATAAATAGGCAGGATGCTTTCTGGTGGCCATTTTGCATTTTTTGAACCAGAAATCAAACAACATTTGAGACCTATAACTTGATGCATATGCAACTTGATGTACAACTTGGATGCCTGATTTCAAATATATTACAATCAGTTCTTTGTCTATTGATTAGAATAAATTCATTGTGCCTGCCCACAGTGGCAGATAATAATCACAGGGTATGGAATTCTGATATGTTTAGAGTAGAAATAAGTTACAATAAGGGCAGAACAATTAAGAACATGCAATATGTTATGACCAGGCTCCATCCATGATAGGAAGTTTATTCTAGGAAGTTCTCTGGTGGAAATCACAGTACTGACACATTGGAACACCCATTTTATAAGGACATGTGAGATATAATTTTTTCTATTAGCTTCTAGAATTCTCTGCTTTTTGTTGCAGTTTCACTTATCTGGAAAAAACTTTATCATAACTTTAATCTCAAAATATTTTACCACACATATTTAGATTTTGTTCAATTAATTTCCTTTGACAGGAGAATCCCCACATTGGACTCAATTCTAAATGTTTATGTAATTCAAAATATAGTTTGAAACTTTTCCTGGAAGAGGTTATTTCAGCACCTTTTGACAAAGAAAACTGTACATTATATATATATATATATATATATATACATATATATACGCATATATATACACAAACACACACACACATATATATATATATATATATCTTAAGAGTTTAGTATTGCAAAGAAAATGAGATACATCTTCAGTCAACAATACTGGAAATTCTTTAGCATTCCTGATAGCGCCTAAGTATCTATGAGGTATAAAAAAGAATTGGTTAGTCATCTCATTCCCAGAAGACCTCTTTAGTATTCTGTCAACCTCTGAATTTACCAACAAAGCAGTATTTATATTTTCCATTGTTCTGAATTACATTGAGGGGGTGTATGTATGACTTAATCAACAAATAATTGGTAAAAACCACACACCTACCTGTAGGAGAATAAAAATATATCTGTGTTTCTCATCTTGCTCAAAAAATCAATTAATAGAATTGAAGACCCAGAAATAAAACCACTTATTATGCACACTTGATCTTTGACAAAGAAGCCAAAAATATACAATGGGAAAAAAATTCTTCAATAAATGGTGCTGGTCTAACTGGTTATTTGAATGTAGAAAAATAAAAATAGACCCATATTTGTCACCTTATACAAAGTTCAAGTCCAAGTGGATCAAGGACCTCAACATAAAACCAGATGCACTAAATCTAATAAAAGAGAAAGTGGGAAAGAGACTTGAATTCATTGGCACAGGGAGAAATTTTCTATACAGAACTCAAATGATTCGTGTTCTAGGATCAAGTATTGATAAATGGAACCTCAAGAAACTGGAAAGCCTTTGTAAGGCAAAAGACATAGTCAATAAGACAAATCGGCAACTTACAGATTGGGAAAAATCTTTACTAACTCCACATCTGATAGAGGGTTAATATCCAAAATATACAAAGAGTTCAAGAAGCTTAACACCAAAAAAATCAAACAACCCAATTCAAAATATGGGGTATAGAACTAAACTGAGAATTCACAATAGAGGAATCTTAAATGGCTGAGAAGCACCTAAAGAAATGTTCAAAGTACTTAGTGATCAGGGAATTGCAAATCAAAAGACCCTGAGATTCTACCTTACACCAATTAGAATGGCTAAGATCAAAACCTCAGATGACAACACATGTGAGCAAGGATGTACAGAAAGAGGAACACTCCTTCATTGCTGGTGGATTGCAAACTGATACAACTACTATGGAAATCAATTTGGAGGTTCCTCAGAAAATTAGAAATAGATCTATCTAAAGACCCAGCAATGCTACAGAGGCCCATGATTCACTATGTTCATAGCAGCCTTATTTGTGATAGCCTAAAGCTGAAAAAAAAAACCAGATGTCACATAACAGAAGAAAGGATATGGAAAATGTGTTTCATTTATACAATAAAATACTACTCAGCTATTAAAAATGAGCACTTCCTGAGTTTTGTAGGCAAATGGATGGAACTAGAAAATATCATCTTAAGTAAGGCAACTCAGACCCAAAAGGACATGCATAGTATGTAACTACTAATAAGTGGTTATTAGTAAAAAAAAAATGCAGAATACTCAAGATTTAGTCCACAGAATTCAAAAAGGTCAACAAGCTGAATGGCCCAAGTTGGGATACCTCAGTCCCACTTCCCACTTGGGAGGGAGAAGAAAGCAACCACAAGCTGGAAGGGAAGGGATGACCTGGGTGGATAAGAGGATTGTGTAGTGGAAGAGGGTAACATAATCTAGTATTGGGAGGGGAAAAGACTGAAGTCCTGAGAGCCAGCAAAAAGAATGAAAACAGGGGACCTTAGGAGGAAGGAAGTTGGGATGACCCTCCAGAACATACCAGAGACCTGGGAAGTGAGAGACTCTCAGGACTCAATTTGGGGGACCCTAGAGCCCTAGGTGAAATGCCCTACAGTGGGAAGAGAGAACTTGTTGACCCCACCTCCAGAAGAACGATAGGTCATCAAGTGAGGGATGGGGTTTCTATCCCACAGTCAAAACTCTGACTCATAATTCTTCCTGTTTGAAAGAAATGCAGGGATGGAAATGAAGAAGAGCATGAGGAAAAGCAAGTGCAACGACAGGTTCAAAGTGGGATTCAGCTCAAAGTGAGGCCCCGTCTTTGGGATTATTGAGGCTATGGGGCACTTGCAAAAAGGAGTCTATCATGACTGCCCTCCAAAAGACCCAATAAGCAGCTGAAAGAGTCAGATGCAGATATGTGCACCTAACCAATGAACAGAAGCTGCTGATACCTCTGGTGGAATTAGAGAAAAGCTGAAAGAAGCTGAGGAGGAGGGCAACCCTGTAGAAGAACCAGCAGTCTCAATTAACCTAGACTCCCAAGATCTGTCAAACACTGGATCACCAACCAGGCAGCATACAGCAGGTGAGATGAGGCCCCCAATACTTATACAACAGAGGACTCCCAGGTCTCGATTCAGTCAAAGAAGATGTGCTTAACCCTCAAGAGACTGGAGGTCCCAGGGAGTTTAGAGGTCTGGTTGGGTGGGTGGGGTTGGTGGAGTGGGGACATCCTCATAGAGATATGGGGATGTGGAGGAGATATGAGATGTAAAACAGTTAAAGAAGGAGGGGACTAAAATATGATGTGCAAAATTTACATAAATAAATAATTAAATAAATAAATAATATGTTGTAAATGTATTGAGGACTTGGTAAATGTTCATTCACTCATTCTATAATGATAAACAGCTTACTATTTACCAGGTATGAACTGTGCCTAAGGCATTCAATATCATTCAGAACATGGTAGTAGGCATGAAGCGGATAAAGAGTTGACCTTTGAATATGTCAAATTAAAGTGGTTCCTGCATGTAGCTTTGATCATAATTTGAATCACTTGCCAACCATGAATATATGTGAGACTTTGAAAATGAGTAGTGTTTTTCAGCTTCAATCCCACCCTGGCCAAATCTGTAAGACGAACCTTAGAGAGTCATCAGGAGAGCTTTATGATAATATAGAGTATGTTACCTACCACCTGAAAATTACTCAATAAATATTAGTTTAGTCTTCAGTTTTCTCCAACCACATATGAAATTAGTGAAAAGGAGATAAAAGATATTTAGGAAATACATTAAGCACAGGCACAGGAAGTAATCATGACTTTTGAGAAACAGACTTCTGATGAGAGCCTAAGGGCTCACAGACTTTTAGACAAGTCTGTTTTTCATGTTCTCAGCCCCAACTCTCTTATACGTTAAACATCTCATACTAGGTTACACAAAACCTTTGGTGGTTTAAGTTTACTATTTCCCAGATTCAAACTCAACCCCAACTTTCATCAGGATCCTTTACTCTTTGAAATAGCATTTTCCTTTGCAAGATTACTAGTTTCATTTGCTGTGACATAGTCAAATGTCAATTTCTTATCTTTGGTGTTCAAAGGAACGCTCTGCCTTAGGATGATAATTGCATTTATTTTATACACATTGAAAGTAAGACTCTTGAGAGAGAAATAATTTATCTGAAATCACAGGGAAGAGAGGATCTAGGTAGAGTGGCTGTTGTAGTTGTACTTTTCTGAAGTTATAGGTAATAGATATGTTATTCAACATTCTCAGCAAATCACCAAGAAACAAGAGGCAGGGTCCCTGTGGCCTCACTTCAAAGGCTCTTGAACCAACACTGCTCAGTGGCTTCGCTCCTAAACTGATTTATCCTAAGGACAGAATTATGCAATAACCACTTGCCAATGGCTATAGGGAAATGCTGATGCTGGCCTCTTGAATCTACTATTCCGTAAGAAGGTGATTATACACAGGACCAGACTAATACAGCTTTTATTTCCTGTGAAATATATATGAATGCATGGAGCATTTAAAGGTTAACTTATCTATATCTATATGTGAGAATATGCATATACACTGTATTCAGAATAGGTACTGGGGAAGGATTATACATTTTTGGCCCCATAGAAAGATATCTGAAAACTAAAAGCCACCAAAAGGTCTAAAGAGATCTGACCTTTTCCAGCTGCAGCACTTTCTAATGCCAGGATGAATTATAGATATAAGAAAAAATGAAAAAGAAAGTACCTTTTAAACTAAGTTCTCTCAACAAAGAACACATTTATGACTATATGGGCAGAGCTTTCATGTTACAAGGAATGTCTAATGGCTTGTGAAGACAAGGCTGTAGCAAAACTTGAAATAACAGCCAGTGGTGTCAATAGCGATTCGATTCTGACACTATCTACTGGACTCTGTCCCCAGTTGTCATGGGACTCACAAGACCCACCTGTTTGTTGCCTGTTTGTTTGCTTGTTTTTTTAACCATGCTTCCAACTGACTGCTATAAATTGAGGTCCATGGCTCTTCTGTTGTTGAAGCTTCTCACTGATCTGTATCATGTATTTCTATAATATTGTGTGTGTGCGTACACACACACACACACACACACACACACACACACACACACACGCACGCACACACACACACATATGATATACGCAAAAGTCACACTCCACAGTATGAAAAGGTAAAAAGCTGCATAAGGTTAGACGTGGCAAAGTGGACAGGAACCTCTGTTGATCTTTGTGGGCATACAACCACCCAGTACTTTCTATGAGTTTAGCTATCTCAAATTCTCCCTTAACCTACACCTTTGAAGTTTCTATGTAGGCTTCATATATACTCATGGTTGCAAATTATTAGTAATCAACTTATTCTAAACCTCCTTGCTGGTTAAATGTAGGCAATCTAACATAAGATAATGTCACCTGGGAAGAGGGATCATTTCAATTGAGCAAATACTTCCAATAAATTGGCCTGTACACAAATCTATGGGCCATTTATTTTAAGTGATTATTGGTGTAGGAGTGCCCAGCCTACTGACAGTGAATGGTGCTATCCCTGGGAATATGGTCCCGGGTTGTACAAAATATAAGTAAGCCACACACACAAAAAAAAAGCCAGTAATCAATGTTCCTCATGGTTTCTACTTCAGTTCCTGCCTCCAGGTTATTGCCTTGGGCTCCAACCCCTGACTTCCCTCAGTGAAGGAGTGTGGCCTGTGAGTTGTCAGACAAGTTGTAAGTCCTGTGCTCTCCAAGTTAATTCTGGTTAGAGCTTTATCACAGCACAGAGGAACATACTAAGACAGTCTCCTTTATCCTCCCTGAAGCTCAAAGGGGAGATCTGGCAGGATCTGGAGAGAGAGATAGACAATATCTGTAATACTGTCTTAGTCTTCCAAAAATTCAAAAATAACCTATGCATTTGCACTTCAATTAGATTAGATTAGTCTGGTGCCAGACTAACATTTCTTCTCTCAGAGAAAGAAAATTAAAATCCAGATTAATAATGTGAAAAGTCTTTTTAAATGTTGCGAAGAAATGAATCATGATATGTGAGGGAAGTAAAATAAAGAGGGGACCCGGGTTTAAATGGCTTTCAATTTCCAAGTCTTGGTGCATAAGTGAGAACATCCATCCAGAAAAAACAGGTCATTTTCACTACAATGAAAAGATGGCAAGAGAGACCAGAAATGTGGCAGACATAATGCCACACAGCAGAGAACCACACAGAACAAAAGGTCTAGTGATTTGCTGAGATGTCTCCTCCAATTTGTGACTGAATACTTACATGAGCAAATGTAAGATGAGACTCTAGTCACAGGACAACTTACAAGAAACTGTGAGCTTTTAGCATATTGCACCGTTTAACTGAAGGGCTTTGGAAAACGTCTGTATTCTACCCAGCCAAAGCTAAAAATGACGGCAATGACTACTCCAGAACTTAGAAAAGGTATGATTTCGAATTTGATTAATCTAATACTTGTATTTAGCATACCCTGTCATGCTCAAAGCATAAATCACAATCTTTAAAAAATAAATAAATAAGACTCCTCTTTAAGTTAACTACTTGACTAGATTAATCCAGAAAAAATAAGACAGTATTTATATATCTTTTATAATCTTAATTTTAAAATATCTTTTATTTATTCTTAATTTTAAAATATCTTTTATTTAATCTTTGATAATTCTGTAAATTAAAAATCTTTGATAATTCTGTAAAATAAAATATCTTTTATTTAATCTTAATCTTAATTTTAAAATATCTTTTATTTATTCTTTGATAATTCTGTACATGTAAAACAATGCATCTTGACAAAATTCACCCTTACTCTGCCAAGTTACCACACTGTGTTTCTTTCTCCTCTGTAATCTTCTTTCCCTTTACTTTATACCCCTCTAAGCTGTCACCTAAGACAACAAAGGTTTAGAGAACTTAGCAATATATCATATTATCGTTCGAATATGATGCTGTTCTCCAAAGACTCGTGTGTGTTGTGAGGTGCAGGTTAATGTGATTGGTATTCATTATACCAATGACGGTCATTAAAGGCATGCTCTTCCTAGAAATTGTGTGACCCTAGTCTTTTCATCTTCCTCCCATCTTCCTGGTTTCAGATTTGGGTGGTGTGTACTGTCTTGTACTTGCGCCGTGACATTCTATTATTGCTAAATACAAGAGATATTAGAACTACTTCACATTGGATTAGAGTCCTCAGAACATTGAGTTAAACTGACCTTTTATCTTTATAAGTGTCAGTGTCTGTTATGCTCCTATAGTGACATAAAGATTATTAATATATTTAGAAATTAGAATATTTTAAACTTTTACCATATGTATTTCCTCCTACCATTTATAAGCTACTCATGCCATTTTCAGATATCCAATGCTGACTCTGAACATTTTTCTTAGTCTCACACACACACACACACACAAACACACACAAACACACACACACACATACACACATGCTTTATTTCATACAGGATGTGACAGAATAGTTTTATTTGTAATTCTAATGATTCTTTAATATAGCAACAGATTATTAATACTATATACAAATGTATATATGAACAAGTATGCACATTTAACTTCCTGTATCAAGATCATCATTAAGTCAAATCTTAAGATTTTACTGATTATAACATTAACAAATTAATATTAATTATTATTTGGTGTTTTCATTGTTCTTTTTGATTATCTTTAGTTTCCATAGTTGATTCTTTTCATCATTTAATTATGTTTAGGAAGTTATTTTGAGTTCTAACCAACATATAAATTTTTCTTTCTTTCTTTTCTTGTTTGTTTGTTTGGTTTGGTTAGCTTCCTTTTCTTATAAAAAAATCAGAATATTCTCAATGATGTTCAGCAAACATGTTGTAGATATGTTCTTGTTATTACATTTTAAGTATAACACCAGTTGTTTTATGTATAAAGAAAGGCACTGCAATGGAATACATACATTATATAACCAATGTAATAAAACAATTTTATTTTATTTAACTTTTACAGTAGATAAAACATTATTTATTGTAAAGAACATATATTGACTCCAGACATCAGACAATAACATTGTCTTAGAAAATCTACTAATGTGAAATGTTTAGGTAATCTATTAAGATGATTTAATGCACCCAGAAGTCTAAAAGTGAAAATGATGTAAGCCTCTCAAATGGTAACATAAAATTTGTATCTACTCGTGGTAAATGGTTTTTCTTTCATTTGTAATTTATATATATTTTCTATTGGTTATTTTATTTATTTACATTTCAAATGTTATCCCCCTTTCTGGTTTTCCCTCCATAAACCCCATATCCCATTCCCCCCCCCGCTTCTATGAGAGAGCTTCCCCAACCACCTACCAACTCCCACCTTACCGCCTTAGCATTTCCCTATGTTGGGGCATCACAACAAAAGAACACAAATAGTATGTACTCACTGGTAAGTGGATATAAGGAAAAAAACTTGTAATATCCACAATATAACTCACATACCGTAAACCAATTTTAAAACATAGTTTAAACCAACATGTTCAACAGTTGGCTTCTAAATTAGTCTTGACTTCTTGTTCTCAAAGACAATTTAAAATAGTACCGCGTTATAGCTGTATTCAAAAATCTAAACTTCTTAATCATTTTTAGAATGAAAAATTTTAATTAGAGCTACTAAATGAAGTAGCTAAAGTAAAGGTGATATGGTTGAAGCCAAGAGAAGAAAGCTAAGATCAGGAAGCCCCCAATGTGTGCCCATTTTCCCTTACTTTCTCTTACAACAGTACCCAGAAGAATGCGATTGAAGAGCTTAAACTTAATGAATAAGATGATTCTCAGTGTCTTCTAGCCTTAATACATTTTTCACAAATTGCATTGACTTCATGAATCACAAAATGATTTGCTGTTATTTTAATTGCTTCTTTTATTGCTATTTTTATTGTTTTGTTCTTGGGGTTGAGATCAGCAATTCCTTTTCCATGATCAATTGAATGATCAGAGGGATCACATCAATTTATTGCTACAAGTCAGAAGGGGTATCTCAATATGCAGATAGATTCTGTAATTACACTAGAATAAAATGTTCCATTGGTCATTTTATAAAAATGAGCCCTATAGGCTCATATGTTTGAATAGTTGGTCCCCAGCTGGAAGAGCTGTTTGTGAAAGGTTAAGAGGTACGACTTTCTTGGAAAAGGTGTGTCAATGGGAATGTGTTTTGAGGTTTCAAAAGCCCTTGCCAATTCTCGGTTAGCTCTCTCTGCTTCATGTTCGTGGATGAGATATGGGCTCTTAGTTCTTACTTCAGCACCATGCCTACCTGCCTGCCTGTCTGTGCCATGATCCCCGTCAGGATGACTTTACCTCTAAAACTGCAAGCTCCCATTAAGAATTTTTTTTAAAAAATTGCTTTGGTTATGGTGTCTCTTTACAGCAATAGAAAAGTAACTAAGACAGTTACTAGAGTCTAACTCCTTATATTGCAATTACATATTCTAGAGGGAAATTCCAATACAGAATTCATTCAAATACATTTCTCTCTCTGGTGTCAAGCCTAGAACATAAAGGTGAACGTTCACTGGTTTAAATTAGTGGCAACTGATATAAAATTTAAGATCCCTTTGAAATGCAGAAAATATTCAATCTCTAGACCATCTGCAGCAAATTTACAGCAAACATTCATGCATCCTCCATAACGGTTTTATGCCACAAATGAGGAATTTCTCCAAAGTTACAATTATATGATGCAAAACAGGTAATTTTCACCCCGAACTCATGTTTTCATTCCAGGTCTTAGTTAATGTAGCCGTGATGGCTGCTGTTTGATGAATCAGCTTTCCTGTTAACTAGAGGTGCAGGGCCATCATCTAATGAAAACACTCTGTGCTTTATGGCTCCCCAGGCTGCAGTTCTGCATATTAAAATAGAATTTCAATCTCACTGTTAGAAATAAAATCAAGCCGAGCATCTGTGGTTTGAACAGAACTGAGAAAAATGCTGCTCATTTAATCTTAACAATATTTTTCATGCTAGACAGTATAAAAAAAGAGGCCTTAGATATAATTTTAAAATGCCCATAAATTAGAAATAAATTCATAGAAATCAGCATAATAGTTCAGTGCATGGGTTAGTTCCTTACATTTACAAATTTGACTGCTGAAAGTTTTCTGTTCCAGTTAGAAGTTCCAAAATACTCACAAATAAGGGCTTCCCGCTGTTCCTCAAAATCCTCTGGTAGCCGATCACTATCACTCTTCCTATTGCAAGGACTGAGCCTCTCTGATGATTCCCAGTCCATTCTGGCTTTGTTGATAATGACTACCTCTACATTCCAGACAGAGATCATTTCAACAGCTCAGAGTAAAAGCCACAGCCGCGGATGTGTCAAAGAATCAGACATTCTCACTCCAATGGTTCTCACCGTTACCACTCACGCAAGCATAGCAGAATAGCAAAATACTCAGAGCTCCGACTTCCTATGGATTACTGGTAACTGTAATTACAATACGTCTTATGGAGCATGTTCAGGCTTTTCCAGCCTTACTCTGCCTTGCTCTTTGTTCAAGGCTTACTTTCAAACACAGGTAGATACCACAATTCACCTGAATTAATCAAATAAGAGTTTTAGTAAATTTTTTGTCAGAAAAGTATCATTTCAATGCAATATAAATACAACAAACAAACAAATGCTGAATTTGTTACCGATACCTGGATTGCATAGATTTCATCTTGTTCAATTCTCAGGACCTATAAGTACATGTATGTTATTAATTCAATCTATTTAACAAGTATAACTAAAATTAAGAACTATTAAGTAGCTTATGTTATGACACAAGCTGATAAGTTTAGAAGTAATTTTAAAACTGTTTTGAATTATAAAGTTATTTTCATAAATATATTAATTGTATCACTAAATTACAATGCAAAATAATATGTCTCATGATGGCTTCATATGTATTATACTTTTCCTATTAATTAATTCAATTGAATCATGGGGGCCGGCATAGTTTGCATTTATAAATATGTTCCAGGAACAACTCACTGCTCATAAGGCGAATGTTTTTGAATTAAGCACCGCACCAAACACCCTGTCACATTTTTCTCAGTCAAGTATGATAAAGGAACACAGGTCAACACACTGGTTGGCAAGAGAAATCCAGATCTTTTTTTTTTTTTAAAGAAAGGGTCACTTCCCTTTCTTTCTTTCTTTTTTAATATTTATTCATTTATTATATGTAAGTACACTGTATCTGTCTTCAGATACACCAGAAGAGGGCATCAGATCTCTTTACAGATGGTTGTGAGCCACCATGTGGTTGCTGGGAATTGAACTCAGGACCTCTGGAAGAGCAGTCGGTGCTCTTAACCGCTGAGCCATCTCTCCAGCCCCAAAATCCAGATCTTTGATACTAGTTCTTGCATACACCCAAGAGACTTGTCTTCCTAATCAGAACTAAATAAAAATATTTTCTAGGTTTTAAAGATAAGTTACCAGTTACAAAGAGAAGAAAACAAATTCTTCAAGGTTAAGAACAAAATCATGGAATACAAAATCTGGCAGCTGGGCCCTTTTCTCTTTTCTTCAATGAACAAGAAGATATCAGGATGGACCCAGTATCTAATATGTGTCCTCTAGGAAAAAAATACATGTAGCTATCATTGGCTATTGCTTTCCATTCCTTTATCAGGAATCAAGCCACGGTACGTTATTTTTCAAAGTGAAGAATCCTTCTGTACACCAAAATAACCAACCAGGAATAGTGTTCTAGAAATTAATTTGGATTCCCTATCCTATAAAACACAAAATGAGAAAAGTTGTTGTAGCACATTATGAGAGATATAACATATCACTCTAAGTAACTTTCATATCTTTATCAATATTCCATATAAACTAGACTCACCTTGTTAAGCGCAATCAATCCAATAATTAATAGAGCATTTAGAAAACCATGTAGTAATTTAAATTCACATGTATCTCTGCCTGACTATGAGTGATAAAAATTAAAGACATAATCCACAGTCTCTCTCTGCTCCTTGTTTATTTGAGAGACAATAAACACATTTTGAATACTTGCAGATATTGCCAGTATTTAAATGGGTAAATTGATTTTGAAGTGAAGAACAAAGAATGGTCTTGTATGTGTTAGTGCTTAGGATCTGTCGGGAGGAAGCAGAAAGTTGTGCATCTGTATTTACAACTATGTATAAAATGTAACAAATTTAACATAATGATTGGGATGCAAAGCTTCTAGTACTCAGATGTGAAACTCCCATTATGAAAATGGGAAGTTTTTAGAACTCATTGATTGGGAGCTAAACTTATGAAAAGGATTTAGTGATCTTTATGTATGCCAGTACTCATTCATGTTTAGCTCAAAAACTATGAAGATGTTTACTTAGAGATGATGATCAAACAACAAAGGCCTGTCACATGATGCAAGTAAGTGTTAGCATTTTTCCCAGACTAAGAATTTGAGAACTCTGTTGCAACTCAGACTGTGTACAAAGACCATCAAGCTTCATTGTGGGAATGAGACAGAGGAGAGGAAAAATCAAACACTTGAAGAGACCACAGTTGAGAGTGAAAAGTAAGCCTTCATGATTCTAGCAGATAGTGGTGCAAGGAAGCCTTAGAGATATATCAGTGTACTTACGGCATCAGTATGACTCGTAACTTGTTTTACTAATAAGTGAAGAATTGTCTGAAAACATGTTTGGTAGAGATTGCTTGGAAGACAGAAAAGACAAAATTGTGCAGTCTGATCACTTAGGGTTTTTTTCTGAAAACTATCATACAAGAATGGCATATATATCCATACTTTACACATTGCTAGAGTGTTATGAATATTAACCAATTTAGCTACATATATATACCCCAAGAAAGGCTCTGAAATACATATTAACATATGCATACATATATATGTCAACACTAAATATGTATGCATGTGTTTCATTCCAATTATTAGCAGAAAGACTAATGAATTTATAAAGAATACAAATCAAGACAAAATTTAGAGAAAATTATAGAAACAGTGACAGTGAGTATCATACTTAACACAGAAGCCAATGTCAAAGAAGACCCTAAAGCTGTTTTTATAGAAGGCTAAGGGTGAAATTGTCTGATTACACAAGAAAAAAGGTAAAAACCTTTTACAACTTCATTCCTTTCCTCAGAGCCTGAGGGTAGAAACTGGCTGATTTTTTTTTTAACGAGGATAGAAAAGAATCATGAAATTTGTTTTCGATTAAGTGAAACACAGGAGAACAAATAATGAGGAAGATATCAGTAGAATTATACAGATCTCTAAAGACTGGCAAATCTCTGGAATATCAAATAGGTAAATTTGATCTGGGTGAAAGGATTGTGACTTTAAAGGTCCTTTTTCCCTAAAAATGATAAAAAAATGTGTGCATTAAATGGTCAATTACCTTTGGTCAGGGGTAACAAGACTCGAGGAAACATGAGAATTACTTGGATCAGCACAGAAACACACTATAGGAGAACGTGTGTGCAGAAGGACAAAGAAAGGAGAATAGCGGAAAGTTGAAAACCTACTTTAGAACAGAGGCCTAGTCCAACCATAGAATCCATTTTCTTCAAAGCAGCAATGTTTTGACAGGTAAAGTCCAATATCACTAGTGAGCGAAATTCATTCTTCCACTTGAACACACTGTACTTGCTATGTATGAGATTCTTGAAAAGTATGTGGCAGAACCTATGCTACAATAGTCCAAATAATGTAAGTTAACCAAAATGAATATTTTTAAGGAGCAAAACTTATTTAATCTAAAGATAAATATCTTTTTAAAATGTTATTTATTATTTTGTTTATTTACATTTCAAATGTTATCCCCTTCCTTCTTTCTTCTCTGAAAACCCTCTATCTCACCTCGTTCCCTCCTGTATCTATGAGTGTGTTCCCCCACCTACCTACCCACTCCTACCTCACCACTCGGGTGTTACGCTGGGCATCTAACCTTCACAGGACCAAGGGCCTCCCCTCCCATTGATGCCAGATACGGTCATATTCTGCTACATAAGCAGTTGGAGACAGGGGTCCTTCCATGTGTTCTCTTTGGTACCTCGTTTAGTCCCTTAGAGATCTGAGGTTGTCTGATTGGTTGATATTATTGTTCTTCCTATTGGGTGGCAAACCCCTTCAACTCCTTCAGTTCTTCCCCTAACTCCTACCTTAGGATTCCTGTGCTCAGTCTAATGTTCACATATGTTTTGGTTAGGCTTTGGCATATCCCTCTCTGGAGACAGCTATATCAGGCTCCTGTCAGCAAGCACTTCTTGGCATAAGCAATAGTGACTGGGGTATATGGGATAGATCGCTAGGTAGGGCAGTCTCTGGATGATCTTTCCTTCAATCTCTGCTCCAGTCTTTATCCCTATATTTCCTTTAGACAGGGGCAATTCTGGGTTAAATTTTTGAGAAAGGTAGGTGACCCCATTCCTCAACCAGGGGCCTTGCCCAACCTCTGGATATGGTCTCTAAAGCTTCTCTATCCCTTTTGTTGGGTATTTCAGCTAGTATCATCCCCGTTGGGTCCTGAGTGTGTCTCTTGTTTTCTGGTCTCTGGGATTTTCTGTTGGCTATCCCCAGTTTCCCATCCCCCATTGATACATAGCTCTGTTCAATTTCCTGACCCTCTGTACATCTCCCCCCAACCTCCCATCTCCTCCCACAAATAATCCTGCCCCATTCCCCCTCCTCTGTTTTTTACCTCTCCCCCTCCTCTCTTCCTTTCAAGTCCCTCCCATACTCTACTTCCCAAGATTATTTTGTTTCCTGTCTAAGAAGGACTGAGGCAACCACACTTTGGTCTTCCTTCTTCTTGAGCTTCATACGGTCTGTAAGTTGTATCGTGGGTATCCTGAGCTTTATTCCTAATATCCACTTATCAGTGAATACATACTATGTGTGTTCGTTTGTGACTGGGTTATATTTTCTAGTTCCATTCATTCACCTGTGAATTTCATAAAGTCATTGTTTTTAATGGCTGAGTAATACCCCATTGGGTAAATGTACTACATTCTCTGTATCCATTCTTCCATTGAGGCATATCTATGTTGTTTTCAGATTCTGACTATTATAAGGTCCCTATGAACATAGTGGAACATGATATATGTTGGAGCTTCTTTTGGGGATATGCTCAGGAGTAGTAAATAGCTGGGTCCTCAGGTAGTACTATGTCCAATTTTTTGACACCAGACTGATTCTAGAGTGGTTGTACCAGATTGGAATTCCACCAGTGTTGGAGGGGTGTTCCTCATTCTCCACATTATCAACAGCATCTGCTGTCACATGAGTTTTTGATCTATTGACCCATTCTTATCTCCTTGTACAAAGCACAAGTCCAAGTGGATCAAGAACCTCCACATAAAACCAGATACACTGAATTAATAGAAGGGAAAGTGGGAAGAATTTTGAACACATGGGCACAGGAGATTATTTCCTGAACAGAACACCAATGGCTTATGCTCTAAGATCAGTAATTGATAAATCAGACTTCATAAAATGAAAAGCTTCTGTAAGGCCAAGGACACTGTCAGTAAGACAAAACAGTATCCCACAGATTTGGAAAAGAGCTTTATCAACCCTAAATTTGATAGAGATCTAATATCCAATATATACAAAGAACTCAAGAAATTAGAATCCAGAAAACCAAATAGCCCTATTAACAATGGGGTACAGAGCTAAACAGAGAATTCTCAACTGAGGAGTAAATTTGCTGGGTACTTTTTGTTACCTTTACAGAAACTGGAGACACCTAAGAAGAGGGAACCATAAGAGAGGAATTGTCTCTACCAGATAGGCCTCTATGTCTGTAGGACATTTTCTTACTTGCTAAATGATGCAAAGGATTTAGTCCACTGAGGCAGGTATTAGAAAGTTAGCTAAACATAAGCCTGAAAGCAAGTTCATACATTGTCTCTGATGCAGATTCTTGCCTTCAGCCCTTGCTTTGGCTCCTCTTGTGATGGAACGTAAACTGTAATTTGAAATAGAACCTTTTCACACTGACTTTTGAGTCATGGTTTTTATTTACAGCCACAAAAACCAAGTAGGACAGTGAATAGAAGTAGATTACAGCTAAGCATGTGTGTTCTACAAAGCTGGACTAGATTCCAGTCTTGAACAATGGGTTTACTGAGTTGATGATGCCACAATATCTTTGATTGTAGTGGATGAAGGTCATCAAACAAATTTGAGTCCAAATATTAATCTTCCATATGTAAGTTTAAAATTGCCTTTCCTTTACCTAGTTCTTCTTAGTTTGCATAATATTACCATTCTCAGAGCATTGTAGTGATGGTTAAACATGTGTCAAGAACAATAGCTTACCTCTGAACAACTGTGTCATGATTATTGTTTGTGGTTTAGAAATCGTAAATATCATCTAATCACTAGCTCATTGTTAGCTCACCTACTATTGACCATAGCTACCATATCACTGCTGTTATAGAACAGTTTCCTCTAAAGTTAAAGTTTTCCATTTTGAAGGAAAATTTCTTAAAACACGGTGTTTGCCAGGTCATAAAACAACAGGATGTTCTAAGGAGAGGTGAGATGCTCGCTAAAAGCAGGAAATAAACAATTCAAATGGTTTCAGGAAGTCCCTGAATCTGAATAGATTTATAATCTTCTCCATTCCAAACTGTATATAAATAGAAGGCCTGCTGAATGTTATTCTCAGATAAGCTAAACAGCAAAGAAGACTCTTAGACAAGTCCAGCCACCCAGAAGAAACAGAGATGTGTCAAACTGCCTAGATATGTGATTCCACCTAACACCAGTCAGAATGGATATAAAGACTAGATATGCTGCCTGCAAGAGGAACCTGGAAAGGATACTCTAAAACCTATAGTGTTGCCTGTAGGCTCTTCAGTGTACTCTAAATTCAGTGAGCCTTTATCTAACTGGGGTGGGCTTTGGTAATGCACCTATCTTTAACTTATTTCTGCTCCTATACATATCACCTCACCTTATAAAGAACACCAATTAAAAATCACTGGATCATGTAGTCAGGTTTTGGTGTATCTGTTCTTTTGTAGTCAGTTCTCTATGTGAGCAGAATAGTCATTTGTTTATGTGTGCCTGGTAATAGTCTGTTATACAACTGTCCACTTAATTGTTGTCTACTTGATTGTTCCATTATTGTGATTCTGCTTCTGCTTAATGGGTTAAATTAATATAAACATTTATTCCTATGCACCTAGTCATTGCAGTAAGAGCTTTTCATATATTTATTGTTTTCATGTCATCATTAGCTACTTTAAAGAATATTTTCCCACTTTATAAGTAAAAGAAATAAAACTGAAGCAGTTCTGTTAATGTCCCTTAGATTGAAAGTCTAATAATTCATGCAATAAGTCTCTAAAATAGAAATACCTTACTCTAAAATGCTTGGCTATGCTAAGTCCATTATATCAGAGCTCCTGAACACATACTACAAATGATGCCACCTATCTTAAAGTGCCTTGTATTCATTTTTTATAACAATTTACTACAAACTTAGTGATTTAAAACAACATAAATGTATTTTCTTACCATTTTGAAAGTCAATAGTCACCCAAAGACTATACATGGACTGACCCTGGGCTCCAACTGCATAGGTAGCAATGAATAGCATAGTAAGAGCACCAGTGGAAGGGGAAGCCCTTGGTCCTGCCAAGACTGAACCCCCAGTGAACATGATTGTTGGGAGGAGCGTGGTAATGGGGGGAGGATGGGGAGAGGAAAACTCATATAGAAGGGGAGGAGAGGGGTTAGGGGGATGTTGGTCCAGAAACCGGGAAAGGGAATAACAATAGAAATGTAAATGAGAAATACCCAAGTTAATCAAGATGGAGAAAAAAATAAAATAAATTTATCATCCACAGGAAAAAAAAAGAAAGTCAATAGTCCAAAATCATATCTGCTAAACTCAGATATCAACAGGGTTTCTTCATGTCTCTTGCTTTGAAGGCAACTACATTGGGTGACTGCTCACTCTCTGGCCTGTTCTCTGGCTGCAAAGTGCATCACACTCATTCACGTCTTCTGCTGCTTCTGACACAATTTTCTCTTTCTGATGAGGACTATTGTGCTTACATTAAGTTCACCAGATAACCCAGGAAAATCTCCGTATCCATAATTTCTTTTATGCGTATGTACATGTATATATACATGTTCATATGTGTGTGTGTGTTATATATGTCTGTGTTTGTGTATGTGTGTATGCAAATATACACATATACATACATGTGTATAGATATATACATATGTATATATATATATGTGTGTGTGTGTGTGTGTGTGTGTGTGTATGTTTGCTATTTTGCTCAACCCATCTCAATCTTACTTTGAGGTGTAGTCTCCTAGTGTGTCTGCAATTATCAATTTAGCTAGACAAACTGGCCAATAAACTCCAAGGATCCTCTTACATATGCTTTCCTAGTGCTCGATTACAGGAGCATATGGCCATACCTAGTTTTATATGTCTGCCCGGAATTTCAACTTAGTCCCGCTTGCACTACAAAGACTACTGACTAAGTCCCCCACACACAAAAAAAACCCAAATGCCCAAATTAATAAATTAATAAAATATGCAATTTCGATTTAATTGTGAAATGTCTCCCGTATACTCACAAATGAATGATTCAATCGCCAGATATTGGTGCTACTTAAGAGGTTCTAGAACCGCTTTTACATGGTTCCCTTGGAAGACCTCTGACTCTAGGGACGGGGGGGTTTCGGATGGCTGTATTTATAGCTGATCATTCTCTTTCTTGAGATGCTGATGTATGAGGAAACCACAGCTACAGCCAAAGCTCCTCTGTAGACATGCACTTCTTCCATGCTGGGCTGCACCTCCCAGACCATTACATTTCATTCCTAGGTTGTTTGCCAAGGATTTTGTCACAGTGATGATAAATTTAACCAATTCATCTGTAACTCCTTGTTCAGTGGATAGCAACATTCATAGGTTCTGGGATTTAAACCTACCTCACATTTAGAGGTCATAATTCAGTCAACAAAGTGAATGGTTTCTAATACCCAGATAAATTTAAAGTTATATAGAAGCACGATTATTTTTGAGAAACATATAAAGAAATTTAATATGTTCTTCGCTGTCACTGCAGTGACCTTAGAATTGTTGTGGAGCATTGTGATTTATTCTTATCTTTCAGATTGAAAAAATGTCTTCCCAAGTATGAATAACATAAATAGATAAATACATCACCATTGATGAAAACATGATTGTTTGAGGTGTGTAACATTTCTCTGTATATAAAACAACAGCTTTTCTTCCAACTAATACTTATTAATGGGACAGATGTATTAAGAAAAAAAGCATTTCTATGCACCAAGGTTTCTTGTTACTTAGGCTGCTCTGCACTCTTTTTCTTCTGTTTCTATTCAAACACAAGTCTTTATGTTCGGATTCAGTTGCATTAGCCACAGTCCCCAATACACTTATTTATCTGATGCAAGGTTAATGTGGTACCAAGGAATTTTTTTTTCAGAATTAGAATTCCTTGTTACTGAACAGGAGTTATAACAACACCATCAAAGGCTTTGTGTTTGACTGATACAAAGAGAAGAAAAACATTCTTAGAAACTAATATAAACGAGGGAAGAAGTTTCTGATAATGACTTCTTCACATGACATTTCATATTGCCAGGATTATGAACGGGTCTAGCATGCCAGAAAACTGCATCTTTAATTGGTCTTTATAACAATCTTCCCAACCTCTGAACCATATTAGCTAATAAAGGAGAACAGGGTTTGCATTATTTAGGGACCAAGTAATTATCAAGTCCATCTCCAGACAAAACCAATATGTTTTATTATTGGAAATCTCTAACCAACTCCATTAACTACATTTTTGCTCTGTAAAAAAATCACCCATCAAGTTGGTTGTCAGATATTTGCACAATGTCTTCTCATTGGATTTGTTGACAATGAACAGCAAACTTGATTTTAATTTGAATCTAAATAGTGGTTTCTACCAACTGTCTGCGAGCCATTAATGCCTTTATTTTCTTTTGAGAAAAAAGGAACTGGTTTATGTATCACAGACCACATTTAATTCTGCATTTCTCATTCAGTCAATAGCAGCATTTGCTATCACATGTGCTCAAACTGAAAAGTGCTGACCATAAAGAAAAATAAATTAAAAGGAAATTAAATACTCTCTAACAGATGAACAGAGTCAATTAGTTATGAACTTTCAAAAGGAAGAAAAGGAATCTCAGTGGTTTAAAATAAGCTTGTTTTGCTTCTCTACATTGTGTGTGTCCATGCACATGCACGTATATGTCAAAAACACAGAAAGCTCTCAGACCTCCAGAGAAGAGTAGGCCAGGATTTTATGAAGCAGGACTTCTCACACTGATTCCCAGTGGGAGCCCTCTTAACCTGAGAAATTTGTACATAATCTAGAGCATATAGAAATACATCTCAAACTTTTATGAATAATAAATCATAGAAAACTGCATTATAAAGTAATTATTGCCATGCATGTAATTTTACTATTTACTAAAGACAAAAGCAAATTTGCATACTAATGAGATGGATATGATATTTAATTTCACATACAAAATTAAAACGTGGCTGAATATTTGATATTGCAGTCCATGAGGATTTTCGGTGTTTTTCAGTTGATTGCTTATTTTAGATATGTAATCATAACTGCTAAGAATGCCACTTTGCATAACTCTATAAAATGGCAGAAATATGTTAGAGCGATTTCAAAAATTTTAGAAATTCTATTCTAATTTGAAACCAAGATTAATTGGCTTTTGTTCTTACTGAAACTTAAGTCAGCAACCAGAAGAGCAATTGTAAATAAAGATTCTAACAAAACACAGTTCAATGAAAAATATACCTAATTATACTTAAATGTTGACACTAAAATAACTTTATTTTTATAAATAACTTATGTTGCTATCAAAGAATAAAATGCATATGCAAAGGTAAAACACTGGAATCCACAAGAGAACAGAGTCGCATATGAACATGCAGCACTGGAGCAGCTTTAGGTGAAGTTTTTGGCATGACGAAATGCACATGCACTGTTGTCTCATGTTTGAAGAGCTAAGGCTGGAAGAAGTTACATGCTGGAACTAAACGAGTCAGAAACATATGGGTTCCCTTATATAGTTGGTTAGGAATCAAATTTTCCTCATTGTGAGTTCTGAATCATAATATGAGTTCAGAGCTCACTTTTTAAGAAGTTGTAGAAAGACAACAATTTTAGGAAAAACTTATTTCAATAAATGTATTAGAGATCCATTTTCAGGGACAGCATAGCTATGTATCCTTTGAATAAAAAGGCAAGTTTTTAAAATGGGTGGGACACCAATTCATTTCACCTCAAGAACTGGTTTCTTTTTTTTTTTTTTTTTGCATTTTTTTTTTATTAACTTGAGTATTTCTTATATACATTTCAAGTGTTATTCCCTTTCCCGGTTTCCGGGCAAACATCCCCCTCCCCCTCCCCTTCCTTATGGGTGTCCCCCTCCCAACCCTCCCCCCATTGCCGCCCTCCCCCCATAGTCTAGTTCACTGGGGGTTCAGTCTTAGCAGGACCCAGGGCTTCCCCTTCCACTGGTGCTCTTACTAGGATATTCATTGCTACCTATGGGGTCAGAGTCCAGGGTCAGTCCATGTATAGTCCTTAGGTAGTGGCTTAGTCCCTGGAAGCTCTGGTTGCTTGACATTGTTGTACTTTTGGGGTCACGGGCCCCTTCAAGCTCTTCCAGTTCTTTCTCTGATTCCTTCGACGGGGGACCTATTCTCAGTTCAGTGGTTTGCTGCTGGCATTCGCCTCTGTATTTGCTGTATTCTGGCTGTGTCTCTCAGGAGCGATCTACATCCGGCTCCTGTCGGTCTGCACTCCTTTGCTTCATCCATCTTGTCCAATTGGGTGGCTGTATATGTATGGGCCACCTGTGGGGCAGGCTCTGAATGGGTGTTCCTTCAGTCTCTGTTTTAATCTTTGCCTCTCCCTTCCCTGCCAAGGGTATTCTTTTTCCTCATTTAAAGAAGGAGTGAAGCATTCACATTTTGATCATCCGTCTTGAGTTTCATTTGTTCTAGGGATTTGAGGTAATTAAAGCATTTGGGCTAATAGCCACTTATCAATGAGTGCATACCATGTATGTCTTTCTGTGATTGGGTTAGCTCACTCAGGATGATATTTTCCAGTTCCAACCATTTGCCTACGAATTTCATAAACTCGTTGTTTTTGATAGCTGAGTAATATTCCATTGTGTAAATGTACCACATTTTCTGTATCCATTCCTCTGTTGAAGGGCATCTGGGTTCTTTCCATTTTCTGGCTATTATAAATAAGGCTGCGATGAACATAGTGGAGCATGTGTCTCTTTTATATGTTGAGGCATCTTTTGGGTATATGCCCAAGAGAGGTATAGCTGGATCCTCAGGCAGTTCAATGTCCAATTTTCTGAGGATCCTCCAGACTGATTTCCAGAATGGTTTTACCAGTCTGCAATCCCACCAACAATGGAGGAGTGTTCCTCTTTCTCCACATCCTCGCCAGCATCTGCTGTCACCTGAGTTTTTGATCTTAGCCATTCTCACTGGTGTGAGGTGAAATCTCAGGGTTGTTTTGATTTGCATTTCCCTTATGACTAAAGATGTTGAACATTTCTTTAGGTGTTTCTCAGCCATTCGGCATTCCTCAGCTGTGAATTCTTTGTTTAGCCTGAACCCCATTTTTTAATAGGGTTATTTGTTTCCCTGCGGTCTAACTTCTTGAGTTCTTTGTATATTTTGGATATAAGGCCGCTATCTGTTGTAGGATTGGTAAAGATCTTTTCCCAATCTGTTGGTTGCCGTTTTGTCCTAACCACAGTGTCCTTTGCCTTACAGAAGCTTTGCAGTTTTATGAGATCCCATTTGTCGATTCTTGATCTTAGAGCATAAGCCATTGGTGTTTTGTTCAGGAAATTTTTTCCAGTGCCCATGTGTTCCAGATGCTTCCCTAGTTTTTCTTCTATTAGTTTGAGTGTGTCTGGTTTGATGTGGAGGTCCTTGATCCACTTGGACTTAAGCTTTGTACAGGGTGATAAGGATGGATCGATCTGCATTCTTCTACATGTTGCCCTCCAGTTGAACCAGCACCATTCGCTGAAAATGCTATCTTTTTTCCATTGGATGGTTTTGGCTCCTTTGTCAAAAATCAAGTGACCATAGGTGTGTGGGTTCATTTCTGGGTCTTCAATTCTATTCCATTGGTCTATCTGTCTGTCTCTGTACCAATAACAGAGGAAATGACCCAGCAGCAGTATGCTTGCCAGGAATGCTTAAAGACTGTCCCCAACTCTACAAAAGAAAAAGTTCTCATCTCATTAAATGTGAAACTCTTAGCTAAATCCTAACTGAGGCTATTTGGTGTAAGAGATGAACTTTTCCCCTTATTCATAAAATTTAATAGTCTTATTATATAATTTTAAAGTTTCAGATAGACATTAAGGGAACAATAACCTATGATTCACTTCCTCAAAAATAAATATGAAACTGGAGGAACTATTATCATTAAAGACATGAAGACATGTGCCAGATACAACTCCAATTTGACACACACAAAACTGCTCCATAAAACATGTTTAAAACAACCCAGAAAATGTCAACAAAGATGATGAGATAAACAAAAGAACTGTATGAGACAGCATTTTATCTAAAAAAATCATATAGCATATTGCGTATTTTTTAAGCAAAAGGATGATAACTAACTTGAGTTGGTGGGCTTTCTTAAGTGGCCAAAGTATGTATCAAAATATTGAGTAAAGTTACAAATACCAACATGCCCGGTTTTGTTAATGACACATCCATACTTTATATACAAAACTATGCCCCAAGTCCTTTAGTATTACCTACTTATTCCTGGTCCATTGTTCACTGAAAAGGTATTGTATGATGCTGACTGAGAGCACGAGCTTTGGGGCCTCTCTTTGTGCCTTCACTGTACTACTTAAGAATATTTATCTTTCATTATGATCACCTAGTATAATAAGAACTATTTTAATAACCACCTTTGGGACTCTAGAAAGGACTTAATGAGAAGGTATCACATAATGCAAATATCTTACAAGGAAAAATTTAGAGGAATCATTTGAAAATCAGCATCTCAAAATTGAGAGCAAAGATTATAGCATCCCAAATTTCTCATTACTTGTATGTTATACTGCATGTCATGTGATCTTTAGAGGAGGCTGAAACCAGGAAAGGAAAGGACTGAGGAAAATACAAGGTCCACAGGTCTGCTGTGGAAGGTAAAGGGAACCCGTGTCTCACAAACGATTGTGTTCTTATACCAATATATTAAACACATACAGTTTATATATTAGTTAAACAGATATATTAAATCATTAGAAACTCTCAATTAAAAAATCAAATAAAATCAAATGCAAAGAAATAGTAAACACACAGATAAGGCAAAGTTCAGTGGCACAATACTTGCTTAGTATCTGCAAGACACTGGACTCAATTCTCAGAACGACATGGTAAGGGCTAGTGAGGAGATATTAGCTATGTACATGAGTAAATGTGACGTACAACGAGTATCAAAATATCTTTTAGGGATTACTGGTTATTTTAACACAAGTCTAGACTTTTAAGAAGCAATTACTTCATTACTTCAGGTTTTTATTATCTAGATAGAGCATTAGTTCTCCACTTGTGGGTAGCAATTGCTTTGGGGGTTCAACAACCATGACCTTTTAACAGAGGCCTAATGCCATTGGAAAACACAGATATTTACATTACTATTCACAAGAATAGCAAGATAAACAAAGGAGGGTTTGGGGTGTAGTCAAGTGCTCTCTTAGATGCAAAAAAAAAAGGGGTGGTTGGCTGAATCATTAGCATTGAGAAGTAAAATGAAACAACTGAAACAGAAAAAAACACCACAATTCTTGATCAACACAAGCATTAATTTTTCTGTTTTATTAAGTTCACCCCTTTCTGATCACTCTATGTCTTTATCCATGCCCTATTAATAAGGTTATCATCCTGTTTGACAATCTGAGGGTTTCTGGCATCTGTGAGTTCTGGATATTTCCTCCAATGATTTATGTGTGTGTGTGTGTGTGTGTGTGTGCGTGCATGTGTGTGTTGTATGAGTGTCTGTGTGTCTGTGCCATTGCATAGCTTCCTTATTCCATACACGAGGCAGGATATAGTTACCACCAGGGTCTTAGGTTATTACAGCACAGTCCAGAGCAGCCATCTTGTGCATTGCTACTCTGTCTCATTTTCTAAACAATACTCTACAGTGATGTTCTTCCAGGGTCCTATAATCACTCCTCTATCCAGGGAGTCCTTTAAACTGGACCTGGCTCCTCTCCCTGTTTAGCAACCTGACTACTTTCTTAAGGTATCCAGCTCAAGCCATCAGAGATCACCTTGGCTGTCAGAACTTTTGTAAGGACCACTGTCTTTCACTGACTTCTATTGAGTTATTGAGAACTTCCACTTCACATTAATTGGTTTTCTTTGTTTCCAGATGGAAAGTGAATTCAACCACTGTTGGTCCCCTGGTCAGAAGGGTAGCACCACAACCCTTTAATTGAAGTATCTTATGCTTTCGTGAAATTTGATGAAATATTTATTCTTTCTGGAAAGTACAATCCCTGACTTCTTTGGAGAATAATTCATCATCTTAGAAGAGTGATGGAAAGCATAAAAATACCTCTATTCTAGAACGTGGAATGTATCCCTGTGCAAACTCCTCATCTCTTTCATTGTGCCTACATACATCTCCATAAAAGAGAAGCCAGGTATAAGCACTGAGAGATTATCAGTGGAGATGAAGCCCCTGAAGGAGCACAGAATATTTGTAGATGAGTTTTACAGAATTATCTTCATCACTTCAGTTAGTATTATTATAATCAATGAACCTCACTATAGTGGTGCTACAGTTGATATCTTGGATTCCCACAAATGTGAGCCTTGGAACATGATTATCCTTTCTGACTAGAGAAAGTACAGTGTATTTGATACTTGTCAACTTTAGGATTTTGATGGCTCTTCTTAAATTTATTTCACTTACTAATCAGACAAGTCACAATCTGCCCTCTGCTTACCTAAACAGCATGGTAGCTTTAAAATGGGATCAATTACTATTCACATACATGTTCTCTTTTTTAACTTGATAATGTTAACATTTTTATTTACTCTATTACCATTCAATTTCAAGCCCCAAGAAGCAGCCACTTGATTGCTACTTATTTTTAATATTTTAGTTACTACTGGAGTCCAAAGTAATCAGAAAGGCTACCTGACTGTATCTTTCTGACTTAGGTAGTTAATTTATAGGCTCAAAGCCCCATCAGTTGCCACATCAACCACTGACCACCACCTTTGAGGTCCAAGCTTTGAGAGCTGAGCAGCTACAACACAACTCTCCTACAGTTTTCTCCTCCTTTCCTTTTTCATACTCAGTGGTAATTTTAATCTGTACTTAATTTTGGCTTGAAAAGAAAGAACAATATATCAATATCTAAAACTCTCCAACTAATATTTAAAATGAATAAAAATACCTAAATGTCCTAAATATCGACATAAATTGATTGCTGGAAATATTCATCTTGACAGTCTTGGCTTATCATAATTTCCTCTGAATGATTGACTGAAACATTTTTCTATAATTAAAAAAATATAAATGAAAGGGAAAACAGTTAAAATCCTACATTTTTCATCGAATCAAAAGTAATGTTTTTTCCAAATTTGCTGAAACATGGTAATGACTCATGCATACATTTATTTCTTCTTCAGAAAATCATTGTATGCATCTTCTGAAATGTAGTAATGTGGACCTTCTTCTTGGAAACCTTTAGCAAATTATTTACTTGTTTGCATTTGACTGAAGGCTTTGTTTGCTTCTCCTGAGTGGACACAGTCATTGTACAGTGCCTTCATTACTTAGGAGTATGTGTTAGTGTCACATGTACTTATTACTATAATTAATTCAGTTTACTTCATTTGTGCTACTCCCCCAACAATAATTATATTGTGTGCATCTTTGTTTCTTTGTCAGCATTCAAAGAAACTTCCTGATGACTTCTCCTCATAATAGTTCTCATTTTCTAAGATGCTAACTAGCCATGGGTCAAGAATATTCAGGAAAATTACTCATGTCTGTACTAAGTCTGTTACAGTCGTTTTTCTAGTTATTATTACCTCTAAAATTCCTATACAGCTGCTATTTCAACAGTTCTTTCATGTAGTGGGCAGTTTAAGAAACTCTGAAATGCCTTGTGGCACTAGAAGTTGGGCTTAGGTAATGGACAAATTGTATGATGTTGTACATGTAAGGACTTGAGTTCTGTAGATAATGTTTGCTTTAGATGCCCTAGAATAACCTTTCTTTGAATGCCTTGAGAAACTTTCAAGGCAAGGTATACAGGAAATCCAAAGGCTTACTTGAGCTGAACAAAAAAATAGAAATGTATATTCTATACTTCCAATGGTTCCAAGTTTATTAGTATTTTCTAAAATGCCTGCCTTTATTCCCAAACATGTATTTACTTAAATACAACTATCTAGTTGTCCAGTTAGGAGAGTAAAGAATCAATAGAATCTATGCCCAGTATCTATGCACATACTTCTCCTGTTTTCTCATGATTGAATTTACTCTTGAGTGAGAAAACCACATATTGCCCTCATCTCACTTTCATCATTTGTGTTTGAGTACAAAAGATAAAAATGTTGAGCGTTTTATTAAACTTTACAGGCTTTACATTTGTGACACTAAAATATAATAAATAGTTCATTCCTCAAAGAAGTGTTCTGTTAGCACTTACATGTTGTTGTTTCTTTTGAAGTTATGGAGTTCTGCTATTATATAAGTACTTCATGAATTAACACTTTTGACTCTGATCATAATAAGTTGTCATCTTCTCCTTCACCATGTTCTTTTATCAAAGTGTTCAGAGTATTCTGGGCAAGATTATTATTTTATCACTGAGTTCTTCTAAAAGCAACCGGAAGGTTTCATTCTTAGTTCCTCTGTTTCCAGCATGATCCTATTAAAGAAGTGGCATCAAGGATGGTGACCCATGGTCTTCGGTAGTGAGATAAATCATCAATGACCTCAAGATTTTAAGGTTTACTATGTCTAAAAACTGCCCTACTAGAGATTCCACTGATACACTAACTGCTGTACATACAACCCCTTTCTAAATTAAATTTCACATCATCAGCAGTCCCCATTAGAAACTCATGGATCAGCTGCTCTTTAGCAGTAGCTGCCAAGGACCCACAGTCATTCTACACAAACATCAAATAGCTTCTTTCTGGACAGAAAGGATTTTAGATGCTTCAGGAGATCAGGTAGCATCCTACGGATGAGCATATCCACAGCCTTCTGGATCTAGTGATCTACTTCAAGGTAGTTCTTCCTACTGGACAGAATTTAGTAAAACATTGACTTTTGAGATAGTTATGAGCTATCTCAGCCTGGGACAGACCCCTGTGTCAACAACCTCTCTGAGAATGGCAGTCTGCAGTGAGGTATCTTAGGGACCAGCAGGTGTTAGCAAAAATCTTGCTACGAGAATTGAAAGTAGGCAAGTAGCATGTGATGATAAATCTGGTTTGCCAATTTACCATACCTGGGAAGAAGGGACCTCAATTGAAGAATTTCCTCCAAAAAGTGAACCTGTTGGCACTGTTTATAAGAATTTTTTTAAAAATTTCTAATTGATACAGTAGGGTCCAGCCTACTCTGGGTAGTATCCTCCCTAGGTGGTTGGTAGCCTAGGTCTCTATAAGAAAGTTAGCTGAACTAAGCCATAGAGACAAGAAGTCAGAAAGCTGTATTCCTATATGGTTTCTGCTTCAGTTCTTACTGCTTGGTTCCTGACTTGAGTTTCTACTCAGTCTTTCTTCAAAGATACACTATGACAAAGAAGGACTCTCTCCAGATTGCTTTGGGCCATGATATTTATCACAGCAACAGAAAGCAAACTAAAACAGTACATTTACTTCATCATTTGCTCAAAGAGCAGGTGTTCCTTTTCATACAAATTCCACAAGGTCTATATGAAATATAAGCTATGTGACTGTCTACAGAAGAACCAGCTGGTATAATGGAGCATTTCTTGAGATATTGATGTCTCTGAATTTTTGGCTCTCATATACTTTTGTTTAGGGAAAGTTGATGCTCAGTGTGGCTTGATAGTGGCTTCTTTCCATTCATGGGTCCCAGAATCAATGTTTGTAAGTGTCTAGGATGAGCTTAAAGTGGAACTAAACAGGTGTCTTCAGAAATCCACCAGCCTCATAATAAGCACAGTTGTAATAAGAAATATCAAAGGCGTGTGCCTTTACCAGTACAGCATTTTGCTGGCTGCATGAGAGGCCAAGGAAACAGTACTGGGTCTGAGAGTAGTGCATACCTTTGGTTATTACAACCACAGTGAGGGTTCCAACCTAAATAGTAGTGCAGAAGTTGGGGTGAGCATGTCGGAAGATAATACCTCCCCTCTTTGAGAACAGAACATTGTATTTGGCCTATCATGTGCCTTTTATTGACCTTTTGTCTAAGTATTTAAGAAAGAAAAAATCAGTGAGCAAAGAGTTCTTTATAAAGCTTATTTTAGCTGGACTGCCTTCCCTGCTCTGCCAAATATCCACTAAATTGTGCTTGCTTTCCTAAAATAGGTCACAATATTGCCTTTATCCAAAGTCTGGATATATATATATATATGTATATATATATATATATATATATATATATATATATATATATATATGTACTTCAAGACACTTTTATTCATCTTTATTTTCATGCTAAGCAATCCTCCTAGGGTTAACTATTGAGTGCATAAGAGCAATGGCAATGCCCTTTTGCTTCTGTGTATGGCACACATTTCTCTATTTCTTAGATAGCGCTCAGGAAATATTCACTGGTTTGAACTGAAGTGAATTTGGTACACTTCTACCTCAGCATGCGAATAAGTTTCTGATTTATAATGAGAATCACTGGGAAATATTTCAGCTAACCTTGCTGAATTTATCCATTCCATTAAATGAAAGTCAACCATGCAGTAACCAAGTACGTACTTATTATTTTTTTCTATAGAGTAAGAAAGTTTAGGTTTTCATTTAATGATAAAGATCAAAAACAAAGGAAACTATCAGCAGTAATAGTTCCCATTACACGAAATGAAATCATTTGGCTTTTAATAAGGGGTAGACCACATTGCAATCCTAGAAAACATAATGGAAAACTGAAACCATTTTGTTGTACATCTAACTGACGCCATAAACAAAGAAAGGAGAAACTATCAAATAATCCTATTGTCAAAAGAGAGGATAACCAATCAAGCTAATCACAAGAAATGAGAACAAATTTTCATTTTTAAACAAATAGCATGAGTCAGGTTAGTACCTAGGAAGAAACAAAACTAACAACAGGTACCAGAACGAAAACAGAAAGGCCTTTCTCAGGAGTTAATTTCTTAGCTTCTCTGTTTAGTTGATTGTCTTCTTGCATTTGGTATAATAGACAAGTAAGCCCTTGATTGGCATACCTCTGTTCTATGAAATCCATTTTGCAATATTGTATCTTTTGTATCAGAATTCCAAAAGCGCTTGAAAATGGCTATTATGTGCAAATTTTGGAAAACTGGCAATTTTTCTAGCTTTTGTTGGGAAAGGCATCTAGAACTGAACAAATATAGTCATTTGCAATGCTCACTGTTTCTCTTTCAGCATCACAACCTGGTCCATGTTGATTCACAGAATCCGCATATTGGTTACATCATTTGACACATAGTTTTTATAACTCTCCAAATAATGTGTAGAGAAATCAACAACTGATGGTTTTCCATGAGGGAAAATTGTAGAGAAATTTTAATCTAGCAACATGACTGCTCTGATCATATCCAAAGACCTTCTATGTCTGTGTGTGGTCTGGCTGCATTGCCCTTAGAGCACAACTTTAATCCTTCTGGATAGAATCTTTTGTATACCTTTAATCCCAAACAATAATGTCTAGAACAGACAAAGTGACAAATCACAGAAAGACTTGAGAGAATCAGTCAAATACCTCCAAGTCTCAGGAGAAAAGCTATGTAAGAGCAGAGCAGGGAAAGAGTGAGAGTTCAGCTCATCAGTTCAGACAGTTCTGTCAGTGCAGTTGGAGATTTTGGAGTCAGTGCAGTGAGTGCAATGCAGTGGAGCTGAGTTCCTTTGTGAGTTTATACAGTTCAGTGCAGGTCAGCAGATGCAGTTGAAGCCAGAGACTAAGAAACAGCCAGAAGATTAAAACAAATTGCCAAACTTAGTTTGGGACCAAGAAAAGAAATTGAGTGAAAGCCAGATTGAAATAGTCAGCTTTGAGAGAAGTTTGAATCACAACAGCTGAGTTGAACCAGCCAACCAGAGTTCAGAAAGAACTAGAAACTATCTGTTTATTCAGCAGTAAGCCTCCTAAATGACAATTCCACTGAGGGATAAAGTTACTTTTACAGAAGATATCATGATTTCTGTATTGATTAGTTTTTATTGTCTACTTGCTACAATCTAGGATCACCTGATAAGAGATTGTCAGTGAGACGTTGTTTAAATCAAGAGAGTCTGTGAACACATCTATAAGGATTTTCTTGATTTTCCTTATGGCTATGGGAAAATAAACCCTGAAAATAGGTAGTACGCGTCTTACTTATGGGCTCTGATATACGAGTAAGAAAATTACCTGAGCACTAAACCTATATGTATTTATTCTCTCTACACTTAGCTATGGAGGTGACTAGTTACTTCAGACTCCCACCTTGATTTAGCCCCAAATAATGGACTGAAAATATCCATTTGAACTGGATACCTGATGTACAAAACAGTTTGCTCAGTAATGATTCTAGGGCATTGATTTTATGGCTATTTATACCAACAATTCTTTCAAAGATTTATTCTTTTTCCTTTTGTTCCCCTCCCAATCCACACCCCCTTACTGCCACCCCCTCCCCGACAATTCCCTACACTGAAGGTCCAACCTTGACAGGACCAAGGGCTTCTCCTTCCATTGGTGCCCAGCAAGGCCATCCTTTGCTATATATACAATTGGAGCCATGAGTCAGTCCATGAATAGTCTTTGGGTAATTGTTTAGTTCCTGGAACCTCTGGTTGTTTGGCATCGTTGTTCTTATGGGGTTGCAAGTCCCTTCAGCTCTTTCAATCCTTTCTCTAATTCCTCCAACGGGGGTCCTGTTCTCAGTTCAGTGGTTTGCTGCTAGCATTCACCTCTGTATTTGATCTATTCTGGCTATGTTTCTCAGGAGAGATCTATATCCTGTTCCTTTCAGAATGCACTTCTTAGCTTCATCAATCTTATCTAGTTTTGGGGGCTGTATATTTATATTAATATACATATATATATATATATATATATATATATATATATATATATATATATATATATATACCACATGTGGCACACGTTCTGAATGGGCATTTTTTCAGGCTCTGCTCTAAATTTTGCCTCTGTATCCCCTCCTATGAATATTTTTATTCCCCCTTTTAAGAAGGAGTGAAGCATCTGCATTTTGGCCATCCTTCTTCTTGAGCTTCATGTAGTCCATGGATTGCATCTTGGGTAATTCGAGCCTTTTGGCTAATATCCACTTATAAGTGACTGCATACCATGTGTGTTTTTCTGTGATTGGGTTACCTCACTCAGGGTGATATTTTCTAGTTCATTCCATTTACCTATGAATTTCATGAAGTCATCATTTTTGATAGCTGAATAGTTCTCTATTGTGTAGATGTACCACATTTTCTGTATCCATTCCTCTGTTGAAGGACATCTGGGTTCTTTACAGCTTCTGGCTATTATAAAAAAAGGCTGCGATGAACATAGTGGAGCACGTGTCTTTTTTATATGTTGGGGCATCTTTTGGGTATATGCCCAAGAGAGGTATAGCTGGATCCTCAGGCAGTTCAATGTCCAATTTTCTGAGGAACCTCCAGACTGATTTCCAGAATGGTTGTACCAGTCTGCAATCCCACCAACAATGGAGGAGTGTTCCTCTTTCTCCACATCTTCGCCAGCATCTGCTGTCACCTGAATTTTTGATCTTAGCCATTCTGACTGGTGTGAGGTGGAATCTCAGGGTTGTTTTGATTTGCATTTCCCTTATGACTAAAGATGTTGAATATTTCTTTAGGTGCTTCTCAGCCATTCGATATTCCTCAGCTGAGAATTCTTTGTTTAGCTCTGAACCCCATTTTTAATAGGGTTATTTGGCTCTGTGGAGTCTAACTGTAATAAGAGGGCTGGAGAGATGGCTCAGTGGTTAAGAGCACTGGCAGCAGTCAGGAGTTCAAATCCCAGCAACCTCACGGTGACTTATAACCGCCTGTAGATGAGATCTGATGCCCTCTTCTGGTATATCCGAAGACTGCTACAGTGTATTCATATGTAACAAATAAATCTTTAAAAATTATAATAAAATTTATAAGCTACTGAATCGCAAATGATATCAAAATCTAATTCACAAAGACTCCAAACCACCTCATGCAAGATTCACAGTGATACGACTGCTGAAAGAGGATTTTCAGCAGAAAGCTACACCATTGTAAAGAGAATCATTTTCTAGTCAGGACTTTAACACTCATTTGCCCATCATCAAATCTTTAGTAAGCAGAAAACAAGCACTTTTCATCAGAAACTTTTAGATTCAAACGGTGCTATTTTCTCTAGCTGAGCATTTAACAGTTGGTCAGAAAACATGCATTGCTCTGGCCTAGAAATTAATCACAATGCTGAGATTGTTTTGAAAAAATAGAAGAATCAGTGAAAATGGTTAAGACGTTATCCCAGCATGCAAATTATTAGTAATAACTTTCTTCATAGTATAATATTTTTAAAAGAACTGATTCAAATGACAAGATAAAAAGCAATCTCAGCCTACCAACTGTGCGTGAGGTGTGGAATGAGCACTATAGTCTGGGTCAAGAAAAATGCAGGGGCTGTTAGCAGTCAGAAGAGGAAAGTCTGAGAATGGTAGCAGGGCTTTCTGAACATGTCATCTAGGAACTGTTACTTTGTTTCACTAGATCACTTGGAATAATAGAAACGTCTTGAAATACAAAATTTAGTTCTGAAAAGAACAGCAAATGTTTGAGTGGATGTGTATTAAAAGCTCATCTGGTTCCATCCTGCCTATTTCCAAACATAGGACCGGGGGAAATTATTTCACATCCTTTCAGCTGTAGAACATGCTACTATGACGTACACAAAGATCACAAAGGAAAAAGCAGCTTGTGTATGGAACTTTGCCATGTCCCAGGTAAAAGAATGCTGGTTGCTGACTTTGCTCACTTTCAGAACATTCTCAAATGTAGCATGGGTTCATAGCTCAGTTCCACTATTTACCTTATATTTCATACTTAACAATTTATTCAGAACCCCTGTGCCTCCTGATTAAAATGGAAATTGTGATAATACTCAACTCATAAGTATGTAGTAATGATTATGGTACTACAAATTTCTGTAAATGCTCTAAAAAGAATATAATCCACATAATGGCTGGCTGTGATGAACTAAATGATAAATTGTAATATTGTCACAATGTTAATCTAGTCATCAATTTAATAATATATATTACTTAGCCATTTTATGATCATACTGCATTCTGTCATAGATCTATGGACTCCCTAAATAGGAAAATAAGTGACTCCGTGTTCACAAGCATAATATTTTAAAAATATTCACAATTATTCCATAAAGCTATCAATTTTTGTTACAACATAATTCATATATTCATTTATTGTATGTAGTACAAATATAAAATGTGAACATATTGCATCATATTCAAAACATTGGACCATTATCTTTATAGAACACTAAAATTTTTTTATTATCTAATTCTTTAAAGTGCTGTCTTTTACAATTGTACCTCTTTGTATTACTTGTGTTCTTTTCTAATTATGATATAATTACATCATATCCTCTTAGCATTTCCTGATTCCAAATTTTTCCATAACCACTCTCTGTTAGGTCTTCTTATGTAGTCAGAGAAAACTAGTTCTAGATGTTAAAGCTTGATTTAAACATGATGACTTTTAATACTGTTCGATCATGCACAGTGTCCATCTCAAATAATTCTATAGGAAGACCATTGTTCTTTGACAGATATTTATTTTGGTGAAAAGTGCTAAGATTACAAAATGTTTTAAGCTATTAAATCATGTGAAAATTCTTTTAGTACATATTTCTGATGCAATGACATTTGCTAACTGACATTCTCTCAAACAAGTCTCATTTCTTCACACACTATACATCTTTTTGCCTGTGTTTCTCAGTTTGAATCTACTCATAATTAAGCTCTGGGTTCACGTAATAGGCCTCTCCTGCATGTTCTCTTAGCTAAGGAAACAAGTCCTCAAGAGTGTAACATCATAGACAGGGAACAAAGGCTCTACATTCCACTCTCAGTGTTAGAGAGCACTGATGTGATCCTCGGGGGCCAAGCTTCTTAGCAACGAAAGGAAGGATTTACAGCCCTCCAGCTTCCTCAGCTACCATAGCTCTTGAAGGCTTTCAAGAGCTGACCTTCTTAGCAGAGGGCTGGATTCTTTTAATGTGCTCACTTTCAAAAGGTAGCATACCTGTTTTTCCAGTGTGATGTGGATGCTATTAAAAGGGAGTTTCCATGGATACAGACATCAGTGGGAATGAAACAGGATTGTCCTCTTTTCAGACTCATTGTTCCAAATATTCCTAAAGCTTAGATCATGTCATCTTTTTATTCACCTTTCCCATGGCTACCTACTTATTTACGAAGTACTGAGGATGGTAATTAATGCCTTTCATAAAAGGTAGGTTCATGCACCAAGTAAATGTGAGAGATGTTGTAACATGTACATGGAGAAATGGTCAGTTAATTATAAAATGTTCAGTAAGTGTGAATTTTATTTTTACTACTATTTTATCAATGATATGAAAAAGTGGATACTAATAAGTAACAGCATCTAGTAATAGAAAGGTATTCTGTTCCTTATCACAGATTTTGTCAAATTAAAACACTTTAAGTGATACATATTAGAAATTATATCATAACAGCTTTATACAGTCTCTCTCCACATCCCTCTTCATAATCTAGGTAAGGTGACCAAAATTGTCCATTTTGACCTTTAATTACAAGTCATGAATGTAATTATTAGTATGCATAAAGGGTTCCTTGATAAGACCCAGTTTTTATGTCAACTGTTAAAAAATCAATTTCATTGATGAAATTATTATAGGCTCAGCATAAGGTTTATCCTTGAGACTTTAGGTTAAAGAGTGTGCTAATTTCTCTGGAGAACTTGTGTTATATCACAAGTGGCCATTGAGGATACAGAACCTTGCCAGAGGTTCTATGCCTATCCTTGACAAATTAATATGTCTAAGGCATCTGTAAATAAACAATAATAAATTAATGCCCTCACCTGTGAGGAAGGAAGAGAATTTCCCAGAGAATGACAGAATTAGTGAAGCACTCTTCTGAGTTAGCTCTTATACAGCAGCAGCTCTCCACACTCTGCAATCTCAGGTCCAAGTTAATAATTAATAACTTTTCAGAAGATGAGGCAAACTCAATCTTGTTTTAAGACATGCTCAACAAATGATTAGATATTCAACCAATTCTAGTGAAATATAGGGAAATTTAATGTAAGCAATGAACTTTAGATGCCCATATATTGTCTTATGGTCATAGAAAATAATGATAAAGCACATTTTCTCACGTGAGCATGTGGCTTTAGTCCATTGGTAAACAGAATTCACTTGTTTATGGTAGATTAAAATGAGTTTACTAAATTAGAACATTCATTTGACCGGCTAAAAATTTCATTTCATTAAGTTAAATATGTGTTAAATTACTCCATATCACTTGATGTTTTTAAAAAATTAAATAATCCAAATATCATTATTTTTTCATTGAGTTCATGAAAATTCCATGTTCTATATAGAAGGCTGTTTTTCTCTTCTTGGATATTTTCTTTATTTACATTTTAAATATTATTCCCTTTCTCATTTTCCTCTCCAGAAACTCCCTATTCCATCCACCCTCTCCCTGTTTCTATTAGAGTGCTGCCCCCACCTACCCACCCACTCCCTCCCACCTCCCTGCCCTGGAATTCCCCTACACCGGGGGCATCAAGCCTTCACAGAACCAAGGGCCTTTCCTCCTGCTGATGCCCAACAAGGTCATCCTCTGCTACATAAGCAGCTGGAACCATGGATCACTCCATGTGTATATTTTTACAGAACTATGCATTTAACGCTAAGAAGTAACCTAGATACTCTAGGACAGCTTACTAATTTATGGATTGATATCTATCAGCCTAACACAGAAATCAATGTTGTGGGTTTTTCACATGTGTTTGCTTTGCCTTTCTGCTCTGTTTATGACAAGATGAGAACTTGAATTCATCGTAGAGAAGACCTTCTCCCATACTCATTTTTCAAAGGTTAACTCCAAAATTAAGAGGAGAACACATGATTATTCTGAAATCAAAGGAAAGAGTGGGATTGGTGGATTTCCAATAATCTTTGGACAATTAGCACTTCATTTCATGATAGATGCATGTAAGAAACTAGATTAAAGCTGTAAATGGTTTCTAACCACCATAAAACAAGCCAATAGACACTGACACCCTGAAACCAGAATAAACCTATCTTTCAAATTTAAACTTTATTTCATTAAATCGGTGTTAACAAACAAGTTTTTAAATACTATTAAAAGAAAATTTTTAAGACATTTCATTCACTGTTAGTATTTTCACATTCTTCTGGACAAAATTATAAAATACATTCATTTATGGATTTAAATATCCACGTCTCAGGCCAAAACTTTAAAGAAAAAAAACCCTTCTACTTCTGGTACCATAAATAGATTTAGGAAGAATGAGCAATTTGTTAGATTTATTGCTTCCACTCACTCACATAAGGAAGTTATAAGGCATTCTATAAAGGAAGATAAAAGTGAAGGTTGGTGGTGGAAACTATTATTGTTGTAAACTAGCCAAAGAGGGATGTGTGACCCAGGAAGAAAAAAATCAAAACTGTTACTTTATCTTTTCTGTCACCTCCATATGTCTTGCCTTTGAAGCTTCTCTGGGTATTTTCCATTGTTTTATTTTCAGCCTTGTGAAACCAGCCCTATTGTTTAGTAAGCAGAATTAGGCCCGTTCATGTTTATAGAGTCAATGGCTGACAAACAGTAAGGTCAATGTCTATCCCATCCTGGAAAAATTGAGGTTAGAGCAGGTGAAATTATCATCCTGTTTTGTTTTTATGGCTCTAATAGAATCCCAGTGAGTCCCTGACCTCTGCCGCCAGTCATGTCTTCCTCTCACAGCAACGTGTAACCTTTGACACTCAATTAAAACAGGAAATAAGGCAAGGGATGTGTCAATATGCGTGTTTGGCCAATGCAGGCCTTTGAAATAAATTCTAAGGGGCTTTCAAGGAAGTTATAACCTGTATTCATCAGGCACACAAAATAAGTAAATAAATAAAAAAGCTTTTTTAAGGGGAAAAAAGCCCATAGAAAGAAACCAAACAAACAAATAGTATGTACTTTTTTTCTGATCCTAAGGCATGTGTATTAAAGTATCTTCTACAGTAACAGTCTACAGGCCTATATTGTCAGTACGGAGATCAGGTGCTATAAATGCCTGGCTGTGTGCCAAAAGATAGAAGCTTTAGGTAGATTGTTGAATAGTTAGGTCTTTGTATTTTGTAAACTTATTTCTGAATAAGAGAAGCAGGATGCTTTCTTTTGTACAGAGCCGGAGCAGTTCTCATGCTATTCAGCTATTTCCTCTAGACTGAAATATTCCCTCCCTGAGAGGAGTGGGGTAGTTTGAAAGGCTCTCAAGAAATTTGCAAGATGACACAAGTTATATTTTTAAAAACTCAATAAATGAATGAAAACTCAGCCACTAGAGTAAAGGTTAACAACTGAATCAGTTTTCTCCAAAAGAATGATATTGGTATATCAACAACTCCAAGGCAGACCTCAGGGTCAGTCGTTGATCAACACTCAACACATAATCGGACTCCACAGGGTTTTTGTTCTTGTTTGATTCATTGTGTGTGTGTGTGTGTGTGTGTGTGTGTGTGTGTGTGTGTGTAGTTCATGTGTGTCTAGTTACACATGCGTGTGTTTTTATTTGGCTACAGATTTTTTTTATTGTGGCTTTATTTTGTTTTCTTGATAAGGTCTTTGTTGTATTGGTTTTTGCTTCTTTTTTTGAGAAAGTACTTGGGTTGGTAAGAAGAGGGAGAAAATCTGGAAGGATGTGTATGTATGTGTGTGGGGGGGAAATGATCAAAATGTATTTGAATTTTAAATAATTTAAATTTTAAGTAATGAAAAAATAATAAAATAATAACAATAATGATGTTAATAGTGATTAATAATAATAAGAAGAAGAATGAGGAGGAAGAAGAGGAGGAGAAGGAGGAGAAGGAGAAGAAAATTTTAACCTTCCTACATTCCTTCCTTGAAACAAACAGTAAACAAAGGTTGGGAAAGACTAACATATCCCCAGTGGCTGTTTGCCAACTGTCTACTGTGCAAAGGCTCTGTACTGATAATGTGGTCTTCCTGAGTCATCTTGCATGCTGGGGTCGAGGGAGGGTGTTCCAGTGATTCAGCTGCCTGAGTCACCCATGGGGTAATCAGATTGCTGTAAATAAACCCAGTAAATTCACTGACCGGGACTCAGATGAAATCCTTTCTTTGTCTGCCACTGGTTATCTTACCTGGAATGAACAAGAGTTTCTGTCTCTCCATGGAAACACAACCATTCAGTAAGTGAATGTGTGAGAGTTATGGAACAGAGAAGTGTTCATATTGGACACAAAAGATGTGTAGCAGTCTAATAAAACCTACAAAGTGACAGCCTAGAAACAAATGTTCAAGACACTAACTCATGTTATGTCCAGAAATTTTTTTTTCAAAAAGTGAGAAAAGAGACAGAAAGCAATAATAGAAATGGTGACCCTGAGTTTGGTTAGATCTAGAATAAAACCACAATTTCATTTTTTGCTAAAAGTAAACACAAAATTAAATTAAATGGACATGTTTAGCATGTACAATGAGTTAGGATTACATTCTTATTCTTATTGATTAAACTATTTATTGTATAATTATACAGAGAACAAGCATAAACTAAATATCTTTCATTATTAGTAGTTTATTCTCTATCTTTCTTTATTGATAAAACTAATCTCATCCAATGCTAGAAAATAGGACTATATAGCAAAACTCGTAAAAAGCATAACAAAACAGGACAATAAAAATAGACATTAGCATTTGAAAATAGTTTATTTTGGTTAAAAATATTAAATTAGGTTGATAATCTTTGGTGAGTAAAATTTCATAGCTGTCATGTCATAGCAGCAACATGTAGACTCAAATATACGAATGTCCTCCTTATAAATGTCTAACAGTTCTATGTCCGTAATCTACTTTGTGTTTCCAATTATGTTGCTTCTTTTCCCTCCCATGGGTCTATCGTGCATCTTACCTTTCTGAATGACTTTCTTGACACACACCTACTAAATAGTAGAGAAGAAGATACTACTCTGTGAGAAATCTAAAGATTTTTTTCATCCAATATTCAACTTTCACAAAACATGCCTTATATGAAGATGTGTTTATAATTTGGCTCTACATGTATGCATAAGTTTACATCATGCACATATGAATGTATAAGTTAAAAGTAAAAGTTGGGGAAATTAGAATCAAAATACACACTAAAGTGAACCATTTTGGAATATAACATGTTAGTAATATTTCATTACTCTGGTTGATTTACTATTGTTGCAGGAAACTCGATCACACTGTGAACCCCAAGATTGTGTTATTTACTGGAATAACCTCTCTTTAGTTGTAGTGTGCCTCAGTCTTGGCACACACCTTCAATCTCAGAGCTTTCTGCTTGAATATTGTAAACAATATTAAATAAAGTCCATCAGAGGTCAAGAGGCAGAGAAAGCAATAAGTTGACAGGAAGTGAACATAGGATTATTGACGATAAAACAGAGAAAGTAAGGAGTCAGAAGGATAGACAGGGGATGAATAGGAAGTAGAAGGGAGGGACACTGAATTTTAAGGAAGTTGTTTGCAAGAGGCACATTCCTGATGGGAAGTCAGCTGAGGAGGAAAGTCAGTTGGGTGCTTTATCTAACTCTCTGAGCTTGCAGGCTTTCACCCCAGCACATGGTACCTGGGTCTTCATTTGGTAAAATCGATCAATTGAGATTATGACAAACAACCACAACAACAGCAGCATACAATTAACAAGAAAAAGGATAAAATTTAGTAGCTTAGAGTTTTGTGAGCATGTGCTGAGAAGCTCTCCTAAAGCCTTACAAATGCAAAGGTGGATGCTCACAGCCAACCATTGAACTGAGAACAGGGTCCCCAATGGAGGAGTTAGAGAAAGGACTGAAGTCACTAAAGGGGTTTGCAACCTGTAAGAAAAACACAATATCTACTAACTAGACACCCCAGAGCTCACAGGGACTAAACCACCATCCCAAGAGAACCCAGGAATGGACCTATGGCTCCATCCACATATGTAGCAGAGGATAGCCTTGTCAGGCAGCAATGAGAGGAGAGGTCCTTGGTCCTGTCAAGGCTAGATGTCCCAGTGTAGGGGAATGTCAGGCAGGGAGGTGGGAGGGAGTGGGTGGGTAGGTGAGGGAGTACCCTCATAGATGAGGAAGGATTAGCAGGTTTCTAGAGGGAAAACCAAGAAATGGGATAACATTTAAAATGTAAATTAAAATGCAATTAAAGGTTTAAAAAAAAAGGTTTCTTATGCTCAAGCGATGCCCAGTGTGGCAGTCTGTTTTTGCTGCCTTTGGATTAAGATATAGGACTCTTGGCTTCTCCAATGACATGTCTGCCTGTATGCCACCATACTTCCTGCCATGACTATAATGTAACTGAAACTGTAAGCCAACCCCAATTAAACGTTTTCCTTTATGAGGAAAAACAAAACAAAAAGAATAACTTTCTTCAGAGACTTAAAGTTCTTGACATACAGATCTTTCACTTGCTTGAATAGCGTCACACCAAGGTAGTTCATATTATTTGTGACTATTGTAAAGGGTGTTATTTCCCTAATTTCTTTCTCATCCCATTTATTCTTTGAGTAGAGGAAAGCTACTAATTTGTTTGAGTTAGTTTCATATCCAGCCTCTTTGCCGAAGTTGTTTACCAGCTGTAGGAGTTCTCTTGTGGATTTTTTTGGGGGGATCACTTATATATACAATTATATGATCTACAAACAGAGATATCTTAACTTCCTCCTTTCCAATTTATATCCCGTTGATTTACTTTTGTTGCCTAGTTGCTCTGGCTAGAACTTCAAGTACTACATTGAATAGGTAGCAAGAGTTTGTAGCCTTGTCTAGTCCCTGATTTTAGTGGGATTGCTTCAAGTTTCTCTCCGTTTAGTTTGATGCTGGCTATTGGCTTGCTGTATATTGCTGTTATGATATTTAGGTATGGATCTTGAATTCCTATTCTCTCCAATACTTTTAGCATAAGGGAGTGTTGTATTTTGTCAAAGACTTTTCTAGCATCTAATGAGATGATTTTGTGGGCTTTTTTCCTTTGAGGGTGTTTATATATGAGGATTATGGTATGGAATTCCATATATTGAATCATCCTTGCATCCCTGGGATGAAGCCTACTTGACCATGGTGAATGATCATCTAATGTCTTCTTGGATTCATTTTGCAAGAATTTTATTGAGTATTTTTGCATCAATATTCATGAGGGAAAGGTCTGAAGTTTTCTTTCTTTGTTGGGTCTTTGTATGGCTTAAGTATTAGTGTAACCGTGGCTTCATAGAATGTATTAGGTAGTGTTTCTTCTGTTTCTATTCAAAAGTCATATAGAATTCTGCACTAAAACCGTCTGGTCCTTGTGATTTTTTGAGTGGAAGACATTTAATGACTGCTTCTATTTCCTTAGGGGTTATGGAACTGTTTAGATAGTTTATCTGATCCTGATTTAACTTTGGTACTTGGTATCTGTCTAGAAAGTCCCAAATCCCAGAGACCTAAGAGTTTCCCAGGACCCAACAGGGAGGACTTTAGCCAAAATACCCAAAAAGGGGAGATAGAACCTGCAGAGACCATATCCAGTGGATAGGCACAGCCCCCAGTAAAAGGATGGGGCCACCTACCCACCTCAAAAGTACTAATCCAGAATTCCTCCTGTCAAAAGGAAATGCAGGGAAAAAGAATGAAGCAGAAACTAAAAAAAAGGTCATCCAGAGACTGCCCTATGAAGGGATCCATCCTATTGGCAGACACTAAACCCAGACACTATTGCTGATGCCAAAAAGCACTTTTTGACAGAGACCTGGTACAGTTTTTCCCCTGAGAGACTCTGTCGGAGCCAGACCAATACAGATATAAATGTACACAGTCAAACATTGGAATAAGTATGGGGATCCCAATGGGGAAGTTAGAACAAGGACTGTAGGAGCTGAAGGTGTTTGCAACTTCATAGGAAGAACAACAATATCAACCAACCAGACCTCCCAATAGAGGCAGGGGGAGGGAAGAGGGAATAGGGGGTTTATGGAGGGGAAACTGGGAAGGAGGATAACATGTAAAAAGCAAATAAATAAAAAAGAAAAAGAATAAGTACCTTTAAATAAATGTGTGAAAATACATATTTTCACATAAAATATTAGAAAAAGTAGACGCAAATGATCTTATCATTCCAAAATGCATTCTCAACTCATTAAGCAATGACTATAATCACAGTGAGAGGATTATAGAAGATAAAACAGAAACAGAGAGAGCATGCTGCACCAGGCCACATCAGTACTACTCTGTCTGGAATCATGTGGCATAGCTCAGTAGAGCATCACAGAATTAGAGCAACTCTCTCCAAGGAAATCTGCTTACAAATCCTTCTTCTGACACATTTACCATCGAATCAGTTCAAATCCTTCTTCAGCTATGACTCGGCAGTGTCTCAATTGTTTGCATTTCACAGTTTTGGATGAACACACTTGTTGGTATGAAGAGATTGGGTGGTCACCAGTAGGTACCGAAGAAAGAACCTAAAACTGAACAGTTTATTTTATTTAAATTTAGTTATTTTCTCAGGACTGATATCAGTTGTTCTTTAGGGTTTAATGTCAATCTTACTCTTAACAGAATTAGAAGTAATTTAAGGAAGAGTAAGTGGACAGGGTTCTCCTAAAAGTAAAATTAACTGTACAGTGATGAATTATGGGAAATTTATGTGTATTTCCAAGGCTGTGTAGTAACAGGATATTTGAGGAAAGAAAGTAAACAATCACAATACCTTTCTGTCTTAGTTTGCGAATTGGCAGAAAAAGTGCAGAAAGTTGAGATTTGCTGAATGTCCTACAAAGAGATGGTAATAAAGCCTCACTTGAAGCTTGGTTCTTAATCTGTTTCTAAATAATTGTGAACTTACTTCTCTCAATTACTTTAGAGCTCACAAAAGCCATCTCCTCCCATCATCTCTGAAATGTAAAATCTAGAATAAGGGAACTGACTACGAGTTCTATAAAAACATCTTCTCCAATTTTAACACTGCAGTATTCTCACTTCCAGTAGAATTCTCTGATGTTAAAAAAAAAGAAATGATTTATAATTTATAAACTCATTTTTTAGAAAAGTACAGTTTTTGTGTAAGTATTGTAAAGACACTGTTAAGGTTGAGAAGAATTTAGAAAAAGTTAAGAAATAATAATTTCATTGTAAAAAAAATCTTAAATGTCATTTTAAAAGGAAATGCCTAACTGGATGTAGTGGCTTACATTTTTAATAGAAATACTTTGTTAATTTTTTAATTAATTATTTTATTTATTTACATTTCAATTGTTGTCCTCCTTCCTAATCTTTCTTACGCAATTGCTCCACCCTCCCACCCTCCCAATTTCTCTAAGATGGTGCTCCCTCATCTACCCACCTTCTCCTGGCTTACCCCTCCAGCATTCTCCCTTCCTGGGACAAGACTCCACATGACCAGGTGCCTCCCCTCCTATTGATGCCAGATAAGCCAGTTCTCTCCTACATATATAGCAGGAGCCATGAACCCAACCATATACTCTTATGTTGGTGGTTTAGTCAATGGGAGCTTTTGGGGCTCCTAGTTGATATTGTTGTTCTTCCTATGAGGTTGCCATTCTCTTCTGCTCCTTCAGTCATTCGCCTAACTCTTCTATTGGGGTCCCCAGGCTCAGTCCAATGGTTGGGCGTAACCACATCTGTCTTAATCAGGTGCTGGCAGAGTGTCGCAGAGGATGGCTATACCAGGCTTCTGTCTTATGCACTTCTTGGTATTAGCAATAGTGTTGGTGTTTGGTGTCTGCGGATGAGATGGATCTCAAGGTGGGCTGGTCACTGGATTGCCTTTCCTTCAGTCTCTGTTCCATTTTTGTCCCTGCATTCCCTTTAGACAGGAACAACCCTGAGTTAAAAATATTAAGATGGGTAGGTTGCCCCAACCCTCCACTAGGGACCATGTCTATCTACTACAGGTGGTCTCTTTAGGTTCTGTTTTCCTGTGATTCAGTATTTCTGTTAATGTTATCCCCATTATATCCTGAGAACCTCTCATAACCCTGGCATCTTGGACTCTCTAGTGCCCCCCCCCCATTCATCACCCCTCAGTGTGCTTATTTCTAATCATTCTTTTGACTCTCTGGACCTCTTTCCTGTTTCTTCCATACCTGGTCCTGCCCACACCTTTTTTCCCTTGCACCCCCTCTTCCATCCAAGTCCCTCCTCCCTCTGCCTCCTGTGATTATTTCCCCCCTTCTTAGAGGGACTCAAGCATGCACACTTTGTCCTTCCTACTTGTTCAGCTTCATTTAATCTGTGAGTAGTATTGTCAGTATTCTGAGCTTTTCAGCTACTATTTACTTCTCAGTGAGTATATACCATGTATGCACTTTTGGGTTTGAGTTACTTGAATCAAGATGATATTTTCTAGTTCCATCAATTTGCCTACAAAATTCATGAAGTCATCATTTTTAAAAGCTGAGTAGTACTCCATTTGTGTAAATGCATTATATTTTCTGTATTCATCCTTCTGTTGAGTGATATCTGGGTTGTTTACCAATTCTGGCTATTATAAATAAGGCTGCTATGAAAAAAAAAACAAACTAAGTCAGTGGTGGAGGTGATAACCCTTAATCCCAGCACTCTGGAGGCGGAGACAGAATGATCAAGTTAGAGGCCACCCTGTTATACAGAACAGGACAACCAGAGCTATACAGAAAAGTCCTTTCACAAATAAACAAGCAAATAAAAAGAATGAAAGAAACCAAACTAAAAAACATTTTCCCTTCCATTAAAAAGCAGTGTGTATGTATGTGTGTGTGTGTATATATATACATGTATGTATATATATATATTGCTACCTTTCAATGCATCACATAAATAAAGACTTGTTCTTTCATTTCTTGGATTTGAACTATAAAGTGATATACTATGTCTCAAATAAAGTAAAATATAACAAACAAGTAAACTAAATAAATGGCAACTAAAATCTACCTGTCAAAAACTATTAGTCACTGCAAAAGTTGTGTCATATCAGTACTTAGTATATAAATATTGAACCACATGATATTAGAATTAAGAATATAAAGATTTATCAATTATATTGTCAAGTTTCTATCCAAGTGCACATATACTTCTGACCTAGTATAGATCAATAGATGTTGGTCCTTCGTGGGTTTGCTGACTTAAGCATTTCTGTAAGTTAAACATGCTGTGTTTAAAATCACTTCCTGTTTTTATACCAGAAATCTCTGGATAGAATTCAGTGAACTTATATTTACATTACAGACTGGAAATCTCAAAGCACTATTCATATTAGGTTTGAGTGTAGATATTTATTATCTTTAAATTTATAGCTAAAAAGTGTGAATCTAAACAAATATGAGTCCATTTATCTGTTAGAAATCTTAAGATAAAACTGTGTTTTTATAACTAAACTTTTATAGGAATTATAATTTCTTATAAAAGAAAATTACTTTAGTATGTAGAAGATAATAAATTTATTATTTCTTGAGAAATTAGCTACTCTGCCTCCATCAATGATCCAGAAGGATGGGAAAATTAAACCAGTACCTATTGAAGGTGATATGACACCAATGTCCATGTCACTATTAGAAATCCTACCTTACTGTATTTCCTATGGCTTGCCACCAAAGTAAATGTTCTCCTGTATAAATGCTTTCTCTGTTATCCGATGTTCAGTTTTATATAGGATTAGGACTTCCATCAGCATGAGAAATACTGCCAATGGCTGTACACAAAGACTCTTCTTTTTCCTTGGGTACAAGATCAATTGAAGCTGAGGTGTGAATCTAGAATCTGTGTTAGGAACACAGGAAGTCTTGCGGATTCAAGTGGGATGGTTTCCACAGATATTTTTTACAGGATTGTCATATGACAACACTCTTTGTTCTAAGGACTGGCATCACTTGAGAGAAGAATTCAGCAAAGGACGCAGCATGCTTTGCTCAGGTCAGAAATGCTACAAAGGAAACTTTAATAAAATGGGTGTCAACCATCATGGTGGCTCTCTTTCCAAGTATTTCAGGGAAGAAACTATTTGCAGCTGTAAGGCCTGATTTTGAAATTACAGCAATTTCTTCTTCTACTTAGTGTTCTGGATGCTCAAGATTAAATCACAATAAGGACAAAATGCAATGTGTTACATTGTCCCTGACCTATCTAGCTATGGGAATCAGAACAGAAGCGTGCAGCATTGGGAGGAGATCACATAAGATTGTGATAACTCAAATGCTCAATTTGCCAAATGGTTCTTTCTATCCTTGCAGAGCTGAGACAACTTGTGAGCTTGAAAGCAAGATCCTGACATTGGCTGGAAACTACTTTTTTTGCTTTGTGGGAGAACAAAGACAAATGTATTTTGAAACATAAGGAGAAAAGCCTGGGAGTGCATAATATTGCAAATTTTCAAACATGTTCTATTTTGGAAAGAAAGTCTACATAAACATTTCATTTCCCTCTAATCTTCTCATTCTTATATACATGTTTTTTAGTAAAAGTAATTATAGTAGTATTTAGCATTTATATGGCATTATTTTTCCAAAACCTACACAAAATTCTAGGTAGAAATATATTATATTTTCTTTTGAATGTATCATATATGTATATGTATGTGTGTGCATGTGCATGTGTGTGCATGCGTGCATGTGTGTGTGTGTGTGTGTGAATGTGTGTTTACTATTGTTGCATTTATTTTTCTTGGCTGATTTGTTGTTGGGTAGAATAAGTTAAGACCTGTTTGTAAAATCACAATAACTCAATTGTAATCAGAAGGACATACAGGACAGTCATTATTTTGTTTTCATCAAGACCTAGATTTTCCCAGTTTGGGAGAAGTCAACATCATTAGAAGTGTGATATGCCTTTCTCTACCTGCACTTCCATAGCTATCTTAAAAGAAGCCATCCTCCCCGCTTCCCATTTTCTTAGTTTGAAAAACTCAAACGTCTTTAACTATTAATTATATTGAAATTTTAATGTAGTATAAGAACAGGATTTTGAGCCAAAATAATCCTTGATCCCAAAAGTGGCAAAGTATACAGTTGATTACCAAGTCATGAGCCAAATATAACAGTCTTTTTGTTTGAACAATGGACTTTCAAATAATGATCAAGTGCCCTAAATTCATTTAAAATTAAACATTTTTATAAATATTTAGTATAGTGGTGGGAAGTGCTGTGAATTAGGTGAAACTTGCAAGTCTAAACTAGTGCAAAAGAGTGCAGAATACTTCCCAGAAGAACCAATGAAAGACCTGTGGTCAAAAGTCATTGAGTTGATCAGGAGCATCAGAGTCATGCTCAGAATGAATCACACCTATAACTGGACCTCTGATAATCATATTTTTGAACAAAATCTAGTAAACTTTTCTTCATGTTTTTTCAATGTCTATAGGTTAGATGCCATTCAAAGTGAACATTTTTTCTCCTTCAAAACAATCCTAGTGGAAATGTCCTCTCAGTGATACTGTCTGCTATGGTATAAGCTTGACTGCATTGTGCAATAAAGAACTTATTGAACAGTGAACATGCTATATGTGAAAATATGTTTATGGTGTTTGAGAAATCTGCAGTACAGGTAGAAGAGAAATTATTTTTACTACTATTATTGCTCTTATAGTCAATGATATCCATTGACCTAATAAATTTAGAAGAATCAGTAGGGAACAATGTATAAAGTCCATGTAAACCTTCAAAGTACAGATTAAAAATGAGGTGAAAAAATGATACTCTGTGTTTACTTGTGTGTGTGTGTGTGTGTGTGTGTGTGTGTGTGTGTGTGTGTGTGTGTATACCAGATTCACTATTAAGTCATTAAGTTTGGAGTTGATTTCCAATAACATCTAGGAGGATAAGGAGCATAATATCAAGTTCTGATAAGGCAATTTCCATACCAAAGAGTGTTTCTTTTATAATGAGTTGGCACTCTAGACCATGCCACTATCAAAAATCTGAGGCAATACATAGTCAACTATAAAAACCAATTCTGGGGCACTATTGCATCATGTGTTCATGAAGAAACACATGAACTAAAGAACATACATGATAGGCATTCTCAATTAAGCCGTTAGTATTTATTTATCCAATCATTCATTATAATAGCTAAAGATAGGTGTTGAATGTTGATTCTATATCACGTTATTCTAGATACAAGATATAGCAATAAACCAAAACCTCTGTCTTCACAGAGACCCTATGGGAACCATACTGGAAAGATTATTAAGGCTACACACTAGGTCACAAAGTAACAGATACTATTGAAAGAACAAACCTAGGAAGGAGACCAAGATGAGCCATAACTTAAATAGTGTTAGCCATAAATGAATCTTAAAATGACAGTAAGATAAAGATTTTGGTGAAAAACAAACAAACAAAAAAACCTTTCAACATAATAGCATAATAGCATAATTAGTAAAAGTCAGGAAAAATGGCAAAATGCAGAGGTGGGCAGGATGTCACTTAACATTATACAAATGGTTTGGCTAAAAAAAGTCACACAGACAGGAAGGAAAAGGGTATTCATAGATGTATTGAAAGACAGGAATGAAAACCACATTTTAAAGGCATAGTTTGCTTTTATTTCATAGTAAATATGATGTTAAGGAAGTTACTAGGTAGGTTTTTGTGGTGGGAGATTTCTATTGATACACACACAAGTACATCTATTTAGAATAATTTGAGGAGAATGGATGTTCATAACAGAGACAAATGGAATAAAAGAAGAGAACATGGGTTGGGGATTTAGCTCAGTGGTAGAGCGCTTGCCTAGTAAGCGCAGGGCCCTGGGTTCTGTTCTCAGCTCCGAAAAGAAGAAAAAAAAGAAATAAAGAAGTGACCAAAATCCACAAAAAGGTTTTAGAGAAAGATGTAGGGATGTAATAAACCACTACCCAAAGAGTTAACATAGACAGACCCATGGCTCCAGGTGCATATGTAGCAGAGGATGTCTTTGTTGGGCACCAATGAGAGGAGAAGCCCTTAGTCCTGCCAAGGCTGGAACTCCCAGTGTAAGGGAATGTCAGGGAGAGAAGGGGGGCTTGGGGAGAGGGAACACCCATAAAGAAGGGGAGGGGGAGGAGTTAGGGGAATGTTGGCCTGGAAACCCAGAAGGGGAATAACAATCGAAATGTAAATAAGAGATACTCAAGTTAATAAAGATGGGGAAAAAAGACCTCAAAGAAGGTATGCATTCTAAAATGAAAATAAACAAGATCCCTAGGTAATTGTCAGAACATGTATCACAAAATAATACTGCTAACCCTGTTTGGAACAATTAGAGAAGGTGTGGACTTTCCATGTGCAGGGCATGGGAATGAAGGCTACCAGATGGTACAGGATGACAAGTTGAGTCATACCTGAATTTAGAGGAAATAAACAAGAACTGATCTAGAACTATCAATGGGTAACCACAAAAAATATGCTAATAGCAAGCACTGCTTCAATTCTTATGGGAGAAGTTATCTACCCAACAAGGCTACAACATGGCCAAAGTTCTTTAAGGTCACCCACACCAGGTGAAAAGACTAGGTTCAGAAATTATATGCCATGCAAAAGATTTTGTTGAGGTTGAATGAATGGAGCATATTCGTGATTCTACATTTCTGTGTTGCTATTCCAATCAATGTTTTTTGTTTGTCTTTCATTGTTTTGCTTCCTATGTCATTGAATTAAAATAGAGCTGATTGTGTATGGGGCAAAATGATTACCCCAAATTATTGCTCCCAAACCATTTCCTCAAAAGGTTTCTCTCAATTGTTTTAAAATTTTATAATCTATAATTTTGAGACCAAAATAAAATATTGCATGTATTGAAAATTCTTCAAGTATATTTTTACAAAGAGAAACTATCATGCAATGGTGACTATCCCCAGGAATGAAAGTAAAGTGTTAAAAGGTAGAATTTTAAGTATTCCTTTTTCTTAGTTTTTCTTTACTCTCCAAATTTCTTTTCCTGAGTTCATCTCTAATAATTTAAATTTCCTCTCTTTTTGTCTAAATTTCTAAGTCTACTACTTTTTACTCTTTGACCATTGAATACTCTTTCCCAATCTTCTTTTTATCGTTTTCTACCCTTTCCAAAGTGTGTGTTTAAATTGCTTTAAATAAATAGCTATTTTTATAATAACTGACTTATTTCTATTCTTCCCATGACTACTGAATGAAAGTTGCCATCCTGTATCCAACTCTAGCAATGTGTACTCATTTACACATAGGGGAAAATATTGTTCATTATACTGAATGTCTGGATAAAGGTCTCTCATTAGTAATGCTGACATCACTTGGGTCCAGCAAGTTAGTATAAATGTGCAGTGACATTTCCAGCACATTTAGAATCCATAGTGACTGCAAAAAATGAAAGCAATTCTCATTGTTTATCTTATCTGTTTAGATAAGAGTAAAAATTTAAAAGTGGTACAAAGCAATTAACCAGTTTCCAGTTGTGTAATGAGCAGAAATTTTCACACAATTCAAGCTGAGATGACAGATCTTTCTGGTCAATTGGATTGGATCCTTTCAGTAAAAGCATTAACTAAGTGGGGAGCAAACCTAAATATGAACTCCATTCAATAGATTGTTCAGGAAATGAACAATCCTGAAATGCAAGCTCGCTCTCTCTCTCTCTCTCTCTCTCTCTCTCTCTCTCTCTCTGCTTCTTAGACAACATGAGGAGAGCTGTTGTGCTTCACCACATCTAACTGCCAGTTTCAAGTTCAGAAACTGTTACTCAAAGCAAATATATCTACCTTTAACGTCTCCTTGTTGTATATTTGTCACAGTGGCAAGACAATTATGTCAACATATGTATTTTATATTATTTTATCTTTTAGTTGTTCAAACAGCATATGTTCGGAAAAGGAATGACAGGAAATATTAAATACAATATCCTACAAACATTCAAATTGTATCTTATAATACTTATAACATTATGACCTCCACTGATATGATACAGCTTGTTAGTTACTTGCCATGTGCCATGTATGGTGACAATGTCACCTACTACCTACCTAACTTTGCTTTTCATCCCTTGGGATTGAACATAGTGTCTTGCCAGTGTTAAATATGTACTTTTCCATTTACCTGCATCCACAGACTTAGATACATAACTTTGAATGGAGTCACCTTTTTCTTAGACAAAATATATATATATATATATATATATATATATATATATATATATATATAGTATTTTCCTAACAGGCAAATTGTAAAAAAAAAAGTATATGTACATCACTAAAAACTGTCTGGCATATAAATAAGAACGACTTGATAAACATTAGCCATGATTGTTTCATAACACAATGTTGATTTGCAATTTCATTAATGAGCAAGAAAATAAGACATTTAAAGAGATCCGCCTGGTCTGACCTCAGTGAGAGAAGAATAACCTTGCCCTCAGATTTGAGGTTTCAGGGAGTGGAGAGGTCTAGTGGGGTGGAGTGGGGAGCAAGGGCATCCTCTAGGAGACGGGGGAAGAAGGAATGGAATGAGGAACAGTCAGAAGTCAGACTGGGATGGGGATAATGACTGGACTGTAAAAAAAATGATTAAAGAATATGAAAAATTTTTACCCATAATTTTTCACCAATTTTCACAATAAACAAGCTCCAGTAAAGACAATAAATGAATGAATGAATGAGTGAATGAATGAATGAATGAACAAATTCTATTTTGTCAGTAAACACTAGATTAGTACAACAAGCTTTATACACAGGTCCATTAACCAAAAAATCACCAAAACAAACAAAATAATTGTTCTTAAAGTCTGATGATACTCCTGAAACAATATTTTTGTCTCTATGGCCTTGTGTCACAGGAGCTCAGAAAGTTATAAAAGATTTTTTATCCATTTGCTGGCATCCTACAGAGCCAATTAATATTTCCACGTTTCAAAGCTAAATTTAAGACTAACAAATTAAATGAATTTCAAAACCCTATTTATTCCTTCAGATCACTGTGTTAGTTCCTTTTATCATTTTTGTGACAACGTAGCTGACAAGAAGCAACCTGAAGGATGAAGGGTTTATTTTGGGCTACAGTTTGAGACGCGATCATTCATTGTGCTGAAGCCAAAGTTACAGAAGCGTAAGACAGTCAATCACATTACATCCATAGCCAGGAAGCAGAAACACATGAATTCTGGTATCACTTTCCCCTTTAGATATTCAGTCCTGGACCCTCGATCCAAGAAACAGTACCACCCAGAGTTAAGTGGGTCTTCCTACCTCAATTAACTGAAGCTAGAGAGTCTAAGTTATCTTTCTGAAGTGTGCCTCGAGGTTTGTCTCCTGTGTGATTCTAGATACTTCCAAGTTGGCAATCAGGATTAACGTCCTCATATGGCATTTCATTTAAACCTTAAAAGCACCAGAGATGTGGATATGCATTAAATAAGAATGGTGAGATTTACTAGGGTTAACCAGATTGCTAATGGTGCTCGTTGCTAGAGCTTGAGCCCAAAGTCCTGAGTTACCAGTGCCTCACTTTGGCCAATCAATTGTCTGTAAATTGTCTTTACAGAAGGATGATTCAGTTGTGTTGAAAGGAATGAAACTTGAGGTGTCAAACATGCCAATTATGTCTATTATACAAATGTTTATTTTCAAAAGTCAAGCTGTGCGGCTGTGTGCTAACAATGTCATTTAATCTTAAAATCAGTTTAGTCTATAACCAGAGAATCATTCATATATTAACAACTCATATTTTGTGATTTTCTGACTATTTTGTGGATTTCAAGAAATGTTGTTTAAAAACAAAGGAACACAAAGTACCATGTGGTGAACAGTCTCTTGTGATTCAACTTCATTCTCGAGGACTTCCTCTTTCTTGTCAATCTCCAGAAGCCCCATAACACGTATTTTTCTCTTACTTCAAACACTGACAAGATCTTCAACTCTCACAAGCATGTCACATTTTTTAAGAAACATTTTATCTTCTAAATATATATGCAAAAATAATAATTTGAAAAGACAAAGTTGCCTTTTAAAGAGATTGCCCAGTGGTCAAAAAACTATACTATTCTTCCTGAGGACCTGAGTTCAATGACCAGCACCTACATCATGAGGCTTACAACTACCTATAAACCCAGCCTCAGGGGAATCTGACCTATGTGAGCACTTGCATTCATGTGCGTGTACCCACACATGCATACACGTAAAAAATCTTAAAAGAGAAGAAAAGGTTGTAATTTTAGAGGAGGGATGGAGAGAAATGGGAGGTGGGTGGATGGAAATCATGTAAATACAGCCTCATGATTGCCAGTCATAAAAATAACCTATAAGAGTACTGAAGAAATACATCCTGTTAAATTTCTCTAAAAACTGATTTTCTGTATTAAATAAAATTTGCTGTTTGTGGACTTGGGTTTGTAGGTAAATTCCAGTGAAAGTGACTTGGAGCCTACCAAAAGAAAATGTCCAAGTTCTTAACATGTGAGATAGAATTCTTCATGAAGACCATCAAGGAAAAATTAATAGAGGATCAATGAGAAGAGTTGAATTATTTAAAATAAAAACCATGGGAACAATGAAAAATACTATAACTTTGAAGAAACATTAATTCTTTTCAAGCTATCCTACACATTGTCTTCAATCGTGACTTCTTTCATACATTGAAATTTATAACTACAAAAATTATTTCTAAGGAATAAACTTTAAAAGATATTCATGATTTATACTTCAAACATTTTTAGAGGTTTCACAGAGCACAATAATATACTTGAAAGACAAAACAAAATTTTTAGGCCAAATTGATCTTCATAAATTTGTCAACCTTTTCTAAGGTTTTCTATACTTTCACCCAAATTAAAAAAAACAATGTATATTTTTTTATAGTTGTATATTCAAATTTATTGCTTAAATGGAAAATTCTTTAAAAACCTTATAAGTTCTGGAAAGCAGATATTAAGCTAAGGTTAGCCGATCAGATAGTTTAGTTCATATGATAATTAATAAAATTATAAAATTACTATTATATGCTATTGGTGATAGGGAAAGAATTCAAGGCGCTATCTGGTGAAAGCAAAAAAAATAAATAAATAAATAAAACTAGACCCAAATAGATGTGATTTTATATGCACATAAATTATTGAGTTAAAGATCTTGGATTACTCACAATTTGAGGAATACTTGTTCCTCAGTGAAGGGTTACAGACTACATAAAATACATGGATTAAGTTTAGCAATAATTATTTAAAATTATGAAAGATAAAATAATTACTCAGAAGCTACTCATTTGGGACATTATATAATGTGCTACTATGAATAAAACAACTTTTTGTGATAATTTTAATTGTAACCATTCTCATAGTAGCAAAATATTAAATCCAAAGAAAATTTCAATGCCATGTATAAATTGAGAAAATAACAGAGTATATGATCCCTAAAAAGAATAAGATAACTGTACATTTGTATATAGCAACTAAAAGTTTACAATCAAATGGGGTGAAGAATTTCATTGAGATAAGTTACTGCTAAACATACGGGGAGAATTTCAATACTCATAAATATCTTTATTTTTTGTAGTGTCTGAAAAGATTGATAGATGTTTCTCTTTAGGGAGGGTCTGAGTAACTGCTACCTAAGGAGAAAAAGAATCTGTAGTTTGTGTAACTTTAAACTTCATTATCTTCCCAGCTGCATCTATTTCACATTTAAAAGTGAAATCTTTAGAACAAGTTAGTAGCTATCTAGAAAAAAGTTGATATTCATTATTGGGACTACGTCCTAACTCTTTTGCTCACTAAAAATTAGTATATATTTGATAATTTTAATCATTCTAACAAAGCTTCTAATTTTGGGTTCTAAGCAACACACACACACACACACACACACACACACACACACACACACACACACACACACTAACACTTCTATGTAATATGTAGCCTGAATGAGAAATTGCTTTGATGATGTATTAAGCTATACATCATCGGGGTTACCTGCCACTCTGTTGATGCATTAGAGCAATAAATCTCAAGGTGTGACACATTGAAAAAGTATTACTCAAAAGAGAATGGATTCCAAGTTAAAACTGATCCAATATAAGATTCAAAGAGAAAACCATAGAGAAACAATTTATCTATGGCCAAGAAATGAGAGGCAAGCAACTCTGTCTTCTCTGGTCACTTTCATTTTAGACGTGAGAACTCTCACAAACTCAAGGGAAATCAAAGTAATGTGTTCCTTCCTCTAGTGCCTAAAATTCATCCTGCCACTAGCAGTTTAAAGTATATCCACGGTACCATCAAAGGGGAAATGAAGACAGACGGTCACTGGACATTTAAAGATGTTCCATGAGTTCGTGTGTGCTAAGATACTAGAGGCATTCTAAAACATATACATCAGAAAGGAGAAGAATTAAAAATTTGCATAAGACATGCAAAACTCAAGACCATGGCTGAGAAGAAGGTACATTCAAGTACACATGACAGGTCAAGTTCAATAGCATCTTAGGATGTATGTCATGGGTGAGAAAGTTACTTCAGTGAGGAAATTCCAAATGTTGCTTCTGGACATTTTCATTTGTTTATTATGTAAACTTTTAATCTTTAAAGCTAAACTTTAATGGACAAATAAGAGCAAAGATTTTGACATTCATATGGAAAATTCAGTTGCCTTTTGTAAGGCAGTGAAAAGTGTAACCCACCAAATTTGCCTCTTTTTCTTTCATTTTTTTCTGTGTAGACTGTGTAGTGTATATATTATTCTAAACTAAAGTGAGACAGTTAAGGGGAAATCAGATTTATCTATGTGTTCGCCTCATTCACAATTTAGAACTTAAAATAATGTAACTGCAAAATTCCATTTTTTAAAGCACTATCATCTATCTTACACCTCTATCTATCTTACACCTGTCTTTCTATCCATCTATCTCTGTCCACCCTTCGGTCTCTCTGTCAGACACACACACACACACACACACACACACACACACACAAACAAACACACACACACATTTATGAGTCATCTGTGTATGTGTGTGCTCGTAGGTGTGGCATATAATTGCGAAGAGATTTCAGGTATTGGTGTGCATGTAGCATAGACAGAGGTTGATGGTGAATGTTTTCATTCGGTATTTTCTATCTTACTTTACTGAGACAGTATCTCACACTGAATTTGAAGTTCTTTCATCTGTCTAGGCTGACTTGATTGCAAGACCCAATGTTAGAGATACAGGAGTATTGTTTACTGCTTTGTCTAGATTTTGTTGAGATGCTTGGGAATCCAAACTCAGATCCTCACATTTGTTCAGAAAACACTTTGGCCACTGAGCCACCTTTCAACTCATAAATCTCTTTCAACACTCCAGGAATATAGAAATGTGGCGAAGGCATTTAAAAGAACATCAATCAGTAAGTTCCAGAGAAACAGCTAGTAGGGCAGCTTGATATGCTTAGATGGAAATTATTTGATTGACACAGATCTAGAGAGAAATGTCACAGAAAAAAATTCTAGCAAAGTGAACATTGAAAACCCGAATGGCAATTCTGAGTGAAATATTTACAATAGAAATAAGGGAAGCCCATTATCCCTAGAGCTGAGAGGCATTGGTAGGAAGGCTGGAAGGTAGGATGAGTCCTCTGTGGTTAGTGGGGAGTTCCTACTATCAGCTGAAACTGATGGTACTGCCACAAATTCCTGCAGGATTATTGTAAAGATACTAACAATACAAATAATAATTACTTCTACACATAAGAATTATTTTCTCATCTTCCTCCCCTTTCGTATTTCACTTAAAAATCCAATTATACCAAAATTCAGTTTTAATTATAGTATTGATTTTACTTCTTTGCAAAGAGTGGGACTAATTCAATTAGTTCTAATTATGTGTATAGAGTGGTTGGACTAACGTTTCATGATGTTGGCCCACTAATTTCCTATCACTTTTTCATACATCCTAGTCATACAGGGAATTAAAATTCTGAACTTTCAAAATTAAGCATGCACTTAATAAAGGCAAACAAGAACGAGCATTAAATAGTCTGCTTAAGAGTCCTGCCATCTGACAGTGATTTTTCTGAGACAAAATTTTACAAATCGGATTTGGATAGCCTTTGCAATTAGCTTTGCCAGCAGGGTTTAGAGCACATTTACAAGAAGCAAGAAGAAGATTAATAATGCAGACACACAGAAGAAAATAGTAAGTGGCAATAACTATTTTTTTCAATTTAGAAGAAAATCAAGGTGAGATCAAATGAAGCAATCTTAATAATTAATGTGAAAATGAGAACTTTTGTAGAAACAAGGGTTGGTATGCTACTATCAAAGCACTATACTAGGTAATTAAAAAGGCAAGAAAGATTTTCTTCAAGGCTCTTGAAATAAAGGGGAACCATAAAACTGTCTTGATCAGAAATCTCAAAGGCAAAGGTCAGTCTAGGGGATTTTAGTTCATCCCTGTTTGCTAATTGGCTTTAGCCAAAGGCTACCTGCACTTCCTCTGCTGTCTTCCTGAAGAGAGACAGTTTCAAGGAAGGAAGGAAGATATAAGTGTCTCTGGACTTTCCTCCATCCACAAAGACTGGGTGATAAAGAGATACTCTACACTACTTGATGATTGAATTTTAAAGAGATGCCTACCAGAATCTTGAGAACATTTGGTGTATATGACCAGAAAAGTTTTTTAAAAAATTTTGGAGCCAGGAGACAGTGAAAGATTGACAGATTAAAGTTTTCTGAAGGAGATAACCTAAATGAAGGGAGACAATGAGCTAACACTATACAAAGCAAACTATCTCATGTATAGTAACATGAAGGCAGGTTTTCTCTGCACTTCATTGGGAGGGCCAGGGTAGGTTTAAGAACAAAACTGCACCTTCTGGTCTGAGCCTATGTCCTGATCAGACCTTGGGCTCTGGCTCCACACCCATTCCCACAACACCCAGAGGGAACCCCACTCCCAGGTGCTCTAAACAGGCCCAGGATTACAGGTGAGGAGGTCACAACAACTGACCCAACACCTGGAATAACTGGAACCCCCAGGATTCAGAGACACAGGAATCCCTGCCTGGCCAGTGGCACGGGTTCCTTCCAGTTTGAATCTGCACCCAGAGCAGACCTGGGACCCTAGCTCTGTGCCCACGCCTACAACACCCCAAGAGAGAGCCACACTCTCAGGTGTGGCGAAATGCCCATGGTCACAGGAGAGCTCACAGCATCAATCCAACACCCTGACCCCTAGGATGCAGGGATACAGGAACCCCCTCCCAGCCAGTGGCACAGGTTCCTTCCGTTCTAAACCTGGACCAGTAGCAGACCTGGGGTGCTGGATCTGCATTCATTCTTAAAACACGCAGAGTGAGCCTCACTCCAGGTGCTCTGAAACACCAAGGATCACAGGATCACAGAAGAAGCTCGACTCCTGGACGATTGGACACAACTAGGAGCACTGGAGCTCTGACAAACTAAAGATCATAGATGAGGCCACAAGATCTTTCCCAATACCCAGCATAATTGGGATCCCCACAGGAACCAGGAAAAAATACCTCACCCCATCAGCCGGAGGCACAGGTTCCTTCTAGCTTGCACCTATGCCTGGCGCAAACCCAGGGCTCTGGCTCCCCACACACTCCTGCAACACCCTGAGAAAGCTTGAGTCCAGAGAGCTCTGACACAACAGGATCTCAGGAGCTTGGTCACACCATGATTTCAGAATCCCAGAGGTAGCTACACTCCCAGGAACTCTGATATACCCAGGATCTCAGGATCACAGGATCCTAGAATAACAGGATCACAGAGCCAGCTGGACACTGAGGAGTTCTGACACAACCAGGATCACAGGAGGGACAAGTTTCAGTCAGAAACATCAAGAGTAGATAGCGCTAGAGATAACCAGATTGCGAAGGACAAGCACAAGAACATAAGCAACAGAAACCAAGGCTACTTGACATCATCAGAACCCAGTTCTCTCAACACAGCAAGTTCTGGATACCCCAACACATCGGAAATGGGAGATCTGGATTTAAAACCACATTTCATGATGATGATAGAGGACTTTAGGAAGGACCTAAATAACTCCTTTAAAGAAATACAGGAGAACACAGGTAAACAGGTAGAAGCCCTTTAAAGAGGAAACACAAAAATCCCTTAAAGAATTACAAAAAAAAAAAAAGATACAACAATCAATCAAAGTAAGAAGGCAATTCAGTCATAGTAAAAAGGCATTTAGATTGTTTCTTTCCTCCTTTCCCATTGCACTGTCTCTCCAATACAAACAAAAGACAGCATCATGTTCTTTCACCAGCATTTCCCTTGAATTGTGCAAGCCCATTGAATAAAAGACAATTAAATCTAAATCTACTGTCTGCATAATCTCTTCATTGCTTCTAAAGCATCAGAATAGATGGCAGAAATCTGACAAATCAAAAAAAAAACAGACTAATACATTTGATAGGTGTCTATTCAATGGTATTTAAGGTCCTTTCCTTGACGCTACAGTCTAGACTTACCGATACACTGGGACCTTATTATTGCAAAATGTGATTGATTTGGAATAATCCCCTTAATATATCCAGATCCTTACTAAGGTCTTTGGTCTGAAAAATCACCATTGTTTCATACATGTAATATCTTTACTGTCATTATTGGTCCTATATTTGAAACTATGTGCAAAGGCATGTAAGGAAGTCACAGATTGGCCTCCCATATTATTCAGAATTAGCTTGTGTTAATATTTTGGTGAGAAAACACATGGCATTCTATTTGCCATGAGGCTCTAGTAGAAGATGTCTCCTTTTAGTGAAGGAATCTGCAACCTGGACTGGACTGTGACTCCTCTTCCTGCACTGACTTGTGTTTGCCCCTCTATAGTTCATCCATGCTTTCAGAAGTGAAAATCACTTTTTCAGCTTGGGGAACTTGAGCCCATTGTAACACTGCTTTCTTCCTTGTTTCCTAGAGAATTAAGTTAGAGGATTAAGGCACCATGAGACCACTATATTCTTTCTGTTAAGTCAATGTCTATAAAGCCCAGTCTGCAGCCAGTCCACAACTTCTCAACTCGAGATGCCACTCGGAGATAAATCATATCTTTTTCCATTTCTTCTGTTTCTCTCTTGTGCTTTGCAGATATTTTCTCCTTCTGATCTCACACTGAATATGATTTGTCCCCAGCACAGCTTCTCCAAGATTATTATCTGTGTTTCCACACTTACATCTGGGAGACTCGACTTTCTTGCTGTCATTGCTGAATCTGCTGCTGAATGCACTGTCTGAGGAGCAGGAATGCACAAATTACTTCTGTGTCTGAAGATAGGGGGAAAAAAAGTTCAGTCAATTCTTGAATTAATTAAGAGATAACATTGATATAGGAATGGGCTAGTGCCACAAATAATTATCACTGGAAATTACACAGTCAAAAAGGCCAATTAAGGAACCAAATATAGCTAATGAGAAAATTTAATTGATAATGTTTCAAGCTGATAGTCTGGTCCTGCATTTTCTATAGCTAAATAACAATGACAACAACAGCAATAGCACAGTCTCGGAGAGAGCAATGGCCAGAAGCTGCTTTTAGAGTAAGTGCCTTGGGATCCAGTGTGAATATTTGTTTTAGCTACATGCACTCACTGACTTTTTTTTTAATCACAGGCACACGTATTTAGTTTGATGATTAGTTTCTGGAGTGAATATAACCTGTTCCTCATTTTACAATCTTTAAGATCAAAATAGAATTAGTTTCAAGGTTTCACAAACTGCCTGGCTTTTTAAATGAATTAAAATTTACTGCCCCTGAGTTTTCAATTTTTTTCCCTTCTTTTGTTGAACATAGCAGACTGCACACTCTCGGTGTTCTGACTGATCTTCCTGAGGAGACCATTCAAATGCTATGGTGGAAATATAAGTACAGTCATTGAAAATTAATTGCTACATAGGCAATGTAGTCAGGAACATGTGACCAAGAACCCAGACAGATAAGAGACTGAGGCTTGTTTCCATCTTTATTATGTTTTCTAGGCAACTTTGAGCTTGGTTTTGAAAACTCTGTGCAATTTGGACAAGAAACTGGAACTTACACAGTTTCTTTTGTCTATCTGTTTTGTTTTGTTTTGTTTTTGAAGTGTGGAAATAGAAGACAAGACTTGGATATCAGCTAGTAAACAAACACACAGAAAAGAAAACCAAAAGGAAAAAAGAAGAAAGGGAAGAATACACCCTTCAAATATTCACCTTCAGAATCCACACAGTTTGTATTTTATATGGGGTTGCAGACAGAATTTATACTTATTGTTTTAAGTAAAAAAAATAATTTGAAATCAAATGTCAACTTCAAAAGACAAAGTAGACTGTGGTGACAGAAGACAACAGTTCTTCTTGGAAGAAATCACATTCTTTACTCATGCACAGACATATTCATTCATAGGTTCAAAAATGTAAATGCAGAAGAAAGCAGGACAACACAGGTAAAATACGAAAGCACAGCTGAGAACCCAGTCAGATTAACGGAGACTCTGTGACCCTTATGGAAAACTGAAGAACAAATTAATTAGTAATCAGGAAGAGTTTATGTAGAATGAAACGTGCTTCAGCTTGGAGCTGGGACATGGTCGGGTGGTTCAGAGGACTCCCTGTTCTAACAGCTGGCTCAGGTTTCTTTTCCTGCACCTCACCACGGTCCACAACCAAGTGTAACCCTAATTCCATGACCTAATGTCCATTTCTGGCTCTTAAGGCACTAGACACACAAGAGATGCACAGACATACCCACAGGCAAACCGTCAAACTGTAAATAAAAAGAAATACATCTTTCTAAAACATAGCTTCAACTATGACGACACAGAGGCTAGGCAAAGTGATGGATTGTACGGATCGTCACTAAGTTTTAAAGTTAAAAATTCACACAGGTAAAGGAATTACACCAATTGTTTGCATACAGTTCAGATTGGGCCAGGCAAGGTGACAAGCTATCTCTAAGCGAGGGAATTTGTTATACAGAAATGACCCAATTAAGAAATTCTCAGGTCTGGAGAGATGGCTCAGAGGTTAAGAGCACTGTCTGATCTTCCAGAGGTCCTGAGTTCAATTCCCAGCAACCACATGGTGGCTCACAACCATCTATAATCAGGTCTGGTGCCCTCTTCTGACCTGCAGGTGCATACATGCAGGCAGAAAGCTGTATGATGTATACATAATAAACAAAAAAATGTTTTTAAAAAAGAAATTCTCATAAAAGGGGAAGAGAAACTTTAAAAAGCAAAGAATTTCTTTGGAAAAATGGATTTAGAGCAAGCTGAACTGGTGGTCCTCTATTGGCACCGCAGGAATCTAATGAGAGTCACAGATTTAGGATCATACGTTTAGTTCAGCTCTGGAATGGGGGGTTTCATTATTTGCTGGGAAATTGATACACATCCTGTTCTGTGTTGGTATGTGTATGTGCATTTGATGAGAGAGAGAGATAGATAGATAGATAGATAGATAGATAGATAGATAGATAGACAGACAGACAGACAGATGATAGATAAGAGGGTGGAGAAAGTGAGGAGAAAATGAAGGGAAAGAAAGACAGAGAGAGCAAGAGAGAGAGAGAGAGAGAGAGAGAGAGAGAGAGAGAGAGAGAGAGAGAACTATCCTAATAGGAATAAGGGAGAGTTTATTCTGACTATCGCCCATGGACAGTGATTGAAGTTGCTCCACATAACAGGTTCTGTTATAGAAGACTTTAATGAGCTTGATTGCCATAAAACAAAAGAAAGAACAAAAGAAAGTACTAAGAGACTGAATATCCCTAACACATGGAACTGACAGCCCAAGCTCTGGAAAACTTTGATATAGGTCTGATGGCATTATTAGGTATTGTTAAAACCTAGACTGTGCATTGAAAATATTACAGTTTCACCTGGTTATTGAAAGAATTATTAGGTTATACAAAGATTTGGGCAATATAAAACAACCATTAAGGAAGATCTTAATCCTAAACTAATTTTAGATCTGAATCTGCAGTACTCCAGGTCTCCATAAGCATTGAATTGGAATCATCCAATCAGCATTAGGGAGTGTTCAACAGGTGTGGCTTTTGGGTCCGGGAACTTCAGTTCACAACTGAGTGAGAAGTTGTCTTAGAGACAGATGTAATGTAAGTATGGTCAGTCACGAAATTTCAGTATGTTTGAGTACCTAGATCTGTCTTTACCATTTTTGATGTTAAAATGTCTAAAATTTTAGATATTATAATTATCAGATTTAGAAATTTTAAACACATATTGAGCTAAATGTCACATGTCTGCAACCTCAGAAGGGCAGTGGAAAAAGCAGACAGGAATCGTTCAAAGCTGTCTTGTGCTAGATAGCAAGCTTTAGACAGCCAGAGCTACAAGGAAAAACCATGCCTCAAAACAGCAAAAGATAACCAAATTTAAAATAATAATTATTCAATGAAATGAAAATTAAGACAAACATTGGGTAATATAGAAAGAAAACAAAATATACACATGTATTTGAAAGATATCAACATCTATGTCAAAATATGAAAAATGCAAACAGCATACTATTAAGGAACAATAAGAAAACTACAATCAACATAACAACCCAGAAGAAAGAATTTGAAAGATGTCAAGAAAGCTGCATTAGGTAAACTGTGAACTTTGAACTTTCTATAAAAACAGTAACTGTCAGTTGCTTAAAAAAAAAATCCCCTAAGACTAAAGGAATATCTTTAATATCCTGTCAGTAAACAACAGCCAACCATGAATACCATAGAAAACAAAAACATCTTTCAAGCTTATTTTCCACATAAACAAAACTTGAGAGTTTGCATTTTTCGTCTTAAGAGAGACTTCTAAAGGGATTAGGCTTCATATAAGCCTAATAAAATGGAAATGGAGTTCTGAGGTACCAAACTGAATGACAAATTATATGATAAAATTACATATAAGAGTAGATATACATCAACTGTATGAGCCAAATACAAAATCCTGACTTTTTATGAAAATTTTCAATTAAATAATCAAGTAAATGCAAATAGTTAAGTGAAATCATTGACTTAAAGTGATTTAAAGCCTTTATGGAGCCCAAAAAGGGACCGATATAGTCATTCAGTATAGTCTGAATTTGGATTCAGAATTTCTGACCTGTAAAGATATTAAAAAATAATCACTAAAACACGTGAAAAATTTTAAATTTAGCATATGCCTTCCCCTAGTTCACCAGCACACTTCAGTTCTCAGAAGTGAACTTATTAATTAATCTATTTATTAATTAAATTCCAACCCATCAGTTATAGTATATGAGTATAAGATAAAACATCTTCTACTATCAAAACTACACAGACTGAACCCTAAAAATCGATGTACTTGATTTTTTCTGAAGCCATCCCTAAATACAAAGCTATATTAGTTCATCAGGAAGATGTACCAGTTTGAATTGTATATGCAGCGTGAAACTACAGATCAAAAATATGAACAGGAAATGACAACTTTCCAAGAGAAAACTATACTGTCCCATTAACTAGGGATTTTAACTCCAACCCTGTAACTGAAGATAAGAAAGACAAGACAAATCAAACATCCAAACAACAAGAACAAACTTACACTTGCCAACGCACAAGCATAGAGCATTGAAAGGGATAGGTGTTCATTAGAAAAAATTCAGTAGATCGCTCCTGAGAGACACAGCCAGAATACAACAAATATAGAGGCGAATGCCAGCAGCAAACCACTGAACTGAGAATAGGTCCCCTATTGAAGGAATCAGAGAAAGAACTGGAAGAGCTTGAAGGGGCTCGAGACCCCAAAAGTACAACAATGCCAAGCAACCAGAGCTTCCAGGGACTAAGCCACTACCTAAAGACTATACATGGACTGACCCTGGACTCTGACCCCATAGGTAGCAATGAATATCCTAGTAAGAGCACCAGTGGAAGGGGAAGCCCTGGGTCCTGCTAAGACTGAACCCCCAGTGAACTAGTCTATGGGGGGAGGGCGGCAATGGGGGGAGGGTTGGGAGGGGAACACCCATAAGGAAGGGGAGGGGGGAGGGGGATGTTTGCCCGGAAACCGGGAAAGGGAATAACACTCGAAATGTATATAAGAAATACTCAAGTTAATAAAAAAAAAAAAAGAAAAAGAAAAAATTCAAAATGCTCATGAACATTGTCCATGCCGGAAACTACAGAGCCACTCTCAAAAGATTTGAATAACCTGGAGTAATTCTGTTACTGATCTACTGACACAATATACCGAGGAAGAAGATATAGTTGGTTTTTCTCATTATGAATAAATGACCTTAAAATTTGTAGACTCCTAATAAACAAACATTAGTGAACTTCAGGCTATGTAGAGAAAAAAGAGACTCTGAGATGTTTAATTTAAGGCACTAGGAAAAGACGAGCAATGGCAAAACTTTAATGAACAAGAAGGCTGACAAAAGAAAAACAGAAAAATTACATTAAATGGATTCCAGTGTATGACTTAAAGAATTGACACCTGGGCTTGTTTCTTAGAAAGCATTTTGAAATGGCTTGTTTGAAAGTAAAAGCTGCTTTTGTTTTCAGTTTTAATCAGATAGCATTTGATTTTCATAAAAATTATGTAAGTATGGAAGAAAATAAATTTTAAAGACAATATTTATTAGGTAACCCAAAGGGAAAAAACTTAAAATGAATAGTAATTCAATGACTTAACACTGAAGAAACTGAAATGATTTGGAATATTATAAATAATGTATTACACTCTAATATCTGGCATACAATGTGGCATCCTGTTACATGTATGAGCTGTCAGGTTCACGTTCTACAGTTATAATGTTTTTTTGTTTGTTTTATTTTTAATCAGCAACTAGAAGTTGCACAGAAAAGAATTTGCCTTCCAGCATAGAAATTTCTTTTAATCAAAATTTTGAGTTATTCCATCTATTAGTTCTACATTTAATTAACACACTCAGTAAACTGTTTAATAAATGAAATTCCCGACTCTCTAGAAGGATTCTATGATTCTGTCATATTTATAAAATGGAGAATTTCATTTATGTTCTTTATGCTGAAAGATCGAAATGTGAACGGTAGATTTATTATCTTGTCATGGTACATGAGACTGGAGACTTATTTAATTCTGAATGAAAAGTGCTTTTAATGCAGAAAATAATCCGAACAATTCTCTTAAAGTGCCTTATAGTAAGTACTTTGGTTATTAGTTTTTTCTTCCTTGTTAATTTCATATTGAGCTGGAAGTAAATTTCTACATTTTAGTTTGGCTTCAGTTTATGAGTCTTAATACAGCAATTTCTGGTAATGTAATTAAATTCTAAAACTAAGAGGAATCTAAAACACGAAAAATATAATCATAACCTAGACCACTAGCTTATGGATGTGAGAATAAATAGTCCAAGGTATGCCAAACTTTGTAGTAAACTAGTAATTCAGCAGCTTTATAAAAGAAGTTTTCCACTTGTATCATAGGTCAATGTGGTCAAGAGGCATGACCACGACTTTTCTATGGCATCATTCAGAATTATATACTGTTTATTTAGCTCATACAGTGACCAAGAACAGAAAACACGGTTGTAGACAAATATTTTATATGGTAGGTATGGACCAGTATATTTACTTCTGAATATAAGATTATGCTCCATATACCAATTTTGATAGTATTTCATAGTATTTCTGTAGCTTGATTTAGCTCTGAACATATAATCCTTTCAACTCAGACTCATGAGAATCTGTAATAAGATGGACTCACAGAAACAGATGTCTTCATATCTCATTAAATGTTCTTGGTATTTACCTTTGAACTTTGTGCAAAATTATTTTGCTAATCATTTTCTTTTTAAAACTGCTTCATAATCCTAGAACACATACTAACATCTCAGGTTGAAGTGAATGGGACTCCCTCTCTCTTTTTTTTTAATGTCTTTTTTTTTCATTTTTATAAACTTTAGTAGTTCTTATTTACATTTCAGTTTTTATCCCCCTTCCCGGTTTCCAGGCCAACATCCCCTTAGCCCCTCCCCCTCCCCTTCTCTATGGGTGTTCCCCTTCCCATCCTCCCCCCATTACCACCCTCCCCCCAACAAGCAAGTTCGCTGGGGGTTCAGTCTTGGCAGTACCAAGGGCTTCCCCTTCCACTGGTGCTCTTACTAGGCTATGCATTGCTACCTATGGGGTCAGAGTCCAGGGTCAGTCCATGTATAGTCTTTAGGTAGTGGCTTAGTCCCTGGAAGCTCTGGTTGCTTGGCATTGTTGTACATATGGGGTCTCGAGCCCCTTCAAGCTCTTTCAGTCCTTTCTAAGATTCCTTCAACGAGGGTCTCATTCTTAGTTCAGTGGTTTAATGATGGCGTTCACCTATGTATTTGCTGTATTCTGGCTGTGTCTCTCAGGAGAGATCTGCATCCGGTTCCTGTCAGCCTGCACTTCTTTGCTTCATCCATCTCATCTATTTGGTGGCTGTATATGTATGGTCCACATGTGGGGCTTGATCTGAAGTCTCTGTTCTAAACTTTGCCTCCCTATTCCCTCCCAAGGGCATTCTTGATCCCCTTTTAAAGGAGTGAAGCATCCGCATTTTGGTCATCCTTATTGAGTTTCATGTGTTCTGTGCATCTTGGGTAATTCGAGCATTTGGGCTAATATCCACTTATCAATGAGTGCATACAATGTGTGTTTTTCTGTGATTAGGTTACCTCACTCAGGATGATATTTTCCAGTTCCATCCATTTGCCTACGAAACAGTTAGCTTCATGAGGAAACACTTCCCTTAGCTTATATAGCATAAATAAATACAAATTAACTACACGGTGTAACGTACATCACTATCATTACCACATATTTGCATTATAAGATGTGCATCATACTGTAACCATGTCTGAAACACAAACTCATTTACCTGCGTGTTACACATCTGAGTTATTAAATTTTTATATTTAAAACTATGAAGAAAACAATGTCAAAGGTAGTAAACCTTAGTAAAAAAAATTAAGTGATCCTTAGAATTCCCAAAATCATAAAAGATTTGGAGAGTATCTGTTACTGGTACCTGTTTGGCCCTTACAAGTGGAGTCTATTCAGCCTGTCCAAGTCAAATGTTTTCTTTGCTGACAGCCAACTTCCTTCATATTCTCTAAGTTTCTCATTGTTCACAGTTAGTTAGTAACACATATGTCTCTCTTGCTAATTTTGACAGTTCCTAAGAAGGGACAGAGATTGTAAGCTCTGCCTATGATGTAAAAATTCACCCCCAGAGACTTGAATAGGTTGCTTTCTACTTTACAAAGAATTATGCGATGACCTTCATAATCACCTTAATAAGTCATTTCTTATTGTGATCAAAGGATTTAGCCAGCCATTAAAGAGAAATTCCCCCCCAGAAGTCTCTTCCAGTGAGCACATTAATAGCTATGGAATGTCTCATCTAAGGGCCTCCTGAGGAAATCCTTCATGCATTCTGTAATGACACCACCTAGATGCCATATTACACACAATGGAATCTTTTCTCTCTTTCAGTTTTTCTTATTTTCTCCTTAATACTGCCGTATCTTAATTAGTAAGTTATGTGTGATCCTTGGTTTTCTATATGAATGAATGCGCAGGTCTAAATCTATTTAAAGACATACCTGGTCTCACTCTCTCCTATGCTTTTTTGCAAGATCAGGAGGTTGATGGGCCACATGGCATCCACAGTCAATGAGCATAGGTAAACCGAAAACAGGTATCAGTTACAAAAGCCTCAAGGCATGAAATACTTCTTCCAGTTTAGGTGCCACACCTTAAAGGTGCCAGCTAATTTTTCCCTACTGTACTACTTGCTGCCATGTAAGAAGTAGACTTTATTGTAATAAGCCACTAAATTTAGTGATTTTATGAAAAGCCTTGACCTATGTTGACTTATATGCCTCCACAAAATTACTATCTAGTGAAATCATAACGTGATGGTCTAACGTTCTTCAAAGCTTTGGCATTCTTTCAGCTTGAGAATATAATTACTCCGTCAGAGAGTGCTGTATTAGAACTTGTAAACTGAAGCCAAGCTCACATAAGAGAAATTAAATGTCATTCCCAGAAAATGAGGCCAAAATTTACATAGAAAAGGAAGCCATAGAAATGGAAGATCGTAGAATAAGTTACCAGACTTTAGAAAAAGAAAAAGTTGTTAAAACAGTTCCTTCAAACTGCTTCTCCTTTTATAAAATTATAATAAGAATCTGTTTTATGTCTAAATCTGCCTTATGGAGTTTTACGCTGCAATGTGCCACTTCTATTTCGTCTTTTCTAATTCAGTCAGCTATTTAGGAGCTGGAAGTGTACCTGCTTTGCCATTTCTGGGGACTAATTGGCACTTCTGTTAATTGCATGAGGTATAATACCAGAGTAATGGCAGTTAACTAGTTTTGGGTCATAAGGCTACTGGTTCTTTGGGCTCTTTAACATGTCTTTTCATTATCATATAATATTCTTTAAGAGGCTTTTCAAATTTTACTTTCAGGTATTAATTCGTGCCCCCTTGAGTCTGAGAACTAGAAATGCCAAAAGTAACACAGTTACCTACTTGAGAGTTCACCCTATGCCTTCTTCACTTTCACTACTGAGAGAGTCTCATTATCTGATTCTTTCAACTGTTATTCAGTTGGCCAATACCAAATGTCTGTCCATTAGCAATTTTTGCAGGTTGACCCTAGTCCAGAAAGTGTGCACTGGAGACCGAGTATTTTTAAAGTTTTAGGAGACAATGGGAGCCTCAGAGCCTGACAGACAATAATAATTCAGTGAGCCCAGATGAGATTACTCATTTGAAGTTACATTTACAAGCTTTGGAATTTCACCTGTTGTTCATGTTTCAGTTTTTTTAGTTTCCAAAATATTTTAAGGTAGGTTTATTAGATATCATGAGGTTACTTATGCTTAATTCAGCAAAACCAATAATATTGTGTATAATATTATATATATGCCATAATTATATGGCATATATATAATTACATATATAATATAACATATTATTTTCTAGTGTTATGTAAGGAATTTTTTCTCACAGGAGAAATTTTTCCATGCATTTGGATATTCTGGTACTCTATTTGATAATATATACTTTTTTCCAAAAAAAATTTTGCTGTTTCAGCAATGAAGTCTGCTTGATTCTGCTATAAATCTAAAAATATACAAGAACAAATATGTTTTTACATTCAATTGGTTGGTCTTAATGTGTAATCTTAATTTCCATTAGATCCTTGCTTATGTTTATTAAGAAAGGATACTAAAATGTATTTTGAGTGAACTTTAACACATTTTGAAATAAAAACTGTGTTACCATAGAAAGCACGATTTGCATTCTACTTACCTTTATAAACTCAGTGTAACAAGCTAAAAGAGACAAGCTTTTGATTCTCTAAATATAAAACTAACTCAAGCATAAATATTTTGTGTGACCTACACAAAACTAGATTAATAACTATTTTAATAAGAAATTTTCTCAGTCCCTTTAGCTTTCAAAATCTCACTAGAGTTGAAAGAAATCTCAGGCAACAGTAGATGCTGGCAAGGATGTGGAGAAAGAGGAACACTCCTCCATTGGTTGTGGAATTGCAAACTGGTACAACCATTCTGGAAATCAGTCTGAAAGTTCCTCAGAAAATTGGACATAGTACTACTTGAGGACCCAGCTTTACCTCTCCTTGGCATATACCCAAAAGATGCTCCAACATACAACAAAAACACATGCTCCACTCTGTTCATAGCAGCCTTGTTTATAATAGCCAGAAGCTGGAAAGAGCCCAAATGCTCTTCAACAGAGGAATGGATACAGAAAATGTGGTACACCTACACAATGGAGTACAACTCAGCTAATGACTTCATGAAATTCACAGACAAATGGATGGAACTAGAAAATATCATCCTGAGTGAGGTAACCCAATCACAGAAAAACACACATGGTATGCACTCATTGATAAGTGGATATTAGCCCAAATGCTAGAATTACCCAAGATGCACAGAACACATGAAACTCAAGAAGGATGACTGAAATGAGGATGTTTCACTTATTCTTTAAAAGGGGAATAAAAATCCCCATTGGAGGGTATAGGGAGGCAAAGTTTAGAATAGAGAGTGAAGGAACACCCATTCAGAGCCTGCCCCACATGTGGCCCATACATATACAGCCACCCAATTAGACAAGATGGATGAAGCAAAGAAGTGATGGAACCGGATGTAGTTCTCTCCTGAGAGACACAGCCGGAATATGGCAAATACAGAGGCCAATGCCAGTAGTAATGGTTTCTACTTGTTGGATATATTAGGAAAACATTAACATAGCATTGCTTGAAAATTATTTTTATTATTAAGTTTAAGGAACCTCATTATGTTTGGAATTCATCAAGAAGGAACACAGTTTTGGAGAGTGGCTCAGAACATGTTAGAATGAATTCTACAATCAGAGGCTCCCTCTGAAGTAATGGCTTTCCCATTCCACAGTGCACAGCTAGGCCTGCTCGGGGAAGAGAACAAATGTTGAGTGACCTGACTCTGAATTGTAATTGCCTCAGTTAGGCTAAACACAATATTCAAACATGTCTTCCCAAGAACCTCTGATTGCTGGCTTAATTTATTCTATGTGATCCTAGAGTTAGAATTGATGGTCTGTAATTCTGGTTTGTTTGGTATGTGTATTGTCTTGGGAATTTTATTTAAAGTTAATGAGTCTCCATTTCCATACAGGTTTAGTGGGGATTACAAACAAAATTGTCATACATGAAATTAGATGTCTACATAAATTCCATAGAAAAGTACTAGAGCCAACTGGGGAAAGGAAGGGAGTTCAATACAAAGGGGAAGGAAGACAATAAATACCAAAGCTTTTTGATAGAACCTTAAGGAGATATATATATAATCTTCAAGGGAGTTTAAGTTTAAGAACCACAGATAAGAACAGTCTAAGCAATGAAAACTTTCAAGGTCAAGGTAGTCCAAGTGAATGAGTGGGTGGGTGAAGGAGCACCCTCATAGAAGCAGGGGGAAGGGTGATGGTATAAGTGATTTCTAGAGAGGAAATCAGTAAGGGATATAACATTTGAAATGCAAATAACGAAAATATTTAATAAAAGAAAAAGTGGTTCTCAACCTGTGGGTCATGGCCCTTTCAGGCATCAAACAACCCTGTCAAAGGGTTCACTTAAGAACATCAGAAAATACCAGTATTTAAACTGTAATTAATAGAAGTAGCAGAATTACAGTTATGAAGTAGCAACAAAATTAATTTTATGATCGAAGATCACAACATGTGAAGCTATATTAAAGGCTCACAGCATTAGGAAGGTTGAGAACCACTGGTATAGACTATTGGAGCAGTCTTTGCCTCTTAAGAGTTGAGGGTGGACCCCAGTTGATGAAAGTATCACAGACTTAGGACACATGATTCTAATGATTCAAGGAGCTAAAAGCCTCTTTCCTGCAGTCTAGCTTTCATGGTTCCAGGAGGACTATGAAAAACTCCCAAGGAAGGGAAGCAACTAAAAAGTCCTATTGAGCTATAATGTCTATGAACCACCACTAATACAAGTATGACAAGATATACACAAAGTTTCAATAAGAGGTACTCACTGCTTGATAGAAAAAAAAACAGTTATCTAAGTTATTAAGGTCCTCAACAGGAGAGAAATCATACCTGCTAACAGGAACCTAACCAGTCTCTTGAGGTTTGTGGGGTCATGCATCTTAGAAAGTCAACTACTGCCACCTTGCTAGACCAGCACAATTCTTTACTACATACTAAACCTTATACACTCTGGTAAGTGTAACTACCTCCCCTCATCAAAGAAGCTTCTCTTCACAGTAAATTGAGAAAAAACACATAAAACTGAAACTGAGCACAAAGTAGAGTTCAACAGATCACGGGAAGCATAACCCCAACAGAATCAACTCTATTTTCAACCCAGCTTCTTCATCCTTGTCTTAAAAACCATAAAGAACATGGCATGGGAAGATTGTAATTGGCACAATACTGGGAAGTCTGCTGTGACACAGTGTATTCTAGGAATGGATACAAAAGATAAGAACGATGGCAATGGCAAGGGCAGTGGACATACTTAACATGGAAAGAGAAAAATATTACTAGGTCCCATTCCTAAACAAAATCCTAAGATTTACATTGAGTACTAAGGCGCTCATGAAGTAAAAACTTACAGTGGTGGTGGAGCCAGCAAATGACTAAGGCAGAATCTAAGGACTGAGGTTTGTTGATTACAGAACATATTAATTTTATTGTGAGTGTAATATTGATTGAAAGGGATTTTAAGCAGAAGTCTGTGCAATGTGATTTGCAAGGTGAATTTAGGCTTCGTGAAGGGAATGAAAAGGTGAGAAGCAAAAACATATATTTGATGACGATTTGGGATGCTTTGCAATGATCCAAGAGAAGAAGACCCCAAAGTGGGGGAAGTGGAGAAGGTCATTGTCTGATCTCCAACCTATACATGTATGTTTAAAGTATAGCTAGAAGGAACTGCAGGTACAATGAGCGTGCGGCTTGGGGAATGCATAGAATCAAGCTCCATTGCAATAGCTTTAGTTTTAATGATCAAATGGACCCTGCTGTCATTGAATTAGAGATGGTTACCTTGGCAATATTGCCTATTTATATTAGTGTATATTATTAATGTTTAAAATTTTAGGTTTAAATCAACTTAATCCAAGGTAATGAATTGCATTTTTATTTCATGTCACAGCAACATATCTGTTAGGTTTTTACACACTAAAGACTACCATATACTATTTGCCCCAAATTTATTTTTTATAACAAAATTAAAATGTCCAACTACATTGCCTGCCTTGGATTCTCTTTCCTTTAACTGGGCTGCCTTGCCTAGCCTCAATAGAAGATGTGCCTGGTTGCTACCCATGGGAGGCTTTTCCTATTCTGAATAGAATGTGAGGTGGAATAAATTTGAGCAGGGAGGGAGGTACCTTGAGGAAAGAAGGAAGTAGAACCTGAGACTGGGATGTAAAGGAAATAGAATGTTCCATGCTCAACCAACTTTGCTCCTTAGATTCTGCCTTAGGAATTCTGTTCCAACAATACCATACATTTATACTTCAGTATTTGTACTTGTCTTAGTACCCAAATATAGTACAGTACACCTGCTTCTCTCTCTCTCTCTCTCTCTCTCTCTCTCTCTCTCTCTCTCTCTCTCTCTCTCCCCCTCTCCATCCCTCCTTCCCTCCCTCCCTCCATCTGACTGGCTCTTTCCTTTAGTCAGAGAGACTTTTTGTGACAAATCGACAAAAGCTATTCCATACAACTGTAGAAATCATATTGTTTTTATATGTGTACAACGGTTGACACACATAAAGTTCCATTATGACAGAAACATTAACTTTCTTTCTGAATCCCCAAGATCAAAAGGAACTTTTAAGAAAAACTTAAGAAATCTTTATAATTTATTTAAAGTAGATAACATACATGCAAGAATTGGTTTGGCTTATAAAAATAAACCTAATCTTAGTTTAGAAATATGAAAAAAATGGAACTGAAATATCTTTTAACATATTTCTCAAGATCCTTTAATTTTTATTTGTTTTGCTTTAATAACAAAAAACCCAGGATAGCTAAAGCTATCCTCAACAATAAAAGGACTTCAGGGGGAATCACTATCCCTGAACTCAAGCAGTATTACAGAGCAATAGTGATAAAAACTGCATGGTATTGGTACAGAGACAGACAGATAGACCAATGGAATAGAATTGAAGACCCAGAAATGAACCCACACACCTATGGTCACTTGATTTTTGACAAAGGAGCCAAAACCATCCAATGGAAAAAAGATCGCATTTTCAGCAAATGGTGCTGGTTCAACTGGAGGGCAACATGTAGAAGAATGCAGATCGATCCATGCTTATCACCCTGTACAAAGCTTAAGTCCAAGTGGATCAAGGACCTCCACATCAAACCAGACACACTCAAACTAATAGAAGAAAAACTAGGGAAGCATCTGGAACACATGGGCACTGGAAAAAATTTCCTGAACAAAACACCAATGGCTTACGCTCTAAGATCAAGAATCGACAAATGGGATCTCATAAAACTGCAAAGCTTCTGTAAGGCAAAGGACACTGTGGTTAGGACAAAACGGCAACCAACAGATTGGGAAAAGATCTTTACCAATCCTACAACAGATAGAGGCCTTATATCCAAAATATACAAAGAACTCAAGAAGTTAGACCGCAGGGAAACAAATAACCCTATTAAAAAATGGGGTTCAGAGCTAAACAAAGAATTCACAGCTGAGGAATGCCGAATGGCTGAGAAACACCTAAAGAAATGTTCAACATCTTTAGTCATAAGGGAAATGCAAATCAAAACAACCCTGAGATTTCACCTCACACCAGTGCGATTGGCTAAGATCAAAAACTCAGGTGACAGCAGATGCTGGCGAGGATGTGGAGAAAGAGGAACACTCCTCCATTGTTGGTGGGATTGCAGACTGGTAAAACCATTCTGGAAATCAGTCTGGAGGTTCCTCAGAAAGTTGGACATTGAACTGCCTGAGGATCCAGCTATACCTCTCTTGGGCATATACCCAAAAGATGCCTCAACATATAAAAGAGACACGTGCTCCACTATGTTCATCGCAGCCTTATTTATAATAGCCAGAAACTGGAAAGAACCCAGATGCCCTTCAACAGAGGAATGGATACAGAAAATGTGGTACATCTACACAATGGAATATTACTCAGCTATCAAAAACAACGAGTTTATGAAATTTGTAGGCAAATGGTTGGAACTGGAAAATATCATCCTGAGTGAGCTAACCCAATCACAGAAAGACATACAAGGTATGCACTCATTGATAAGTGGCTATTAGCCCAAATGCTTGAATTACCCTAGATCCCTAGAACAAACGAAACTCAAGACAGATGATCAAAATGTGAATGCTTCACTCCTTCTTTAAATGAGGAAAAAGAATACCCTTGGCAGGGAAGGGAGAGGCAAAGATTAAAACAGAGACTGAAGGAACACCCATTCAGAGCCTGCCCCACATGTGGCCCATACATATACAGCCACCCAATTAGACAAGATGGATGAAGCAAAGAAGTGCAGACCGACAGGAGCCAGATGTAGATCGCTCCTGAGAGACACAGCCAGAATACAGCAAATACAGAGGCGAATGCCAGCAGCAAACCACTGAACTGAGAATAGGTCCCCTATTGAAGGAATCAGAGAAAGAACTGGAAGAGCTTGAAAGGGCTCGAGACCCCAAAAGTACAACAATGCCAAGCAACCAGAGCTTCCAGAGACTAAGCCACTACCTAAAGACTATACATGGACTGACCCTGGACTCTGACCCCATAGGTAGCAATGAATATCCTAGTAAGAGCACCAGTGGAAGGGGAAGCCCTGGGTCCTGCTAAGACTGAACCCCCAGTGAACTAGTCTATGGGGGGAGGGCGGTAATGGGGGGAGGGTTGGGAGGGGAACACCCATAAGGAAGGGGAGGGGGGAGGGGGATGTTTGCCCAGAAACCGGGAAAGGGAATAACACTCGAAATGTATATAAGAAATACTCAAGTTAATAAAAAAAAAAAAAAAACAAGAAGACAAAAAAAAAAGAACTATAAACTAGTAAGAACAATTTGGGAGTCAGTATCATATGTTAACTCCATATTCAGTACATATAAACATTTTGTTAAAATTACCTGCAAGTCCATGATAAAAGTAAAATTATTGTCCTTGTTACCCTTTCTGAGTATTGAGATTTAAATCCTATTCAACATGCTAATGCTTTCCTTAGCAAAAGTACATTTACAACTTTGTCTCTTCCGTTGGTGGAAAGGAAATGTGTATCAACAGTTATGCTTCCCCAAATTAAAAACAAATCAAAATTACAACAAAATTCATTAAATAGCATTATAAAAGTGTGCAAAAGAATACAAGACGTGCCCTTAGATGAAAACACAGTTCAACTCTACACAAGAAAATAAAGAAAAACAAGTAAAACCAAACTTGAATCAAACATCAAACATGAAAGATTATCCAATATAGTTAAAAGTTAATATACATGTATATATTAACATGTATATGTGTGTATATATATTAACTTCTAACTATATGTTATATAGAAGTCTTAGTAAATTATATATTATGTCTCAAATCCCAAACTAAAATTATAGTGAAAATTAATTAAAATTATTGTAGTTAAACAATGTTTTCTAATCATGAAGTGTTCTTTAAAAAAGTGCTTACTTACTAACAAAATAGAAAAAGAATATAAGTGTAATAAACATGATACAATATACTCTCAAACAATAAGGTTATCAAGTATAAATATTATATCCAACATAAGAAATTGAGTAACTAATAAAATGGAGGTTATTTTATAGAACCATGGAAGCAATCTCTGATTTGACCTTGGGAACGCTTAGGAGTCAACATCTCCATGTCTCACAAGTATTTCCCCACTGTAACAGGGAGAGCTGTGACTGATTTTGAAACCTGACAAGTAGGATCAGGAATAAGTATTCAAAAGTAAACCTGGAAAGGGTCCCTGATAAGGAGGGAGCTTGTGTCTTAATGCCAGGATGAATCTGTTCTTAGATTTCCAGGGGAGATATTTTTTCTTTCTATAAAAGAATGGGATAATTTTTATTCCCTACATATTAAGCTATACTCTGGTATCTGTTAGTTAAAACTGATTGTTAGAACCCACTGAGTAGGCTCTAGGAATTCACAGAAATATTGGCTAATTTGTTCCTTCATAAAAAGAGCAAACTATACAATTTCTCCAATATTCGATTTTTTAGAGACTATTAACGTATCTACAAAGATCTAAAGGGGGGATAGTCACATTAAAACATACCTTAGATAAGTAATTGAAACTAACTCATTAATCGATAATCATTGCTCTATAATTCAGTGTGAATATGGATAAGGCATCTGATAAAAAGGTATTTGTTGGCTCATGCTCATTTTTCATGATGTCATTGACAAGACCATAAAGTCTTCAGTCTTCAGGTTAGTATTGAAAACTATGTACAATATGACCAAAATCTGTTATTTCAACTTTGAATTCACCCATCAAAGATGTGATAAAGCTTAATTTGAAATGGTTTCCTTGATGCCCTGCATGAAACATTTGCTTATAACAGAAGGAGACAACTGTTTGTCAGGATAAAAATGTTTTCTGCCTGTTCTAGTAAGTAGTCACTGCTGTCTTACAGAATCTGTTTGCCTGGGCATCCTGAAGCACTTGGGATTGAAATTGAATCCTGATTATGAAATTATTCACGATTATGCATGACAATTGGTGCTAGAACCATGCCTAGAACAGGTATGGTGAGTAAATTAAATTTCCTAATCTTTTGATCATAGTCCCATAGCCACTATAACTAATGGGGAGAGGGAGAACAATAAGGGTCAGACGACATGGTATATTTGTCCTTGAATTCAAGAGAAAGACATTTTAGATATTTTGATTGGGTAGGAAAATAAATTATATGTCTCTAATTATGATCTGAGAGACCAGGAAATATTATTACCAAGTCTGTAGAGATTAAAGATTAAAAACAGTAAAATAAGAGGGGACAGAAAAATAGATTTTAATACAATTATCTTAATCTACCAATTCTAATACTGGGAGTAAAAAACACTCTTAAGTCATTTACACTTATAGACTCTAATATCTTTATTTCTTTAGACAACTTTGGACATAATTTTTCTAGTCACTTCTTTTTGGAATAACTATCTTCTATTAAGAAAGTAAACAAAGTTTATTTATATGCGCCCTTCTCATAGGAAGTTTAAATATTATAGAAGATAAGTTATAGAAAAAGATTAGAAGTGAACTATAGCCAGGTGTGATGGAACAAGCTTCTTTTTCTAGCATGAAAGAGAAACATGTGGAATAGCTTAACAGCTTAGAAATTAAAGGAAGACTGACTCAAAAAAATAAATAAATAAGTATGTAACTTAACAGAAAAAAAGAACATGATGAAGTCTGTGTACTAATAGTAGTCTACAAAGAATGGTGACTTAATTTCATCATAAAGGTGATAAAATTTAAAGTAAAATATTCAAATACTGAAATGTAAGTCAAGAGAAAATCAAATCGGCCCACAAACATTTCTGTTTCTGTAAGTGGCATTTGAAGCTAAACACACTGTGTTTCTGTGGAAAAGCATTTAATAGCTACAATGATGACATCCAATCTATTATTACAGGAAAAAATGTATTCCATTAACTTTTAAGTGTGGATTTACTTTTACATTTGGCACTGGGTTCCAGAAGCCATTTGGGAGAATTGTTTGTGTCTACAATACTGTTTTCAACAAAATGCTGCCTTTACAAAAATAATTCATAGAATTAGCTAATCGAGAAAACAAATGGTGTACAGCTGCCTGTATCCCCCAGCAACTTAGTAATGTGATAGCTTCAACCAATACTTACATGGATCTTTTGTTTTTAAAAGATTTTTATTTAATTCCATCTCCCTTTCAGTTGTGCTTCATTGTTACCATTCTTCTTTAGAATAAATCCTCTAACCTATTCAAGAATCAGACATTTCACATCAGATTTCCAAATGCTTTAATTCTATTAGTCTGATGTTTTGTAGCTTTGGGATATCTGAATAACTCTTACTGGTAGGTGTTGATATATAGTCCAGTTTCTTCCTCTGTGTCTTACATAATATCCAGGTATATTTTCAATTTTTCATATGAGAAAGACTAAAGAAGAAAAATAACTTGCAAAAAATAGAAAACCTTATACTTGTCATGAAAAGAGTAATCTTCCACCATTTGCTGGACAAACAGAGCTGCAGTGGGGATAACATGACCCATACTGCAGTGACTGTTAGAGTTCCCTTTTCGTAGATTTCAGACTATTCCTGAGTTAATTCAGTACTTTAACCCCACTTTGTGATCAAAATGGTTGATTTTAGTATATCATCATACCTTTAAGAACATCCTCTTTAAATACTACACAAGGGGATAGAGGTTTGTGGGGGGAGACTGAGAAGGGGAATAACACTTTAAATGTAAATAAATAAAATGACCAATTTGTTAAAACCTACACAATCCAAGAGCATGAAAGATCTCTCCATTTTCGGAGATCTCCGATTTCCTTCTGGAGATACTTGAATTTACTGTCATACAGATCTTTCACTTGTTTGGTTAGAGTTATCCCAAGATATTATATATTATTTGTGGCTATTATGAAGGGAGTTGTTTCCCTAATTTCTTTCTTGGCTTGTTTATCATTTATATAGAGGAAGGCTACTGATTTATTTGAGTTAATTTTATATCTGGCCACTTTGATGAAGTTGTTTATCACCTAGAGAACTTTTGGTAGAATTTTTGGAGTCACTTATGTATACTACCATATCATCTGTTATGATACCTTTATTTCTTCTTTGTCATTTTGTATTCCCTTGATCTCTTTTCGTTGTTTTGCAAGCTATTGGTTACGAGATAGAATTCTATCCTCAATGACCTTCAAACTTGATAGTACTTAAATAGCTATAAAAAATATTGACAGGGCTTCATTTTTTCTAGTTACTCAGGGCATTCAATGTATCAACATTGATATTTAGCAATCTATGATGTTACATGGGACAATCACGTAATATTACAGTCAAAATTGCATGGTCAACTAAATATATATTTATATAGCTCTATATGAAAGATATTCAGAATCACTATTACATCCGTAGAGCCTAGGACTTTAGACAAATGGAAAAACTAGGAAAAACATCTGAGAAACATACCTCAAGTCCATCAGCGAAGAAGACATATTAATGAATGTAAGAGAGTGAGAAATAAAATCACAGCACAGCATTGTGTCCATTCCTAAGGTCTTTGATTAGGATTATAATGTTGTTTCTTCTGTTGTTAATAAAGATTCATTTTTGTTTTTGGAATAGCTGTTAGGAGAAATAAAAATTTGAGATTCTTTGTACTTTCTCACAAGGTGTTCTACTTTCCTAGGATTTACATGATTGTCCAGTTTTTATTATATTATTGCTAATAATTATATTTATCTTGCTCCCTCTACCAACTTATACATTTCACATTCATAAATCACTCTCTCAGTCTTCTTGTGTGAATTGATTACACAGAATTTTTCATTTAATAGTGATCATTGACTGTGGAAACCCTTGGGATCTTTGATTATAAATGACTTGGTTTTGGTTTGTATAGTGTTTACTCAGTATTATCTGTATGTCTATCTATCTGTATGTGGGTCTTGTTTGATAGTGATTTAACCCAGGGTACCGCATATCAAAAACTACAACTCTGCTACTGGTCTTGTATCCCTACCTTCTAGTTTCACTTCATTTTGAGACATTTTCCCTTTAGCTAAAACTGATCTCAAACTTCAAATCCTCATGTCTCAGCATCCCCAAAATAGTTATGATTAACATGTATGTCACCATGAATATTAAACTTTTCAAGATTTTTGTATTTGATATTATTCTTCCATTTAGGAAGCATATAATGTAACTGCAGATCATGATCACTCTCCTTTCCTTCAAATCCAATCCTCCTAGTCTCATCCTTTCTAGGTGGAAGACTACCTGACGTGACACGCCAACTCCACTTCACCCTCTCATACACAGCCACTACATTTTTCTAACAACCAGAGATAGAAACAGAATTTACAAAAATCAAGGAATAAAGCACCCACCCAACAAAGACAAGATGGAATAGACATAGAAATACAATATTCTCAAACACAAGAGTAAAAACACAACTAATAACAGCCAGCACAATATGCCTCCAGTAGAGCCTAGCTATGCTACCATAGTAGACCCTGAGTATTGCAACACTGCTGAAGCACAAGACAAATAACCTTTAGGAATATGGCAGATATCATTAAAGAGGGGAGTAATAAATCCTTAAAGTTTAAGACCTGAAAGTAGAAATAGAATCAATAGAGAAAGTCTAAATTGATGGAAATCTGAAAGGGAAAAATTTAGGAAACTCAACGAGGAACTTCAGTAGTCCAAATGGTTATAAATGTCTTCCTCAGAAGCTGTGAGGGGAGTAATTTCCCAAGCTCAGCTTATAGACAACTCCTGCTTTGCCATGTTTATTGTAAAGTTAGATGTATAATATATTCAAATCTCCCTCCTTACTTTCTCAAATCCAGTTCTGACATTACCTCTCCTGCTTTGATGCTGATCCTTTTGTTCTTGTATGTTCCCTTTGCTTCCATTGAGATTAACCAGGTATGTCAGCATCATTTACTTGGACTTCCTGTAACTTAACTTAAGCATATATATACAATCCTTGTCCCAAGAAAAGAACATCCATGAGTTGTAACCACAAAGAGGAGAACTTTTCTGACCTATTTAGTCTCAAATATGATCACATAGGTATCTATGTTCTTTATTCTTTGTAATATAAATTAAATAGATGCCCAAGAAGTTGAAACAACTTGAACTTTCCTTAAATAAGGTTCATCTTCAATTTTTTTGTTTTCCAAAGCTTTCAAATACAACATGTTGTGTGCAGAGTTTTAGGGTTTAGCTCTGTGTGGGCCCAGTATCTCATCTCTACACTGGGCTGAAGGCTGACAGTTGGTGAGCTATCTCTCTCTTAGAGTCCACTTTTGTTGCATATAGTCATTTTTATTTATTTAACATAAACAGTCACATTGTCCCCTTGTAAGCCATTTAATATGAACTACTAACAATTCATTATAAGTTGATTCATGTATACAAATAAAAGATCTGTTTTTTCAAATATATTTATAAAATTTAATTCTGGTCTTGTACATATATGAAAACTATTAGTTTAGAAAAACTTTATGTCAATGGCTGTTTCAGTTTGTACACTTTTGTCATTTCTACATACATATAATTCTCTTGTATTGGTTTATTCTGAAATTTACACTTTGGCTATGATTTCACTTACATGAAAATGAGACACAAATTTTTGTAAGGGATCATTTTTTACACAAATAGAAGTGTTTCCTGGTTTTAAGCAGACAAACTACTGTAGCCAAAACCACAACTTATAACAGTTTACCTAAAAAAGATCTCTAAAACATCTGCCTTTGTAACTCAACTAGATCCAAGTTAGGACCATCTCCATTCTAGTTCAAATCCCATGATCACTCAAGTGTATGTTATGGGATAATTGGTTTCATTTGTTTCTTTCCTGTAGTTCACTCGTCACAGTTCTACCCTGTTGAAAGAGTCATCCAGATGCCTGGTTGACTTCAATATGTGTAAGAAGTATTCACAAGATTTACATGTCAGCATCAATTTGTCACTCTTCTCATTCTTGCCTAGTGATACAAACATGTCCTAGTAGATAATTGTTCTTTTTACAGATAGGGTGCACACAGGGCTTTTGTCCACAACATGATATTTGTAATTGTTTTATTTTCTGTGTATAACTCTTTTATTTTCAGAATCAAGGATTATAAATAGCATTTTGCTACAGGGTAGTTTTTTTGAAAATCATTGTCATTTAAAGCCTTTCAAGTATTGTTTGCACTTCCTTTACATGTTTTCAGATTCTTCCATAAAATGTTATTTCATAGTTCTAAGAATTTTTTCTATTTCTCCCTCAAAACAATCTACTGTGCCTTTAATAATAGACAATAATTCAGGATCTGAAAAAAATTAATTAATGGAAGAAATAGGGTCTATCTTATTACTCTCCTCATCAGTTTTTGGCTTTTATCCCAAATTTACAGACTCTACAGATGCAATGCAATGTTGGAGAATGACATAGGGAAGATATAAAATCAAAGAGAATGTCCCACAAAGCAGAAAGGAAGTCATTTCCAAATGCTTCGCTCACTAGTTATAACAGTGCAACTGGAGAAAACTCTTATGCAAATTCAGTCATGCAAGCCCCATTTAGCTCAGGAAAATGTGTAGAAATTGATTGAGTGAGCAGCTGGTGATATTGTAGTCAGGCTCTCTGGAAGTTAATTGGGAAGCGTTGTGAAAAATCCTGACATTGTACATGTAGCTCTACTGACTTCCATTGTGCCCGAGACGCTCATCACACACAATTCCTCTCCACTATTACAAAATAAGTGGATGCCTCAGAGTCTCTGATGATGCTCATCAATAGCCTGCTAAGAAAACGGAGGAGAAAGGAATGATGGGATTCAACTAGAACTTCTATCATTGAATTAAAATCAACTGCTAATATAGTAGGCTTGTACACCTGTCGTGAAATATTTATTTATCTACAAATTCTTTCCTCTAGAATCTGATTTCATCAATTATGAAAAATTAAGGAGTAAAATTAAAATAATGCTTATGCGAGTGTTTTATTTACATCTCATCAATCAAATATTTTCTTGAAATAAATACTTTATAGTCATTCTTTAGAATATAAGATGGTCATTTGTTATTGCTAAAAGTCAAAATTGAGATTGCCTTTGTTCTGTCTGGGTGGGTTTGAAAATTGAAAGTTTGGATGATGGACAAAGGTGACTTTACTTGGAGGAGCATGGTTCCTTGTATACGCATGGCATACAGTCACTATTTTAAATATTGACCTCCATCCTAGGTATACAAAGATCAATAAAATCTTCATCTTAAAGAATTTAGTGACTAATGGATAGAAATATATACCAACAGTACATTTAATAACCATGAACACTAAAAGAGAAATTGGTCATGAGTTAAAGACCTGAAGGGAGGGAGAGATTAAGATGTTTTCTAAAATGGAAAAAGTAGTTTTTCCAAGTTTCTAAGTCAGAAAACACGATTCAAAGGCAACAAGTTAGAGAAATGGGAACAGGTTATAAAACAGGCAATTTTTACTGGGCCTAATGAATGTTTAAAAGCAAAGGAGTACATGAGATCATATTTAAGAATCAGATATAGGACACAGGGTTGAGAATCTTAGAATGCCACATTAACTTTAAATTTTACCTTAGACATTAAAATGATAATGATAACAAAGAGAAAACAGCACTGATTTTACTATGTGTTATAAATATTGTCCTAGACATTCTATTTGTCTGTGACACAAGCTAATCTCAATTTGAAGATGTAGTTGGCAAGTAAGGATAGAGATGCTGAAAAGTTTGAACATAAGTAAGCAAAATAGGATGTATTCTCAGATTGTTCAGTTAAATTCATATTCACTAAGCTACTGCTGCCTCTCACTGAAGAGGCAATAAAATGGTTGATGTAGAGAAAAAAATTATGGCCAGATTTGCATTTTACAAGAATGTTTATTTACAGCACTATAGAAGGTAGTAGACACTGAAGGAATAAGTCTTGCCTAGACTATGGAAATAGGTTTAGAAAGTACAAATATTTGAATTTAGTCATTAGAAATGGAATCAGAACAAAAAGGGTGGATTTGTGTTCTTAAAAGAGAAGGTAATAAATATGTGATGTGTATGATTTGGAATAAAGTCTCAAGTGGTATCCAGATTTCCTAGTCAAAACGATTGAATAAAATGTGATAGCAAAGTTGTTCTGTAGTACTGTCAGTCATCCAGCCTCCTCAGAAATCCAGGAGAATTTGCAGACAGCTCTATGACTTATCTAAATGCCTATCAGTTTTTCTCATGGTAAGGGGCTGAGCATCTGTCTCTGAAAACATTGTAAAGAATAATCAGCTATAACATGCTCACCAGCATACCTGGCATAAGGCTTACTCTCAACAAATGCCACAGTGGAATGTGAATTTGAAAACAGTTGACATGCAAAATGTGAACTACTTTGATATATGAATATTTTATTTTTGGAAGAAAAATACCTAAGAAGAATATTGTTATCAATAGCATGTAGATAATTGTTAGAACTTCTTTGTGGTACAGATAATACAGGAAAACAAGAGAAAGGATATATATATATATATATATATATATATATATATATATATATATATATGAGAAAAGGAGATAAACATAAAAAATAATAATCAGCAAGTGAAAAGTACAAATTAGAAAGGGTTTTGAAGTGACCACAAGTTAAACAACTTCAAACAGTAGAGTTAAGTCAGAAGGGAATATTTAATAGGCACCCTTGGTTTAACATGTCCGAAGTGGTACTTCATGATTGTGCCACCCTTTACCCAGTCTTAGTGGCCCTGCCATTCACCTACAGGATAAGACAAAAATCTTAGGCACAAGTCTTAATTATTCATTTGTTTCTCATTGTTCTCTCTTTTCAATTTTATATCAATCTAAAGACAGACAGAACAAAGGAAAGGAAGGAAAGAAAAAAGGAAGAAAGGGAGAGAGAAGGAAGGAAGGAAGGAAATCAGTCTGCTAGCTATTTTCCTCATTCTTCCCACTAATCCCTAATCAAAATACTAAGGAGTTTTTCATTCTTTCAATTTTCTTACTGAGAAGATGCTAATAAAGTTGAAAGCTCCTGCGAGATGAACCCCTGACTTAGCTATTTGCAATGCTTCATAGCATGTAACAAGGTGCTGAACTAATAACAAACATGCAGGAAATGTTTACTGAATTTAAATTAGCCAATTTATCACATCATGATATTGAGGTATACAATTACTGCTGCCTAGTTACTTTGGATGATATAGCATTTTGTGAATTCACTATAATACTAAATGTTTCTATGGAAACGAAACAAGACTTCAACAGTCTCAACTTATTTATTTATTGATTTTTAGACACCATATTTTATTACCCTCTTGGTCCACCCCTCCCTACCCTGGAGAGTTCCACATCCCATATCTCTTCTCTGCCCCCACCCCTCCCCCTCCACTACCCCACCCCCACCTCCCAACCCCCCATCCTACCAACCCCACCCAACCCACCAGAGCTCTAAACTTCCTGGGGCCTCCAGACTTTTGAGGGTTAGGTGAATCTTCTCTGTCTGAACCAAGACCCTGGAGTCCTTGACTGTGTAGGCATTGGAGGCCTCATCTCAGTTGCTGTATGCTACTTGGTTGGTGATCCAGTGTCTGAGAGATCTCAGGGGTCCACGTTAATCGAGAATGCTGGTCCTTCTCGCCTCCTTCAGCTTTTCCTTAAGTCAACCACAGGGGTCAGCAGCTTCTGTTCATTGATTGGGGGCACATAACTACATCTGACTTTTTCAACGGCTTGCTCGGTCTTTTGGAGAGTAGTCACGGTAGGGTCCCTTTTTATGAACGTCCCATAGCTTCAGTAATGGTGTCAGGACTTGACACCTCCCCTTGAGCTGGATCCAACTTTGGGGCTGTTGCTGGACCTTCTTTTCCTCAGGCTAATCTCCACTTCCATCCCTGCATTTCTTTCAGACAGGACGAATTATGGCTCAGAGCTTTGGCTGTGGGAGAGCTAACCCATCTCTCACTTGATGCCCTGTCTTTCTGCTCTAGGTGGGTTCAATAAGATCCCTCTCCCCACTGTAGGGCCTTTCGTCTTGGGTTCCTCCTTTTGAATCCTGAGTCTTTCACTTCCCAGGTCTCTGGTACATTCTAGAGGGTCCTGTCAACCTCCTTCCTCCGGAGGTCTCATGTTCCCATTCTTTCGGCTGGCCCTCCCGGCTTCAGTCCTTTTCCTCTACCGAATACCAGACCATGCTCCCCTCTCTCCCCACACCTATGCCCTTTCCCTTCACTGTCCCTCCTTCCCTCCCTTCCCCCTTGTGGTTGCTTTCTTCTCTCTCCCAAGTGGAATTGAAGTTTTCTCATTTGGGCCCTTCAGTTTGTTGACCTTTTTGAGTTCTGTGGACTCTGTCTTGGGTAATCTGTAAGGTTTTTTGGTTGTTTTGTTTGCTCGTTTGCTTGTTTGTTTTGTTTTGTTTGATTTTGGATTTTTTTTTTGGCTAATATCCACTTATTTATGAGAACATACCATGCATGTGCTTTTGGGTCTGCGTTACGTAAGTCAGGATGACATTTTCTAATTCCATCCATTTGCCTGCAAAATTCCAAATGTCCTCGTCATTGTGTACATGAACCACATTTTCTGTATCCATTATTCTGTTGTAGAAAATGTGGGTTGTTTCCAGCTTCTGGCTTTCATAAATAAGGCCACTATGAACATATTGGAACATGTGTCCCTGTGACATGGTACGGCATTTCGGGATATATTCTCACGAGTCGTATTTCTGGGTCTTTAGGTAGATCTATTCCAATTTTCTGAGAAACCTCCAAATTAACTTCCAGACTGGTCGTACCAGTTTCCAAACCCACTAGCAATGGAGAAGTGTTCTTCTTTCTCCACATCCTAGCCAACATATGTTGTCACCTGAAGTTTTGATCTTAGCGATTCTGACTGGGGTAGAATCACAGGGTCGTTTTGATTTGCGTTTCTCTGATCACTAAGCACAATCCTTTATGTGCTTCTCTGCCATGCAAGATTCCTCTATTGCGAATTCTCAGTTTAGCTCTATACCCCATTTTTATTGGGTTGTTTGGTTTTTGGTGGTAAGCTTCTTGAGTTCTTTATTTCATACATTAGCCCTCTATCAGATGTGGGGTTAGTGAATATTTTTTCCCATTCTGTAGGATACCAATTTGTCTTATTGACTATGTCCTTTACATTAAAGAAGCTTTCCAGTTTCATGAGATGCCATTTATCAATTCTTGATCTTAGAACCTGAGCCATTGGAATTCTGTTTAAGAAATATCTGCCTGTGCCAATGTGCTCAAGGCTCTTTGTGCATGGTGACAAATATGGGTCTTTTTTCATTTTTCTACATACAGACAGCCAGTTAGACCAGCACCATTTATTGAAGATGCTATTATTTCCATTGCATATTTTTGGCTTCTTAGTCAAAGATTAAGCGTATATAAAAGTGTGGTTTTATTTCTGGGTCTTCAATACTATTCCACTGATTAAACTATCTGTCTCTGCACCAATACCATGCAGTTTTTAATCACTGTTGCTCTGTAGTAGAGCTTGAGATCAGAGATGTTGATTTCTCCAGCTTCTTTTTTTTTTTTAATCATTAGGGATTGTTTTCACTATTCTGTGTTTTTGACTTTCCAGATGAATTTGAAAATTGCTTTTTTCATGTCTTTGAAGAATTAGTGCTGGGATTTTGATGGGGATTGCATTGAATATATAGACTGCCTTTGGTAGGATGGCCATTTTTACTATGTTAATTCTGCCTATTCACAAGCATGGCAGATCTCTCCATTTTCTGATATCTTCGATTTCTTTCTTGAGAGACTTGAAGTTCTTATCATAAAGATCTTTAATTGTTTGGTTAGAGTCACAGCAAGCTATTTTATATTATCTGTGGCTATTGTGAAAAAAAATTGTTTCCCTAATTTCTTTCTCAGCTTATTTATTACATATATAAGGGAAGACTACTGATTTATTTGATTTAATTTTAAATCTGGCCACTTGGCTGAAGTTGTTTATCAACAGAAGTTTTCTGGTATAATTTTCGGGATCACTTACGTATACTATCATATCATCTGCAAATAGTGATAACTTTAATTCTTCTTTGCCAATTTGTATCCCCTTGATCTCTTTCTGTTGTCTTATTGGTCTAGCTAGCACTTTGAGTTCTATATTGAATAGATATGGGATGAGTGGGCATCCTTGTCTTCTCCCAGATTTTAGTGGGATTTCTCCAAACATCTCTCCATTTAATTTGATATTGGCTGTTGGTTAGCAGAATATTACTTTTATTATGTTTAGCTATGGCCTTGAATTCCTGATCTCCCCAATACTTTTAATATGAAAGTATGTTATATTTTGTCAAATGCTTCTTCTGCATATATGGAGATGATCATGTTATTTTTTTTTCTTTGAGTTCGTTTATATGGTGGATTTCGTTAATGGATTTTCTTATATTGAACCAACCTTGCAGCCCTGGGATGAAGCCTATTTGATCGTGGTGAATGATGGTTTTGATGTGTTCTTGGGTTTGCAAGAATTTTATTGAGTATTTTTGCATCGATACTCATAAGAGAAACTGGTCTGAAGCTCTCTTTTTTGGTAGGGTCCTTGTATGGTTTAGATGTCAAAGTAATTTTGGCTTCATAAAATGAATTAGGTAGTGTTCCTTCTGTTTCTATTTTATGAAATAGCTTGAGGAATATTGATATCAAGTCTTCTTTGAAGGTCTGGAAGAATTCTAAACTAAATCCATCTGGCCCAGGGCTTTTTTTGGTTGGGAGGTTTTTAATGACTTCTTCTATTCCTTATGAGATATGGACCTGATTAGTTATGAGGTATCTGACAAGAAAACCATCTATTTCATCTAGATTTTCCAGTTTTGTTGAGCATAGTCTTTTGTAGTAGGATCTGATGAGTTTTTGAATTTTCTGTTTCTGTTGTTATGTCTTCCTTTTCACTTCTGATTTTGCTAATTTGGACACTGCCTCTGGGTCCTTTAGTTAGTTTGGCTAGGGGTTTACCTGTCTTGTTGATTCTCTCAAAGAACCCGCTTTTGGTTTTGCTGATTCTTTGTATTGTTTTCTTTGTTTCTATTTGGTTGATTTCAGCCTTTTTTGACTATTTTCTGCCTCTACTTCTCTTGTTGATTTTGCTTCTTTTTGTTCTAGAGTTCTCAGATATGCTGTTAAGTTGCTAGTGTAAGTTCTCTCCAGTTTCTTTACCAGTGCACTTAGTGCTATAAATTTTCCTCTCAGCACTGCTTTCAATGTGTCCCATGAGTTTGGGTATGATATTCCCCATTAAATTCCACCAAGTCTAATTTCTTTCTTTATATCATCCATGACCAAATTATCATTGAGTAGAGAGCTGTTCAGTTTCCATATGTATGTGGGTTTTCTGTTGCTTTTGCTGTTACTGAAAAGCAGCTTTAAGCCATGGTGGTCTGATCATCTTAAGCCATTTGATCTTCTTGTATCAGTTGAGAGTTGTTTTGTGACCAATTATATGGTCAATTTTGGAGAAGGTACCATGAGGTGCTGAAAAGAAGGTGCATCCTTTTGTTTTAGTGTGAAATGTTGAATAGATATCTGTTACATCCATTTGGTCCATAACCTATAAATAGTTTTCCCATGTCTGTTTAGTTTTTGTTTCAATGACCTGTCCATTGGTGAGAGTGGGCTGTTGAAGTCTCCCACTCTTATTATGTGGGGTTCAATGTGTGTTTTGAGCCTTACTAAATGATCTTTTATGAATGTTGGTGTCCTTGCATTTTGAACATAGATGTTGAGAATTGAGACTTTCTATTGGTGGATTTTCCCTTTGATGAATATGAAGTATCCTTCCTAATCATGCCTGATAACTTTTGGTTGATATTCTATTTTATTTGATATTAGGGTGGCAACTCCAGCTTGTTTCTTGGGACCATTTTTTTTGGTAGACCGTTATCCTTCCTAATCATGCCTGATAACTTTCGGTTGATATTCTATTTTATTTGATATTAGGGTGGCAACTCCAGCTTGTTTCTTGGGACCATTTTTTTTTGGTAGACCGTTTCCATCCTTTTACTCTGAGATATTGACTGACTTTGTTAATGAGGTGTGCTTCTTGTATGCAGAAAAATGTTGGATCTTGTTTATGTATCCAGTCTACTTATGCCTTTTTATGGGTGACTTGAGTCCAATAATATTGACAGATATTAAAGACAGTTGATTAATTCCTGTTCTATTTGCTTTAATAGGTAATGTTATGTGCTTGTAGTTTTCTTTCTTTGGCTTTGTTGTGAGATGCTTAATATCTTGTCTTTTCTTTGTTATAGGTATCTTCCTTGTATTGGTGTATTCCTTCTAGGATCTTCTGTAGGACTGGATTGATAGATAGATACTATTTGAATTTGGATTTGTCCTGGAATATTTTGGTTTCTCCATCTGTGTTGATTGAGAGTGTTGCTAGGTATAGAAGCCTGGGCTGGCATTCTTTTCTTTTAGAGTCTGCATGACCTCTGACCAGGCTCTTCTGGCTTTCATAGTCTCTGCTGAGAAAACTGGTATAAATCTAATAGGTCTGCTTTTGTATGTTACTTGGCCCTTTTCCCTTGAAGCTTTTAATATCCTTTCTTTGTTCTGTGTGTCTAGTGTTTTGACTATTGTTCTATAAAAGGACTTTCTTTTCTGGTCCTATTTATTTGGTGTTCTATAGACTTCTTGTACCATTATAGCCATCTCTTTCTTTAGGTTGGGTAAGTTTTCTTCTATGGTTTTGTTGAAGATGTTTTCAGGTCCTTTGAGCTCAGAATCTTATTTTCTTCTATTCCAATTATTCTTAAATTTGATATTTTCATTGTGTCCTGAATTTCCTGGATGATATGGGTTAGGAGTTTATGTCTTGAATTTTCTTTGACCAGTGTGTCTTTTATCCTATGTCCAATTTTCTGAGGAACTTCCAGACTGATTTCCAAAGTGGTTGTATCATCTTGCAATCCCACCAAAATTGGAGGAGTGTTCCACTTTCTCCACATCCTTGCCAGCATCTGTTGTGACCTGAGTTTTTTATCTTAGCCATTCTAACGGGTGTGAGTTAGAATCTCAGGGTTGTTTTGATTTGCATTTCCCTGAAGACTAAGGATGTTAAACATTTCTTTAGGTGCTTCTCAGTCATTCAATAATCCTTAGCTGAGAATTATTTGTTTAGCTCTGTACCTCATTTTTAGTAGTGTTACTTGACTCTCTGGAGTTTGACTTCCTGAGTTCATTATATATATTTGATATTAGCCCTCTATTGGATGTAAAGAACTTTTCCCAATCTGTTGGTTGCCATTTTGTCCTAATGACAGTGTCCTTTGCCTTACAGAAGCTTTGAAATTTTATGAAGTCCACTTGTCTATTGTTGATCTTAGATCATAAGCCACCAGTATTCTGTTCAAGAAAATTTCCCCTGTGCCTATGTGATCGAGGCTCTTCCCCACTTTCTCTTCTATTAGTTTGAGTGTATCTGCTTTTATGTGGAGGTCCTTGATCCACTTGGACTTGAACTTTGTACAAGGAAATAAGAATGGGTCAATTTGGTTGGGGATTTAGCTCAGTGGTAGAGCGCTTGCCGAGCAAGCACAAGGCCCTGGGTTCAGTCCCCAGCTCCAGAAAAAAGAAAAATAAAAGAATGGGTCAATTTGCATTCTTGTACATGCTGACCTCCAGAAAAACCAGGACCATTTGTTGAAAATGCTGTCTCTTATCATACTGTATGGTTTTTAGCTCCTTTGTCAGAGATCAATGACCATATGTGTGTAGGTTCATTTCTGTATCTTCAATTCTATTCCACTGATCTACCAGCCTGTCTCTGGATCAATACCACACAGTTTTTATCACTACTTCTCTATAACACAGCTTGAGATCAGGGATGGTGATTCCCCCAGAAATTCTTTTATTGTTGAAAATGGTTTTCACTATCCTGAGTTTTTTGTTATTCCAAATGAATTTGCAAATTGCTCTTTATAACTCTATGAAGAATTGAGTTGGAATTTTGATGAGGATTGCATTGAATCTGTAGTTTGCTTTTGGCAAGATGAGCATTTTTACAATATAAATCCTGTCAATCCATGAGCATGGGAGTAAAGGAAGAAAGGAAAGCTGAAATTGAGAAGTAAAGGAAATAAATAAATGAATGACTGAAAACATAAAACCATATATACAAAGATATAAAATATTATATTTTATCATTTTGGGGGGAGTCCTATACTAATTACTTTTATTTTGAGTCACACTCACTTCTTGCAGAGTTCACAATGAATGTAAATGATATGTAAATAAATATATAGGAGAGACAAAGAAACAAATTATTCCTTAATTTTTGTCTAGGCTTATATGTAAAACTTTTATAAACATTATTAACATGTGTGTGTATGTGTGTGTGTGTGTGTGTGTGTGGGTGGGTGTGTGTGTGTATCTGTGTCTGTGTGTACATGTCATGCTGTGTATAGAGGTCATAGGATAATTTCCAGAACCTGGCTATCTCCTTTTACCTTGGATTATCGGGGGTGAAATTCAGGTCATCAGATTTATTTTGGAAGCCCAGTTATCAGCTAAGCTGACATGTTGTCCCAAGAATATTATTTCAAGACTGAACTTTGTGAGGCTGGAAAACCAACCCAGTAGGTATAAGAATTTACCACACAAGCATGAAGACTTGAATTGAATCTCCAGAACACACATAAAAGACATGCATAATAGTACTAGCATCTGTAATTTCATTGCTCTCTTGGGAGATGGGAAGCAGACAGGAGAATCTACAGAAAGCCAGGGACAGCTAAACTGACATATGAATCAAACAAATAGCATAGATATCTAGTCTCAAACAAAGTAAAAGGAAAACACTAACACCTGAGGTTTTCCTGATTTCCAGGCATGTATTATGACATGTTCATGCCCACATTCACACATACAAATTGATACAAACACATACATCTATAAACATAGTAAATACACACACACACACACACACACACACACACACAAGCCACTACCATGTTCTACATATGGATATAACACCAATTTTAACACTCATCTTCCTATTCACTTTTATACTTTTATATATTAGCAGCACTGAAAATAATGTCATAAAATAGGGTTTTTTAAAGTGTAAATTTGTTTTCTCTCATTAATGTAAATGGTTAGATTTATTTGTCAAAATATACATACTTTTTTTGTACTTGGATATAAACTTTCAAGACTTGATAGCAAAAACATATAAAGAAAAGTAAATAATTCCAAAAGTGTATATGAAGTTGTAATCCCTTTTAAATTTCTCAAATATGAAGACCTCCAGTGTGTATTCTTTCTGATTTGATTGCTAAGCTGAATGTCTACATTTATAAATGGAGCTGAAATCTGCTCTTCAGGTCTGTTATTACCATGGTAGGACAGTATGTTTACTAACTCAAAAGAACAATCAAAGCAGAACTCATCTGCCACTGTTCCATATAACTTCAAAGAAATTAATAAAAAATTATGGACATTTAACCCATACTATTTTCTCACATCTTTATCACTGGAAAATAACTGAAACCCGCCAACAAGATAGGTTTTTGGTTTTACCCAGTTTTTAGGAACCACAGAAGACAGGAAATGCGACTCAAATTCTTTCTCCTTTTCCATTTCTCACATCTGCTTCTTACTTCCTACTAGTTCTATTCTCTGTACTTGAGACTAAGATTAACGAAATTCTTATTTGCTGATTTCCAGACTAGAAATAATTCATGCTATAATTTAAAAAATTCTAGAAAACATTGGGAATGTCTTGTCTTAGGCAAAATTATGTTGTATGCTATAGTTGGCAATTTCCCCGTCCTTAATAAAACAGGGATATAAAAATTTTCACGCCAAAGAATAATATCATATGTAAAATAAAAAGAAAGCTTAGTAATTAACAAATGATTACCATAAGCATTTACATGTAACCACAAATATTCTATAAACAATATCCATTCTCTCAGCACTTCCACTTGATTCTAATGTACCCATTACATATTTTACAGCTAGACAGGAGACCAAGGTAACCACTTGATTGGAGGTAATTTCATGCCATGTTTGATTTGCCTCTTTGTTTAAATGGAGTCAGTTCACCTTACAAGGAATTAAAGGTAAAATGACAAAAAATTACGTAGATTTATAAATTTTTATTATCTAATATATATCTACTATATATAAAATATATGATAAACACACATTTATATATGTATATATACCCATATATAGATAGATAATAGATATACATATCAGTGACCAAATCCCTCTCATTCAAAATAAAACCTTACATTTACATAGGCTATACCTCATAAAGCCCTAGTGCACATCCATCAATTCTGTCCCAAGACAAACAATTCTTGGAAATGATATATGTGATAGACAAAGCCAAGCAGACATTTTTGCAGTTTATCAATGAAGCAAATAGGCTTCTTCTTAAGCTATAGCTAAATTATGCATTTATTTTTTTAACTATTTAAGTTGGTATTAATCAAAATTTATTGCTAAGGGAAACTATAATTAATTCTTCTTCACATGGACCATGGATACTTTCTCAGGGATTTAAGTTACTTAGCATCAATTAAAATCAAAATTGTACATGCAGAAGCATCATCTGAATATGCTATATGCTGTAATTACTCAGAAAAACAGCCATAGACTGCTACTCTTAATTAATTTGTTTATTATATTTTCTTATGGGAATTATCTGTCTTAAAATAATTGAATTCCTTTTAATTTTCATATTAAAGATTTAACAAACATATTTCTACAGTCTGCCTGTTCTCTGGTAACCTTAAAGTTATTTTGGAAAATATAGGAATCACAGGTATAGACTACCAATATATAACCTTTGATCTAAACTTTACAAGCTGAATTCCAATACATATTATCAATTGTGTACTAACATTATACTTTAAAGGTCACTAGCAAGACTTTTATAATTTGAAGCCAGCTTAAAGAAAAAATAGTTATAGAACTGTTCTTTTCATCACTAAAATCTATAGAGGTTTGTCTGTCACTATTTAATCATATAATTAATAACATAGTAAGGCTGATGTAAAAATCTTTTATTAAACTCTCACTCTAGAGATAAAATTAGAGATGAGAACAAGAATATAACAAACAGAATTTAAGCTCTGACTTCTCTTTTATGAAAAGAAAATTATTTTTGCTATTTTTAATATACAGCTTAGATAGAAGGCATCCAAGACATCAAGCTGTTTATTGTTACTCTAACAAAATACAAAAGATTGGGAACATTGTAAGAAAAAGGCACTTTTGAACTACCAGTTCTTGGAGACAAGAGGTTTAAGATTGGACCAATACACGAAGTTAGAATTTATGCTGCATCTTATGGTGATAGACAGCAGCCAGAGCATTACACCCAGGGAAGAGAAGTTGGTAGAGAATAAGCCAAACTCACTTTCTTACAGCCTGTCTCATTGTGACCAGTCTCACTAGATGGGCATTGGTCCCCTCTGAGATTGGTAGCTAATCACTTCTTACTAGGCCCTACCTCCAGATTCAGTAACATTGGAAACAAAACATAACAGACAGAACTTATTCTTCATACTCTATTTTGTCTTAGTTATGGTTTCTGTGGCTGTAATAAAATATTAGGGCCAAAAGCAACCCAAGGAACAATGTTTATTTCACCTTTCAATTCTAGGTCATACTCTGCCACTGAAGGAAATCAGGGAAGGAGATCAAGGCAGGAACCTGAAGGCAGGAATCGATGCAGAAGTAAAGGATAAAAACTGCTTACTTGCTTGTTTGTTCGTTGCTTGCTCAGCCTGCTTTTCTATGCTATCCAGAACCACCTGCCCAGCGGTTGAACCATGCACAGACAATTCCCCATCAATCTCTATTGTTTATTCAGAAAATGCACTACAGGTGGAGGACACAGAATGTTTGGAAGGAGTATAAGTAGGACTCTAGGGACAGTAGAGCTAGCTTATAGAGCTAGCTGTGCAATACTTGTTGGTCTCACATCTTTGCTGGTCTTTGCTTCGCAGACAGAGCCACAGCCAAGAACTACTCCTGGCATTCCCATTGGTCCCTCTTGCTGACTCATGCCTGAGGCTGAGGCCTGGCTGACTCCTAGGTAGTGCCATCTTTGTCGGTTCTGGTTTTCTATCCTGACTCTAATAAACTGGGCTACTGGCCTGGAGGTAAAGTGTTTGTAAGTGGATCGAGCCACTCCTGACCTGTGGTATGAACTGCTCATTTCCAACCAATGGGGATGGAAGTATTCTTCTCCAAAGAACTGTTCTAAACATGTTCAACACTGCTCCCACATATTCTTCCATTTTTACTGCTTCTGGTGGGTGATGGGCTACAAGGGAGGTTAAAACATTTAAGAACCATCATTAAAAATAGGATTTGAACAGTTAAACTTACAAGATATTTCATTTAAAAATATGACTCATTTTAATTTAGAGCTATATAAAAGAACCTATTTGCAAACAATAAAGACACAATATCGTAGGAGAGGTTTATAATGACCTCCCCAAACTGTAAGTTCTATGACATTTTAGCTAATCATATATTGTTTAGTATGGATATAATTTTGACAATTTTCTCTTACTAAGGATTATTGAAATACAAGAAAATAATGCAAAATATCAATTCTAAGTATTCCCTAGTTAATAAAATTCCGTCACTCTATTTTCTGCCTATAGTAGTACCCCATGAAGATCAGTAGCTCCAACAGCCTTGTAAATTCTATTCAATTTTACTTTTAATCATTTTCAAATATGGGAGGAATTTTGCCTTAAAAACTCTTAATACTCTTCTGAACCTGTTACCCTTTCATCTCATTCTAAGAGCTTTCATTCTTAACTTATGCATTAAGACATATTTGAACAGCTGTTGTGCATCAAACAGTGTGCTGGAGGCCAAGGTTACAAACTTAAATGTCTAGTGTATGGAGAACGGGACAGAGGCATAGATAGGCAGGTATGTTTATGTGTGTAGTGAGGGCGAGCCTAGAGGAAAACATGATGAGACTTGGGATTTGAGTGATGGAGAACTAGTAACATAACATTTATCCCCAGGTTTGGAGCGTGAGAAAAAGAACAGAGTCAACAGAGTTGGCAACAGAAAAGTTATCATAGATGTTGGAAATTAATGGTTGAGTATTTGTGTCTACCTTCATCTTCTCAAGCTGTATTATTTATCCAAAGGAGACAGTAGGTGAGCCAATTGCTCTCAGTAGTTTCTCATGGTTGCTCTCCATTGCCCTGTTCTCCAGTAAATCTTCAGTGTTACATTTTCATGCATACACTGAGCAAGTTACTCAGGATGTGTCTAGTCTTGGGGATTGTCCAAATACTATACTGAAGGTCATTGCTTTAGACTCAGACAGAGGGGCCTCACTCTGGTCATCATTCTTATTAAGGTGCCATTTAAAATAATTTCTTTGCAGTTTCTCTCAGTTAATTATTCTTTGAGTCATCATATTCCACACGCACTTGTGAATACTTTTTTCCCACTAGAAAAAAGTGGCTTTTACTTTGAAAGTTGGATATGAATTTTACAGTAAGAAGACATTCCCCACACGTATGAAAGTTTTATCTTGTATTATGTCATTCATATAATAATATTTGCTTTTAGGTTAAAAATTAGAGCAAAATCTAAAATGTTTTTGTTTAAATACTGTTATCCCAAATGTGTTCCTAACGTTTTCATATTCCACTGTGATCAGCTTATATTGATCATTAATAGCATTGACTTGAAATGATGTATGTTCATGTTACAGGACTGAAAGATCTGTACCTAAATTTAGAAATGCCATACATTATGGTTATGTATAACATATCTATCACAAAGTAACGCAATAGAACTTTTAATATGCTAATAATAATGCACACTGGGAAGCAGCTACTGACATTTATATTGTTCAGAAAATAACTTCGTAGCAAAGCTGATGACTTTTGTTTTATTTTAAAGAGCATGTTCTATGTAATATCCCTTCTGAAAGAAAATTTTCAGCCTTTATGATTTCTCAGTTAATTTTATACTTTAACTACATTTCTAGTTTTTTTTTAAAGATCTCTCATATTTAGTTGGATTCTAGCACATGGAAGCAGAGGCAGAAAGATCACCATCTTTAGTCGTACCAAAGTATGTTGTGTGATACTGTCTGAATTAAAATAACAAGAAATGAATATCATATGCAATCCTTCATTTGCTGGTTCATCTTACCCAGAGTATATGATACCTCCATTTACTTTGGACAAACTTTTATTTATTTGCAAAATTTATATTCAAAGTCGGTTTAAATATTCATTTATTACATTGTTAAGCTTACATTCATGTTCTTTAAAACATTAGGCATGTTCCTATGCCAATTCTTTATTTTGGGTCTGCAGTAAGTACTCATTGACTATGAGCCTGGTGTATATGAGTATTGATGCGAAATTAGTTTGTGACTGTGAAAGTAGCTAAGCGGTAGAGTGTTTGCCCAACACATGCAACTCCCTAAATTCAATCTTCAGAACTATCAAAAAATAATAACAATTTTCACATAACTCCCACCCTTTCACAAACATAACGCTGAGTGTTTCATAGAAGTAGCTAATATCTGGCTGAATTGTTTCTATATTTTTTCTACATTAGCACAAGTAGCACTTTAGAAACTAAGATTTCAATTCCCTAAGCTTCCTGGCACATTGCATTTTAACATTCGCTATTAATTTTAATGAAAATGATTGAGAGTAATATTCACTAAATGTTTTTTGGAAATTTTCCAATCTACGTTAATACTTAATTGAAATGTGCCTGAGGCACTTAACTTATATTAGCCTTACACAGATGACTGTTTGGTTTTGCATAGGACTAAGAAAAATTGTAAATAACAGCAATGCCTTTGGGCAAGGAGGCTGCAAATTACAAGTCTAAGGTTAATGAAAATGACCTTTATGCATAAGTGTTACTGTCATGGGGAAAAGAGTAAGCTATTTCTTACTTATGAAAAATAAACAAAAAATAAAGTGTGTTGCCATGGCCCACTCTATTTTGCAATGTCTTGGCCTTTTAATTATTTATGTTTTAGGATATATTTGTCTTTTTCTTTTTTTAACTAAGTATTCCTGCAACTTACAATCATTACATCTTTACTTAAATTCCTAGTTTTGAGTTTCTTCTAAATATGTGTGTGTATACATATATATACATATATATAATTTGCTATTAATTTTAATGAAGTGAAATTTTGGAATATATATATATATATTGACCATTTCTAATGACTTTCTTAAGTATCCATGAGTAGTGATGAATTCTCAATTGTATTTCATTTACAGAGAATCAAGACACTCAAGAGAACATGAACTAATATGAAACTGCATGCAGTATGTCAACAGATTATTGTTGCAATTCATTTATATGATATTGGGGCTGACCATTAATAAAATAAAATGTTTGCTTGGTTAGAAACAAGTATTATAATAGGTATTTCATTTTAAATGACTAGGATTGTTTTATTAGAATTAAAGATGTGAGCCTAAACAGGAAAATAACACATTGAAACAAACAATATGGTATCTGATCAAAATAATCTCATATTAAAATTGAGTGAATTTATAAAACATTGGAAGAATTAGGAAATCAGAAAAAATCTTTTTCATAGGTCAAGTAATTTTGGCTAGAGACAGACTTAATTCCTGACTTTAATGTCAATGATCAAGTTTGACTCAATCATCTCTTATAAGTTTAACTAATGATTTAAAGCATTATTGTCCAAATTAACTACAAAAATTCTGTAAGGCTTTCTAAGTTAATTACAAGAAAGCCTATTCTAGCCACAGACTACAGTCACCGAATTTTACTATTACTATTGTAGACATATACTGGTTTCCAAACTTGATGGGAGTATCTTGGAGATCCTCTTAAAGATGGCAAGTAGATAGTTAATTAGAAATGTTTGGGTTCACTTGAGAAATTAGAAGTCTTGTTAGCAAATATTTTGTACAAAGAAAAACAGTGTTTACAACAGAATATGAAATTGTGTACAAGACACTTGAGGATGAATTTACAAAGTTATATAAAATTTAAATGAAGCACATATGCTGTGTGCTCTCTCTAAAATAGCCACCAATGACATGGACAAATATATACAAAAATGGAATGGATATGTAGACAAATTACTTTCATTATTCATCTCTCTTAAAGTCTAATAGTAGAGAAGTGGGGGATATTTGCAGACAATCCTTCCATACTCCTATCCCCTCCATATCCTATCAATTCCTTCCAAAATGTGCATCTCAATCTCCTTCAGCATTTTCATGTTTCCACCCTTACATCCTCACCCTCTCATATCACATCATAATACTCTTCTACTTGTGCCCTCAATCAGACTGTTCATGCTTTGCTCTTCTCTATGGCCACCCTGAAGTTTCTGAAGTTCTAACCTTATTCCTCAACATTCTAATCACAATAGACATACCCTTCCATAAAACTTCAGGTAACATCTCCCCCCAGGTAGCAACAACACTTGTCATTCCAGCTCTGCAACCTCTCCCCACACTTTCCCATCCTCTTATATTCCACAGTTTTCCTGGACTCAGCACAACTTAACTAAATATCTTCCACATGCTCTCAATGGGTCATCAATCCCTCCTGTCCTTTTATGTGTAAATGTCACTGGATTTCCCTACTGCACTATATTTCTACTTGATGCCTCATTTTCAGTTGTTAAATTGTAGCTTTGTGCATAAATTTAGTCCTCTCTTCTTTCAAATGCCCTCAAAATAAGAGAGCATTGAGGTTTTTTTCTGTTCACATAATCCCCCTTTGATTTGCTCATCTCTAGTCATAGTATCCACTTTCTAGATTTCCAAGTTAAATTTGGAAACCAAATTCATGTCTTTCTTCTTTTCCTCTTTACTTGGAACGTAATTCATTGAGTCATCTTCTAAAGATCAAGTGCTTTTAAATATTGCACCATCCCAGGTATATTTGTAATATTATATGTAATATTATATATGAACTTGGTGAGAAAAGAAACTAAATTTTAAGTAAGATAAAGTTAAACTTAACAGGCTCAAATCTATAAAAATACATTTATGTGCTTAATGTGTGATATACTCAGGCCTTAACTTTTTGTAAACTGCAAAATCTACTTTTGTTAGAAAGCTTAATTTTAATTTCATGGCCTTTCCACACAGAGGTCCAGACTCTTTTTAGTAAACACTTATCACTAATTGTCAGAATTCAGTAATTAACCACATAGTTTGAATTTAACATAACTAAGAATCTCATATTAATAAAGAAGAAAAAATATTATTTTAGAGCCATATCACAAACAGCAAGAGTGGTATCAAAGAGACCCCAAAGAAAATGTACACTCATTTTTATTCAATGTTTACTTACTTCTTAACATTTACAAAAATTACCTCCAACAACTACAGAAAACCTATATTAATCATAATTCATTTACCTATACATGAACCATTAAGACTTCCCGAATTAGGGAAGGGGCGGCACAGGTCTTCCTGGTTGCTGCCGCTGCAGAGAGCCCGTGGTCAGCACCCCACGAGCGGAATTGAGCCTCGGGACCATAGGTAAGACCAACTTTTCTGCTGCAAGAAAGCTGCCTGGTGAGCTTGGGACACACGGAAGCAGAATTCCTCTAGGACGGGGCACGTTCTGTGTTTACCGGAAGTCCCACACCCGCGGATCGCGGCCCGCAGCAGCTCTCTGCTCCCAGACCCCGTGAGAGAGAGACCCAACCGCCTGGTCAGGTGGGCACTCCTGAGGCTGCAGAGCAGAAGAGACCACCAACTCTGCTCACCCCTGCCCACATCCCTGACCCAAGAGGAAACTGTATAAGGCCTCTGGGCTCCCGTGGGGGAGGGCCCAGGAGCGGCAGGACCCCTGCCTGAGACACCACCAGAACCAGAAGTAAACAGACCGGATAAACAGTTCTCTGCACCCAAATCCCGTGGGAGGGAGAGCTGAACCTTCAGAGAGTCAGACAAGCCTGGGAAACCAGAAGAGACTGCTCTCTGCACACACATCTCGGACGCCAGAGGAAAAAGCCAAAGACCATCTGGAACCCTGGTGCACTGAAGCTCCCGGAAGGGGCAACACAGGTCTTCCTGGTTGCTGCCGCTGCAGAGAGCCCCTGGGCAGCACCCCACGAGCGAACTTGAGCATCGGGACCACAGATAAGACCAAATTTTCTGCTGCAAGAAAGCTGCCTGGTGAACTCAAGACACAGGCCCACAGGAACAGCTGAAGACCTGTAGAGAGGAAAAACTACACGCCCGAAAGCAGAACACTCTGTCCCCATAACTGACTGAAAGAGAGGAAAACAGGTCTACAGCACTCCTGACACACAGGCTTATAGGACAGTCTAGCCACTGTCAGAAATAGCAGAACAAAGTGACACTAGAGATAATCTGATGGCGAGAGGCAAGCGCAGGAACCCAAGCAACAGAAACCAAGACTACATGGCACCATCGGAGCCCAATTCTCCCATCAAAACAAACATGGAATATCCAAACACACCAGAAAAGCAAGTTCTAGTTTCAAAATCATTTTTGATCATGATGCTGGAGGACTTGAAGAAAGACGTGAAGAACTCCCTTAGAGAACAAGTAGAAGCCTACAGAGAGGAATCGCAAAAATGCCTGAAAGAATTCCAGGAAAACAAAAATAAACAAGTAGAAGCCCATAGAGAGGAGACACAAAAAATCCCTGAAAGAATTCCAGGAAAACACAATCAAACAGTTGAAGGAATTAAAAATGGAAATAGAAGCAATCAAGAAAGAACACATGGAAACAACCCTGGATATAGAAAACCAAAAGAAGAGACAAGGAGCTGTAGATACAAGCTTCACCAACAGAATACAAGAGATGGAAGAGTTCTCTCAGGAGCAGAAGATTCCATAGAAATCATTGACTCAACTGTCAAAGATAATGTAAAGCGGAAAAAGCTACTGGTCCAAAACATACAGGAAATCCAGGACTCAATGAGAAGATCAAACCTAAGGATAATAGATATAGAAGAGAGTGAAGACTCCCAGCTCAAAGGACCAGTAAATATCTTCAACAAAATCATAGAAGAAAACTTCCCTAACCTAAAAAAAGAGATACCCATAGACATATAAGAAGCCTACAGAACTCCAAATAGATTGGACCAGAAAAGAAACACCTCCCGTCACATAATTGTCAAAACACCAAACGCACAAAATAAAGAAAGAATATTAAAAGAAGTAAGGGAAAAAGGTCAAGTAACATATAAAGGGAGACCTATCAGAATCACACAAGACTTCTTGCCAGAAACTATGAAGGCCAGAAGATCCTGGACTGATGTCATACAGACCCTAAGAGAACACAAATGCCAGCCCAGGTTACTGTATCCAGCAAAACTCTCAATTAACATTGATGGAGAAACCAAGATATTCCATGACAAAACCAAATTTACACAATATCTTTCTACAAATCCAGCACTACAAAGGATAATAAATGGTAAAGCCCAACATAAGGAGGCAAGCTATACCCTAGAAGAAGCAGGAAACTAATCGTCTTGGCAACGAAACAAAGAGAATGAAAGCACACAAACATAACCTCACATCCAAATATGAATATAACGGGAAGCAATAATCACTATTCCTTAATATCTCTCAATATCAATGGCCTCAACTCCCCAAAAAAAAGACATAGATTAACAAACTGGATACACAACGAGGACCCTGCATTCTGCTGCCTACAGGAAACACACCTCAGAGACAAAGACAGACACTACCTCAGAGTGAAAGGCTGGAAAACAACATTCCAAGCAAATGGTCAGAAGAAGCAAGCTGGAGTAGCCATTCTAATATCAAATAAAATCAATTTCCAACTAAAAGTCATCAAAAAAGATAAGGAAGGACACTTCATATTCATCAAAGGAAAAATCCACCAAGATGAACTCTCAATCCTAAATATCTATGCCCCAAATACAAGGGCACCTACATATGTAAAAGAAACCTTACTAAAGCTCAAAACACACATTGCACCTCACACAATAATAGTGGGAGATTTCAACACCCCACTCTCATCAATGGACAGATCATGGAAACAGAAATTAAACAGTGATGTCGACAGACTAAGAGAAGTCATGAGCCAAATGGACTTAACGGATATTTATAGAACATTCTATCCTAAAGCAAAAGGATATACCTTCTTCTCAGCTCCTCATGGTACTTTCTCCAAAATTGACCATATAATTGGTCAAAAAACGGGCCTCAACAGGTACAGAAAGATAGAAATAATCAGATGCGTGCTATCAGACCACCACGGCCTAAAACTGGTCTTCAATAACAATAAGGGAAGAATGCCCACATATACGTGGAAATTGAACAATGCTCTACTCAATGATAACCTGGTCAAGGAAGAAATAAAGAAAGAAATTAAAAACTTTTTAGAATTTAATGAAAATGAAGATACAACATACCCAAACTTATGGGACACAATGAAAGCTGTGCTAAGAGGAAAACTCATAGCGCTGAGTGCCTGCAGAAAGAAACAGGAAAGAGCATATGTCAGCAGCTTGACAGCACACCTAAAAGCTCTAGAACAAAAAGAAGCAAATACACCCAGGAGGAGTAGAAGGCAGGAAATAATCAAACTCAGAGCTGAAATCAACCAAGTAGAAACAAAAAGGACCATAGAAAGAATCAACAGAACCAAAAGTTGGTTCTTTGAGAAAATCAACAAGATAGATAAACCCTTAGCCAGACTAACGAGAGGACACAGAGAGTGTGTCCAAATTAACAAAATCAGAAATGAAAAGGGAGACATAACTACAGATTCAGAGGAAATTCAAAAAATCATCAGATCTTACTATAAAAACCTATATTCAACAAAATTTGAAAATCTTCAGGAAATGGACAATTTCCTAGACAGATACCAGGTATCGAAGTTAAATCAGGAACAGATAAATCAGTTAAACAACCCCATAACTCCTAAGGAAATAGAAGCAGTCATTAAAGGTCTCCCAACCAAAAAGAGCCCAGGTCCAGACGGGTTTAGTGCAGAATTCTATCAAACCTTCATAGAAGACCTCATACCAATATTATCCAAACTATTCCACAAAATTGAAACAGATGGAGCACTACCGAATTCCTTCTACGAAGCCACAATTACTCTTATACCTAAACCACACAAAGACACAACAAAGAAAGAGAACTTCAGACCAATTTCCCTTATGAATATCGACGCAAAAATACTCAATAAAATTCTGGCAAACCGAATTCAAGAGCACATCAAAACAATCATCCACCATGATCAAGTAGGCTTCATCCCAGGCATGCAGGGATGGTTTAATATACGGAAAACCATCAACGTGATCCATTATATAAACAAACTAAAAGAACAGAACCACATGATCATTTCATTAGATGCTGAGAAAGCATTTGACAAAATTCAACACCCCTTCATGATAAAAGTCCTGGAAAGAATAGGAATTCAAGGCCCATACCTAAACATAGTAAAAGCCATATACAGCAAACCAGTTGCTAACATTAAACTAAATGGAGAGAAACTTGAAGCAATCCCACTAAAATCAGGGACTAGACAAGGCTGCCCACTCTCTCCCTACTTATTCAATATAGTTCTTGAAGTTCTAGCCAGAGCAATCAGACAACAAAAGGAGATCAAAGGGATACAGATCGGAAAAGAAGAGGTCAAAATATCACTATTTGCAGATGACATGATAGTCTATTTAAGTGATCCCAAAAGTTCCACCAGAGAACTACTAAACCTGATAAACAACTTCAGCAAAGTGGCTGGGTATAAAATTAACTCAAATAAATCAGTTGCCTTCCTCTATACAAAAGAGAAACAAGCCGAGAAAGAAATTAGGGAAACGACACCCTTAATAATAGACCCAAATAATATAAAGTACCTCGGTGTGACTTTAAGCAAGCAAGTAAAAGATCTGTACAATAAGAACTTCAAGACACTGAGGAAAGAAATTGAAGAAGACCTCAGAAGATGGAAAGATCTCCCATGCTCATGGATTGGCAGGATTAATATAGTAAAAATGGCCATTTTACCAAAAGCAATCTACAGATTCAATGCAATCCCCATCAAAATACCAATCCAATTCTTCAAAGAGTTAGACAGAACAATTTGCAAATTCATCTGGAATAACAAAAAACCCAGGATAGCTAAAGCTATCCTCAACAATAAAAGGACTTCAGGGGGAATCACTATCCCTGAACTCAAGCAGTATTACAGAGCAATAGTGATAAAAACTGCATGGTATTGGTACAGAGACAGACAGATAGACCAATGGAATAGAATTAAAGACCCAGAAATGAACCCACACACCTATGGTCACTTGATTTTTGACAAAGGAGCCAAAACCATCCAATGGAAAAAAGATCGCATTTTCAGCAAATGGTGCTGGTTCAACTGGAGGGCAACATGTAGAAGAATGCAGATCGATCCATCCTTATCACCCTGTACAAAGCTTAAGTCCAAGTGGATCAAGGACCTCCACATCAAACCAGACACACTCAAACTAATAGAAGAAAAACTAGGGAAGCATCTGGAACACATGGGCACTGGAAAAAATTTCCTGAACAAAACACCAATGGCTTATGCTCTAAGATCAAGAATCGACAAATGGGATCTCATAAAACTGCAAAGCTTCTGTAAGGCAAAGGTCACTGTGGTTAGGACAAAACGGCAACCAACAGATTGGGAAAAGATCTTTACCAATCCTACAACAGATAGAGGCCTTATATCCAAAATATACAAAGAACTCAAGAAGTTAGACCGCAGGGAAACAAATAACCCTATTAAAAAATGGGGTTCAGAGCTAAACAAAGAATTCACAGCTGAGGAATGCCGAATGGCTGAAAAACACCTAAAGAAATGTTCAACATCTTTAGTCATAAGGGAAATGCAAATCAAAACAACCCTGAGATTTCACCTCACACCAGTGAGAATGGCTAAGATCAAAAACTCAGGTGACAGCAGATGCTGGCGAGGATGTGGAGAAAGAGGAACAATCCTCCATTGTTGGTGGGATTGCAGACTGGTAAAACCATTCTGGAAATCAGTCTGGAGGTTCCTCAGAAAATTGGACATTGAACTGCCTGAGGATCCAGCTATACCTCTCTTGGGCATATACCCAAAAGATGCCTCAACATATAAAAGAGACACGTGCTCCACTATGTTCACAGCAGCCTTATTTATAATAGCCAGAAACTGGAAAGAACCCAGATGCCCTTCAACAGAGGAATGGATACAGAAAATGTGGTACATCTACACAATGGAATATTACTCAGCTATCAAAAACAACGAGTTTATGAAATTCGTAGGCAAATGGTTGGAACTGGAAAATATCATCCTGAGTGAGCTAACCCATTCACAGAAAGACATACATGGTATGCACTCAGTGATAAGTGGCTATTAGCCCAAATGCTTGAATTACCCTAGATCCCTAGAACAAACGAAACTCAAGACGGATGATCAAAATGTGAATGCTTCACTCCTTCTTTAAATGAGGAAAAAGAATACCCTTGGCAGGGAAGGGAGAGGCAAAGATTAAAACAGAGACTGAAGGAACACCCATTCAGAGCCTGCCCCACATGTGGCCCATACATATGCAGCCACCCAATTAGACAAGATGGATGAAGCAAAGAAGTGCAGACCGACAGGAGCCGGATGTAGATCGCTCCTGAGAGACACAGCCAGAATACAGTAAATACAGAGGCGAATGCCAGCAGCAAACCCCTGAACTGGGAATAGGACCCCCGTTGAAGGAATCAGAGAAAGAACTGGAAGAGCTTGAAGGGGCTCGAGACCCAAAAAGTACAACAATGCCAAGCACCCAGAGCTTCCAGGGACTAAGCCACTACCTAAAGACTATACATGGACTGACCCTGGACTCTGACCCCATAGGTAGCAATGAATATCCTAGTAAGAGCACCAGTGGAAGGGGAAGCCCTGGGTCCTGCTAAGAGTGAACTCCCAGTGAACTAGACTATGGGGGGAGGGCGGCAATGGGGCGAGGGTGAGGAGGGGAACACCCATAAGGAAGGGGAGGGGGGAGGGGGATGTTTGCCCGGAAACCGGGTAAGGGAATAACACTTGAAATGTATATAAGAAATACTCAATTAATAAAAAAAAAAAAAAGACTTCCTGAATTATATCTTCCAAACCAATGAGTTAGCAAAAACATTCCAGAAATCTTGAAGATAAATAGCACAAACTCTTAAGACCTTTTGGAAAGCCATACTGCAATCTATCTTGGGTAAGAGTCAATGAAAATGACAACTTTTATCTCAGCATAAATATAGTGTTAATTATGTGTATATATCATATATATATATATATATATAGTCTTTTTTATCCTGCCAGTGAATTTTGAATCTAGTTTGAAAGAAAAATCCAAAAAGAACTTGTTTATACACAAAACTATGACCATCAAGTTTCCTAACTAAATTAGATCATTGTAAGCTGGTCGGTCATACCTGGACAGAGTTAGTCAGAAGAATCCTTAAGATAAAAATTCATACACTCAAATCAAATATGTAATTTTGATACTGAAAAGCTAAATAAATATGATCTGAAGAAATAAAAGAAACCCACCACAGTCAAGCCACACTGTTATTTTTAATATAACATATACAAAAACTGAATCATTATATTCTGAAATTTTATTTACTTATAATTTATTTTAGAAAAGGCTTAATTAATATTCATAGGTTTCTTGTACTGTACTTTGTTTCTAAAATTAATACAGTTTTAAAACTAGAACACTTATGTTTGGCTGAGAGTTTAAATTCATGGTAATTTAAGCTTTGTAAACTTAACTGGAAGATAAAGATAATTATCCAGATAAATCAACCAAGAAAAGTTCTGTAGGACTGGCATATAGTGAATAAATAAGACAGGTATTTTAGGCACAAACAAAATGCCAGCTGAAGCTTGAATATTTTAATTTAAAAGTTTTAGATTTTAGTTCCTTTTAATTGAAATTTTGACATGGGAATGGTGTTGGTGAAATAATAACTTACCAAAGATTTTCATGTTTTAATCCCTGACCCTATGAGATTACATTGAGAATTGAGATTACTAAATAGATTGCCCTTGAGCGACACAGCTATCCTGGATAATAACTAAGAGTATTCTGAACCAATAATAATGACTTTCATACATAAGAGAAATGAACTAAGTGTACCAGTAACACAACATGACAAAAATTCCACGAGTCCTTTTCTTCTCTTGTCCAGGAGTACTCAGGAGGCATTTTGATCTGAGGAATGAGGTAGCTTCTAGAGGCTGGGAAACTCAAGGAAACTACTGACATTTCCCCCTCCCAAAAAGAAATCCATAAGTGCCACCATCTTGATTCAAACTTATGTTCCAAATCATCCTTTTAGTTTAAAGAATTATAAGACAATAAACCCACATCATTTTAAATCCTCAGTTCTGTGCTGGTTTGTCTTAGTAGCAACAAGAAACCAGCACAGATATATTTCACAAATTTTTTACTTGTAGTTCCTAGTTTAACGTACTCATAGTCCTACTCCGGTATTGAATGATGGATGTAACTGGTTACAAAAGCTAGCTTTATGCTAGATGAAGCAACCACACAAAATATTGTGTTCTGTCTTAGTAACTGCTCTACTAGTCTGAAAAGATACCATGAAGAACAAAATAGTTCACTAAAGATAGAATTTAATTGGAGGCTTGGTAACTGTTATAGAATGTTAGTTCTTCATTGTTATGATAGGCAGCAAGGAAACTAATAAATAAACATTGCAATGAAGCAAACATTGGGGAATGAGTGACAGACACAGAGAGAGACAGACACAGGGAAACACACAGAGAGACAGACATAGAGAAACAAGCACACACACACACACACAGAGAGAGAGAGAGAGAGAGAGAGAGAGAGAGAGAGAGAGAGAGAGAGAACAAATCAGTCTGATGTAGTAATTCGAAACTCTTCATACCTTCAAAACCTACTTGGATGAATTAGAATACTGAGTTCAGCTACTAGCAAATGTGTGTATAAACTTCACCACTTCTGGAGCACAGTTTCTATGTTCTAACCCTGAGCAAACACTTCCCAGAAGATGTCAGCTCAATGAGGCTAGGCCCTTCTTACTAACAGCCAATTCTGCAACCCTAACTGACCAACATCCACTGCCCCAACAAAACAAAGGTTTTTCATTAGTGGCTCTGGTATCCTGCTTATCACAGCTGATTCTTTGGTTCCAGCTGACCAGATACTATAGACTCTTCACAGAAATGTCCCAGTAAATTCTTTGCTTCCTTCTTTTTTTTTTTTTTGTTCTTTTTTTTTTTTTTTCGGAGCTGGGGACCGAACCCAGGGCCTTGCGCTTCCTAGGTAAGCGCTCTACCACTGAGCTAAATCCCCAGCCCTCTTTGCTTCCTTCTTAAATGCCAACCAACTAGAGCTTCCGAAGCCACTACCTAAAGACTATACATGGTCTGACCCTGGGCTCCAACCTCATAGGTAGCAATGAATAGCCTAGTAAGAGCACCAATGGAAGGGGAAGCCCTTGGTCCTGCCAAGACTGAACCCCCAGTGAACGTGATTTTTGGGGGAAGGCTGTAATGGGGGGAGGATGGGGGATTAGAACATAATGTTTCTATTCTATGTTCAAATATATCTAATAGCTGCTGAAAAAAACTTAGAAAATCCGTAATATTTAATCGAACACATAAAATAAGGTGAATTAAACTGGATATGGTGACATATACCCAGAAAGTCAGCACATAGGAGACTGTTTCAAGCAGAAGGAAAGTTTAAGACTAGTTCAGGCTATATAGTTAATGCCTTTCCTTACTATTAATTAATGGGTAAATAGGACAGGGAGACATCTGATAAATTAAATACAAGTATTTTAAATGATATAGGTTTATAGATCACTGAGAATTTTCCAACAAGTCCTAGTCCAGTAATAACAGATAGAGACATTTTCAAAATGCAAACTCACAGTTTTTTTCAGCCTCCTATTTGCTGAGCCTGGGTATGTGTCATCATAGCCAGACTCTGCCAGTATCACCAATGCACAAATATGTAAAGCTTTGCAGTTGTATAGAATAGCCACTTCCTTCATTTGTACTGGAATCTCTGGCGATGTTATTATTTCCCCTATCTTACATGTAGGAAAGGTTAAGTGGGTTAAATGAACTATCATATGACAAAATCAAACAAAGATGGCAGAACTGCAATTTAGAGTTGCCTATGCTTAGACACCAAGGTTTATTAAGATCTAAATGTCCCCATTGATTTTTCAAGGATCAACTGTCATGTTCAAAGTTGACATTGACCTGCACCAAAAGGTCATTCTTTAGTGACTGAGTCCTGATATGGAGGATCAGGAGATCAGAAGATAAAGGTAAAAAATAGATAGGATAAGGAAGTTTGGGATTGGGAGGTCTCATACAAGCTATATCTTATGTCAAGCACACTAAGAAGTATAGCTCTGAGGTACTATTTCCAGAGAGAAATGAGAATGGTATCAGCAACATCTGTCATACAATGGGACAAAGTCACCAGGAGGCTAATCAAGCAATGTTACACAAAAGAAACACAGGCTCTCTCAAGAGCAACTGCAGACTGAGCACATGGTGGCCTTGATAACTTTAGTCTCTTTAGAGGGAAAAGTCAAATCCTCAGGAACAAAACATTAACTCTTTCACGGTTCCAGCTTCAGCCCGAGACTGGCCATGTCAAGTTTGCTCCCAAGCAAGAACACAGAACTATGTTCCTTTTGTCCTTTGATCAGGGCCTCTGTGGAAGCCTTGAATTGGTTCAACTCTCAAAAGGACATCATAAAGATTAATCCAAAAAAACCATCTTTCTAAAACAGATTTACATTATGCAAAAAATTGTATCATTGATGTGACAAAACATATTCATAATACCAATGTATAAAATCAAATATGATATATTGCAAAAACTAAAATCTTAATCATTTATTTATTTTTATTTAGAGAGGAATTTGTAGACTCTCCTCATATACACTGACTTTTAAAGGTCCTTGTGTGTTCTCAAAGCAATAGAGGACATTCCAAAATCCACATCTCTGATTTTAGCTTACATTGTACAGGTCAAGGAAACATGCAGTTTATTTATTATACTTCAGTCTGAGACTTTCATATCAATGTGGGACTATCCCTTAAAACATGCTGCAATAAGATATAACGATCATGTTTCAAGCACCAATGTTCATAATTGTCTTTTCAAATCAGATTTTCTATAGTTTCAAGAAAACAATTTAGGTGCTATTAATCTTGTCTGCTTTAGTTGTGACATGTATTTATATCTTTTATGTCTGTGAATAGAAATACATTCTCTATTCAATTTCTACACACATGTTGTTTCAGGAAACATAAATGTCAATCACTTTTATGTTAAACCCCAGCCTAACTCTAATGTACTATCTCCTGACTGTACTTCACATTCTCTATAAATACTGATGACTCAGAAAATAAAAGGCATATGAGTATTTGATGTACATTCCTGCCATTACAGCCCATCCCAAAGTCCCACAAAAAGAAAGGACATGGTACTTCCACACATCTCTTTGAAAGACAAATTTTGAACATAGTTGCACTTGGGAGGGAAATGTAGCATCCAAATTTGAAACCAGGCCCCATCTTGGCTCTTTTCTAGAATCAGCTGTTTTGTTATTTTTCTACAAAGACACTTCCATTTCACCTGTTAACATTCCTTTTATGTGGAAGGAAAAGAGATGGAAATTGGAGACCCTGTGATAATTGTAAGCCTAACATTATTACTCCATTTCTTGTGAGGAAAAGGAAATGCACAAGCTCTTTCTTTGTTTTCTTTTATAAAAAGAAAAATTCCTTTATTATTCTTTTAGTAATGCCTGAAAATATAGGCAAGCAAATAAGCCAAACTTAACATCTTTAATCTTTTTTTCTTTATATATTTTTGAAATTTTTGATAGCAAAATTTCTTATTTACATTTGAAATATTATCCCCTTTCCCGTTTGGTTTCCAGCCCAAAAGCTCCCTATCCAATCCCCTCCTCCTTCTTCCATGAGAGTGTTCCCCCACCCAACTACCCACCCCTTCCTGCCTCCCAACTCCGATATTGCCCTACACTGAGGGGGTCCAGCCTTGGCAGGACCAAGGACTTCTCCTTCATATGTGCCCAACAAGACCATCCTCTGCTACATATGCACCTGGAGCCAAGGTCAGTCCATGTGTACTCTTTGGATGGTGGTTTAGTCCCTGGGACCTCTGGTTTGTTGGTACTATTGTTCTTATGGGGTTGGAAACCCCTTCAGCTCCTTCAATCCTTTCTCTAATTCTGCCAGTGGGGATCCATTCTCAGTTCAATGGTTAGCTGCAAGCATCTGCCTTTGTATTTGTTATGCTTTGGCATAGTCTCTCAGGAGACAGGTATATCAGGCTCCTGTCACCAAGCACTTGTTGGCTTCATCAATATTGTGTAGTTTTGATGGAGGTAAATATATGGGCTGTATCCCCAGGTGGGGCAGACTTGGAATGGTCATTCCTTCAGTCTCTGCTACAAACTTTGTGGAAATAAAAGTTTGTCTTCATACCTCCTCCTATGAATATTTTTGTTTCCTCTTCTAAGAAGAACTGAAGCATTCACACTTTGTTTGTCCTTCTTCTTAAGCTTCATGTGGTCTGTGGATTGTATCTTGTTAATCTAAGTGTTTGGACTAATATTCACTTATCAGTGAGTACAACATAGTATACTTAAGTAACCCCCAAATTTTCGATCAGAGATCTCCTAAGCTTGATAAAAAAAACTTCAGCAAAGTGTCTGTGTATAAAATTAACTCAAATCAGTAGCCTTCCTCTACTCAAAGGATAAACAGGCTGAGAAAGAAATTAGGGAAATGACACACTTCACAATAGTCACAAATAATATAAAATGCCTCAGTGTGACTCTAACCAAGCAAGTGAAACATCTGTATGACAAGAACTTCAAGGCTCTGAAGAAAGAAATTGAAGAATATCTCAGAAGATAGAAAAATCTCCCATGCTCATGGATTGGCAGGATTAATATTGGAAAAATGGCCATGTTGCCAAAAGCAATCTACAGATTCAATGCAATCTCCATCAAAATTCCAACTCAATTCTTCATAGAGTTAGAAACAGCAATTTACAAAATTATTTGGAATAATGAAAAACCCAGGATAGCAAAAACTATCCTCAACAATAAAAGAACTTCTGGGTGAATCACCATCTCTGACCTAAAGCTGTATTACGACCAATAGTGATAAAAACTGGTACAGAGATAGGCAGGTAGATCAATGAAATAGAAGTGAAGACCCAGAAATGAACCCATACACCTATGGTCACTTGATTTTTGACAAAGGAGCTAAAACCAAACAGTGGAAAAAAATAGCATTTTCAGCAAATAGTACTGGTTCAACTGGAGGTCAGCATGTAGAAGAATGCAAATCATTCCATTCTTATCACCATGTACAAAGCTTAAGTCCAAGTGGATCAAGAACCTCCACTTAAAACCAAATACACTCAAACTAATAGAAGAAAAAAAATGTGATGAAGATCCTTGAATACATGGGCACTGGGGAATATTTCCTGAACAGAACACCAATGACTTATGCTCTAGGATCAAGAATCAAAAATGGGACTTCATAGAACTGTAAAGTTTCTCTAAGGCAAAGGACACTTTCATTAGGACAAAACAGTAACCAACTGATTGGGGAATGATCTTTACCAAGCCTACATCTGATAGAGGGCTAATATCCAATACATACAAAGAACTCAAGAAATTAAGACTCCATAGAATCAAATAACCCTATTAAAAATGGAGTACAGAGCTAAACAAAGAATTCTCAACTGAGGAATATTGAATGGCCAAGAAGCACCTAAAGAAATGTTCAACATCCTTAGTCATCAGGGAAATGCAAATCAAAACAACCCTGAGAGTGCACCTCACACCAGTCAGAATGGCTAAGATCAAAAACTCAGGTGACAGAAGATGCTGGTGAGGTTGTGGAGAAAGAGGAACACTCCCCCATTGTTGTTGGGATTGCAAACTGGTACAATGACTCTCGAAATCAGTCCAGATTTTCCTCAGAAAATTGGACATAGTACTGCCTGAGGACCCACCTATACCACTCTTGGGCATATACCCAAAAGATGCTCCAACATACAACAAAGATACTTGCCCCAATATGTTCATAGCAGTCTTATATGTAATAGCCAGAAACTGGGAAGAACCCACAAGTCCTTCAGCAGAGGAATGGATACAGAAAATATGGTACATTTACGCTATGGAGTACTACTCAGCTATTAAAAAAATGATTTCATGAAATTTGTAGGCATATGGATAAATCTAGAAAATAACATCCTGACTGAGGTAGCACAAGCACTAGGTCTTTCAAACCCCATCTTTCTTTGCATATTGATTCCTCCTGTTTCTCTGTATACTGTTTTGAAAGACTATGGACCTGGATTTATCTGTCCTTTCAGGATCTATTTTCACTTGATTATTCCTCCACTAGTGGAGTAAGAAAGAAAGGAAAGAGCAAAAATGCAGGTTTCCTCTCACTTTTATATGTTGATGTACATATTTACCTATTATTGATATTACTTTCCTCTGAGTGTCAACATGATTGGATTTACATCAACCAGAGAGATTAGTAAAGCATACTTCCCGGTTTGCTTATGTGTGTTTGCAGAGATGATAGTCACAGAGGACAACAGAAGATGGTAGATCATCCCAGATGAAACCAAACTGAGGTAAGAAGCCCAGCATGAGGTTTGTTTCATCTGTTTTCTGCTTTTTGTTGGTCATGAGGTAAGCCATTTTGCTCCAAGCACAACCAAAATGTGCTAAACCAAGTAATCAGGGACTTAAAGCTCTGAAATTTAAGCACCAAATAAACCTTTCTACCTTCATTTCTGTCAGCATTTGACAAAATTTAGCACCCCTTTGTGTTAAAAGAACAGGGATTCAATGCCTATCCCTAAACATACTAAAAGCAATAAACGGAAAACCAGTAGCCAACATCAAACTAAATGGGGAGAAACTTGAAGTAATCCCACTAAAATTAGGGACTAGACAAGCCTGCTCACACTCTCTCTATCTATTCAATATTGTACTCAAAGTTCAAGCCAGAGTAATTAGACAACAAAGAGAGGTTAAAGGGATAAATTAGAAAAGAAAAAGTCAAAATATCATTGTCTGCAGATGATAGGATACTATGCTTAAGTGATTCCAGAAATACCACCAGAGATGCCTTTTAGCTGATAAACTTCAGCAAAGTGACTGGATATAAAATTAACTCAAATAAATTAGTAGCTTTCCTCTACTCAAATGATAAACTGGCTAAGAAAGAAATTAAGGAAATGAAACCCTACACAATAGTCAAAAATAATATAAAATATCTTGGTGTGACTCTGTAAAATTAACTCAAGCAAATCAGTAGTCTTATTTGATACAAATGATAAACAGGCTAATAGAGAAAATAGGGAAACAGCACCCTTCACAATAGTCACAAAAAATATAAAATATCTTGGTTTTACTCTACCCAAACAAGTGAAAGATCAGTACGACAAGAACTTCAAGTCTCTCTAGAAAGTAATCTAAGACCTCAAAAGATGGAAAGATCTCCCATGCTCATGTATCAGCAGGATTAACATGGAAAAAAAATGGACATCCTACCAAAAGCAATCTACAGATTCAATGCAATCCCCATCAATATTCCAACTCAATTCTTCACAGAGATAAAAAGAGCAGTTCTCAAATTCATTTGGAACAACAAAACATCCAAGATAGTGAAAATTATCCTCAAAAATAAAAGAACGTTTGGAAGAATCACCATTCCTGACCTCAAGATCTACAATAGAGCAATAGTGATAAAAATTGCCTAGGATTAATAAAGAGACAGGCAGGTAGATCAATGGAATAAAATTGAAGACCCAGAAATGAACCCACATACCTACAGTCACTTGATCTTTGCAAAGAAGCTAAATCCATTCAGCGGAAAAAGACAGCATATTCAACAAGTTGTGCTGGCTTAAGAGGGTCAGCAGGTAGAAGAATGCAAATTAACCCTTTCTTATCTCCTTGTACAAAGCTCAAGTCGAAGTGGATCAAGCACCTCTACATAAAAACAGATATACTGATTCTAATAGAAAAGAAAGTGGAGAAGAGCCTCAAACACATTATCACAGGGGAAATTTTCCTGAACTGAACACCAGTAGCACATGCCCTAAGATCAACAACTGGAAATAGTAACTCATACAATTGAAATCTGAAAGGCAAAGGACACTGTCAATAAGACAAAACAGCAATCCATAGATTGGGAAGTGATCTTTACCAACCCTACATCTGATAGAGGGTTAATATCCAAAATATACAAAGAACTCATGAAATTAGACTTCAGAGAAACAAATAACCCTATTTAAAAAATGGAGTATAGAGATAAGCAAAAAATTCTCCACTGAGGAATCTCACATGGCTGAGAAGCACGTAAAGAAATGGTCAACATCCTTAGTCATCAGGGAAATGCAAATCAAAATGACCCTGAGATTCCTCCTCACACCAATCAAAATGGCTAAGATCAAAAACTCAGGTGACAACAGGTGTTGGCAAGGATGTGGAGAAAGAGGAACACTCCTCCATTGTTGGTGGGATCTCAACTTGGTACAACACTCTGGAAATCAGTCTGGTGGTTCATCAGACAACTGGACATAGTACTACCAGAGGACCCAGCTATACTACTCTTGGGCATATACCCAAAAGATGATCCAACATATAACAAAGACACCTACTCCACTATGTTTATAGCAACCTTATTTATAATAGCCAGAACCTGGAAAGAACCCACATGTCCCTCAACATAATAATGGATACAGGAAATGTGGTACATCTACACAATACTCAGCTATTAAAAACAATGACTTTATGAAATTCACAGGCAAATAGATAGAACTAGAAAATATCATCCTGAGGGAGGAAACAGAGTCACAAAAGAATATGCATGGTATGTACTTACTGGTAAGTGGATCTTAGGAAGAAAGCTTGGAATATCCATGATACTACTTACAGACAGTATGAAGCTCAAGAAGAAGGAAGACCAAAGTGTGGATGCCTCAGTCCTACTTAGAAGAGAGATCAACATAATCATGGGAGCCAGAGGGTGGAGGGACATGTGAGGGAGAGAGGAGGGGTCAGAGAAAGAGAAGGGGGTCAGGATCAGGTGTGGGAGGAGATGGGGGAGATATACAGCGGATCAGGAAATTGAACAGAGGTATATAGCAATGATGGATGGGGAACTGATTGTAGTCAACCATTTGTCGGGAAAACAAGAGACTCCCAGGACCTATCAGTGATGACATTAGCTGAAATACCCAACAAAGGGGAGAGAAAAACTGTAGAGACCATATCCAGAAGTTAGGCATGGCCCCTGGTTGAGGGAAGGGATCACCCAACTTTCTCAAAATTTTAACCCAAAATTAATCCTGTTTAAAGGAAATATGGGGACAAATAGTAGAGCACTGACTGAAGTAAAGGCTGTCCAGAGACTGCCCTACCTGGGGATCCATCCAGTATGCAGCCACCAAACCCAGACACTATTGCTGATGCCAAGAAGTGGTTGCTGACAGGAACCTGATATGGATTTCTCCTGAAAGGCTCAGCCAGAGCCTTACTGATACATATGAGGATGCTTGCAGCCAACCATTGGACTGAGCACATGGACTCCAATACAGATGTTAGGGGAAGAACTGAAGGAGCTGAAGGTGTTTGTGCCCCAATAGGAAGAACAACAGTATCAACCAACCAGATGCCCCAGAACCCCCAGGGACTAAACCAATCAAACAATATATATGGAGGGACCCATGCCTCCAGCTGCATATGTAGCAGAGGATGACCTTATCTGGGGCATTAATGGGAGAGGGGAGGCCCTTGATCCTGTGAAAGCTTGATGCCCCAGCATAGGGAAAGCTAGGGAAGCAAAGTGGGAGTGGATGAGTGGGTGGGAGAGCACCCTCATAGAAGCAGGTGGAGGGGGTAGTATAGGGAGGTTTAGAAAGGGAAACTTGGATGGGGGAAACATTTGAAATGTAAATAAACAAAATAACTAGTAAAACATTTTTAACAAAAGAATCTTCAGCACCTGTTTAAAAAAGTAAGAAAGCTAATACCTTAACATGACATTTAGAGTAAACGTTTAAAAATGAAATATAACTCTTTCTTACTTTCCATGTTTAGTTTTTGAGAAACTACTCAAGTGAATATATGTACAGCAAGTAATATATATATATATATACATATGTGCATATATATATTTAAGGAGGGCATTCTGCAATAGCTTATTATACAGTAAAAACTAAGAAAGAAGCTGGGTTGACAATACGATATAAAGAGGTAAACTGTTGGAGTTCTGTGAATTATTAAAGCCTTGTATGTATGACATTGGTCATGATTAAAATATTTATGCAGAGGGTATCTGTGAAAAATACAGTCACACATGAGATCACTGCATTTCTAAAGATAGATTCTACTTAGTTGTCAAATGGATGTCAATTTTGATGACTTCATCTAACTGCTGTAGGTATGGAATTCCTTCTTTAAAATTAAGTAGAAAACAGATATAGTATGCATGTGTCTTAATTAGGTTAACTGTCAGTTTGATAAAACACTCTGACCAATGACAATTTGGGGAGGAAAAGGTTAATTACAGTGACAGTTCCATGTAACAGTTCCTCATCAAAAGCAGTGAGAGCAGGGACTAAAACAATTCTGCATTCTGAAGGCAAGAGCTGATGCATAGTCCATGGAGGACTGATGTTTACTGGCTTGCTCAGCCCGCTTTCTTACAGAACCTAGGACCACTAGCCCAGAAACAGCACTACCCACAGTGGGCTGAGTCTTACTTCATCAATTGCTAATTTAAAAAAATCCAAAGCCTGATCATATCTGCACATTTTTAATTATTATTTCATCCTCTCAGATGACTTTAGTTTGTGTCAAGTTGAGTATACCATCTAAGATTTCATAATTTAAGGGCTGTGTTGGTGCATATGTCTGATCAAAGGGAGGAACAAAGTAGAGAGTTTGCAACCAAGACCTAGGTGGGAGGGGAAAATATGAGATAGCAAAAAGAAATGTTAAAGAACCAGTTATCATAGTTTTTCATATCAGACTTAACATCAGAATTTAAACTTGATCAGAAAAAGACTTTGGTTCTTCTGAACAGAGATGGCAAAGTATCTCTATACCAATAAGATACTGGTCAAAGGATGATACTGGTGAAAGCAGGGGATGTAAAAGCATACTAATATAAGTATGAAATAGTGGATGGGAGACAATTAGGATTTCTCCTGACATAGAGTTAGAATAACCAACGTTAATGTTAACTCAAAGCATAGTATTATCAACCCATAGGATTGGTGAGAAGCCAAACAAGATTAATATACATAATTGTGCATTGACTACCTAAAACTCCATGATATGAAAAGGATTTACTAATTCTAAAGGGAACATCACTTAATATAATTTCTATTAAAATTTATTTGTAATTATTAAAGGAATAAGCTTCATATTACTTTAATATTATTGGATCTGGGTCAAAATTACTAACACATTCATTTAAGATACTATTCAAATGAGATTAAATAATGTGCTAAGAATTACATAGGATGAAGTCTATGGCATAATCTTACCCTTATACTTATGAGACACTCACTGAAGAAAGTGATATTTAATTATTCCTTGCTCCAAAGCTATATTTATCTTGTCATTTCTATTATACAACGTGTATATAAACTATTTTCCTCATGACTTTTCATGCCACTAGAAAGAAAGTCCCTTATGTTGAGATAATTTGCTTTTTTTTGGTTCAAAATGATACTGTTGAGGCATAAATAATATGTATTCTGATATGCTTTTCTCATTTCCATATGCATAGACAGAGATAGTGGTATTTCTCCCATTTAATCCTAATACTATAGAGACTAAATCCCAATGAATATAAATAATGAATAGATCAGAGTTCAAATTCTATTTTTCTAATAATAAAACCAGAATTATTAACTTACAAGATGCATGTTGAGTATGCTCTGTCAGATACTGGACTAAGAGCATGTTAAAAACGAAAATATCACTTTTATGACCTAGGAGACCATACAAAGAATTGTATGTAGTTATCCTTTCTTAGTTCAATAATTAGAATTTAAGTGCATTGCGGAAGAGATAAAGAGAAGGAATCTGGGAGGTAACCAGGCCACAATAACTGTCTTCTTGTGGGTGGAGTTAATGCCATTGTAGATGATACAGAGAAATGTGTTGTCCTTCCCTTCTATTGCTTGTATCCTATGAAAACAGAATATTCACTCCACCTCTTCCATTAATGAGTATGTAAAAAGGAAGCATGATCAATAAAGCAGGCCTCAGTCCACACCTATCAGCTACTATCTCAGTCTTACTTTTATCACCATTTTATCATCAGTTCCAACAGTATGAAAGCTAAGCTCTATTCTTTATAATTTCCCATCTGTGGCACTTTATTATAGCAGCAGGATTGGACTAACACATGGTTATATCATACATACATACAAACATACATACATATGTACATACATATGTATGTGTGCATGTGTGCATGTGTGCATGTGCGTGTGTGTGTGCGTGCGTGTGTGTGTATTAAACTACAGAGCAGGGGTCTGCATAGATGGCTTAGCAGTTAAGAGCACTTGATATGCTTCAGATGCAAGTTTAGCTATCAGCACTGACATGGTGGTTAACAATTATTAGTAACTCCATTCCCATGGTTTTCAATGCCCTCTTCTGATTTCCACAGGCATGAAGAATGCATGCAGTAAACATGCATTCTCCATGACTGTGGAATGACAAAACATTCACACATGGAATAAAATGAATGAATCTAATCTTAAAAAAAACTAAACAAATTCAAAAGAATTTATTGCTCTCTATATTTAAAATAGCTTCCCAAATTTTAGTTTAAGTTTTTTTGGAAAAGATAAAAATATAAGATTGCACTGAAAGAGGCAATGGGGTAATGACAGTGTGGGCACATAGCTGTGAGTCACTTGCAGTCTTTCTGCTCGCTGTGTTTGAACCGTCTCTTTCCATTTCATTTTCTTGATTTGTACAACTTCTCACATTCAATTCAATTAATTTTAAAGACAATGTAAAGTGAAGCATCTCAAGCCCAACTTTAAGTGGAAACAGATTACTTTTCTCTCTTTCCAAAAAGGTATGTTGGAGGCAAAGTGATGAGTTTTCCTAGAGATGTATTTAATTGTTTGGCAATAATTTCTGGTCCTTCAAAAATAGGACTAATTATCATCATGAAGGCAGGGAAGCTTGGGTGGTAATTTGTAATTTTTAGCAGCTTTTTACTTGCAGCATTTTAGATTTGCTGCAGCAGGAGGTAAAGTACAAAATCATGTTTATTTGAATAGGAATCTTTAAAATGCTGTGCTATGGAACAACTGAAGGAGAGTGCAGAAGAAATGAATGTATCAGATTTTTATTACTTAAACTTTCTGTGCATTTTACATAAAAATTTGAGACTTGCTTATTCTAATTCTCACCTAAATGTTCTTGTGTATTAAATAGATATCCACTTCATATATTTTAGTGCTACACTGGTCAATACAGTGACTACTCAGTAAATATGGCTTTTGAATCTTTAACATACCATCAGGTCTGAACAGAGAACTGCTGAAATGTAAAAATTGCTAGGTTTAATAATAATTCATGATAAGTGAACTATAACATTAATAGTTTTGTTTTAACTATATCTTAGAATTATTATGTTTGGATTTAAATATAATACAGTAATCGAATGACATTTTTACAATCCCCTTATGGATACTAGAATATTCAAATTTATCCATGTGATTTTTCTATAATTTTACTGAACAGTATATTGAAATAAGGACAGTATAGCATGAAATTATTTGTCCCTCTACATGCTGAATACTATTTTTATATTAATGGAGCCTTAGATTCAGTGATTTAAAAATAATATTACTGAGCTTAGGTACTCATTGAATTAAAAATAATATTACTGAGCTTAGGTACTCATTGAATTTCTAAGAACCCTAGTTTTACATTAAGCCAATTACCTGTAGGCCACTCAACCCTATCTTGCAGGTAAATTTATATGCTAAAATTTTATATATTAATTTTACTTAAAAAGGGTTTTCAAATATTATCCTAAATAAAATTAAATATTAAGCTAAAGTCAAATAGGTGCAGAACAAGGTAGATCAAGAGTAGATGTCACCCTTTATCAAAAATCATTATTGTCAAGAAAAAAAAAAAGAAAAAAAAATCATTATTGTCATCAATTAGCCATTTTTGCTGGTTCAAATAAGAAATGTCTCTCCTATTCTTCCACATTGTCCTGATTTTGACACTGTTTGGGGAGGTTATGAACCTTCAGGAGGTAGAAGCTTGCTGAGCAAAGGATATCCCTAGCAGGCTTTAGTATGTTATAGGTTTCCTGTACTTCTAAATAGTGCCTGCTCCCTGTGATCCAGTAAGGAAGAGATCTCTCAGCTTCTTACACATACTTCTGCTGCCTGCTATCATGCTTTACCACATTGTGCATTCTAACGTCTGCTGCTATAGCTCACTTCCTTAAGTTGCTTTTGACCATGAGATTTTAATCACAGCTACAAAAAAAAAGTAATAAATACTGTCTTTTAGCATGGACTCTCATAATGGAAAAACAGAATTGGAAATGTTATCTTGCAGTAGAGTAATGCACAACTTTGCAATCATTTATGTTCACAGTCTTCAGAAACCCAGACACAAAAAAAATAAATTAAAATATATACTGTCCCTGTCCCTTTTCCCACTCCGATCCCTTCCTCCCTCTTCCAACCCCCATGATGGCTTTCTTCTCCTTTCCAAGTGGGATTGAGACATATTCAAATGGGCCCTTCAGCTCGTTAACCTTCTAGAGTTCTGTGGATTTTACCATGGGCATTCTGTACTTTTTTGACTAATATCCACTTATTAGTGACTACACATACCTTGCATGTTCTTTTGCGTCTGAGTTACCTCACTTAGGATGATATTTTATAGTTCCATCCATTTGCCTACAAGACTCATAATGTCTTTGTTCTTAATAGCTGTGTAGTAAGTATTCCATTGTATAAATGAACCACATTTTTTGGATCCATTCTTCTGTTGTGGAACAGCTGGGTTGTTTCCAGCTTCTGGTGATCACAAATGAGGCTGCTATGAACATAGTGGAGCATGTGCTCCTGTGGCATGGTGGGGCATCTTTTGGTAATATGCCCACGAGTGGTATAGCAGGTTCTTCAGATGGATCTATTTCCAATTTTCTGAGGAACCTCTAGATTGATTTCCAGAACGGTTTTGCTATTTTGCAATCCCACCAATGGATGGAAGAGTGTTCTGCTCTCTCTGCATTCTCACCAACATGTGCTGTCACCTGAGATTTTGATCTTAGCCATTTTTGCTTGGTGTAAGGTATAATCACAGGGTTGTTTTGATTTATAATTCTCTGATCACTAATGACTTTGAACATTTCTTAAAGTGCTTCTCAGCCACTCAAGATTCCTCTGTTGTGAATTCTGTATTTGGTTCTATAACCATTTTTGGTTGGGTTGTTTCGTTTCTTGGTGGTTAACTTCTTGAGTTCTTTATATATTTTGGATATTAGCCTTCTGTCGAATGTAAGGTCAGTGAAGTTTTATTCCCAATCTGTAGGTTGCCAAATTGTCCTGCTGACTATGTCTTTTGCCTTACAGAAGCAGACAAATATGATCAGGTATTTGGGAGGTGGGGATTGAGGGGGTTGGAGGAGCAGGATCGAAGCCTTGTAGGCCAGCAGAAAGAATGTTAAGAATGGAAACAGGCAACCTCGGGATGTACAAAGTAGGGGGACCCCCTAGAATGTACCAGAGACCTGGGAGGTGAGAGACTCTCAGGACTCAAAGGGAAGGACCCTAGAAGAAATGCCCTACAGTAGAGTCCATCTCCTATAGAAAGAGAGGGCATCAAGTGGAGGGATGGGATTCCCATCCCACAGTCAAAAACTCTGACACAATATTGTTCCTGTCTGAAAGAACTGCAGGGATGGAAAATGAGAGGGGAATGAGGAAAAGAAGGTTCAGTGACAGGGACAAATTAGGATCCAGCTCAAGGGGTGGCACCCAAGGCCTACTACTATTACTGATACTGTGGTGTGCTTACAGACAGGAGCCTAGCATTACTGATCTCTGAAAGGCCCAACAAGAAGTTGAAAGAGTCAGATGCACAAAACACATGAAACACAAGAAGGATGACCAAAATGCCAATGCTTCACTCTTTCTTTAAAAGGGGAAAAAGAATACCATTGGGAGGGAATAGGGAGGCAAAGTTTAGAACAGAGGCAGAAGGAACAACCATTCAGAGCCTGCCCCACATGTTGCCCATACATATACAGCCACCAAACTAGATAAGATGGATGGAGCAAATAAGTGCAGGCTGACAAGAACCGGATGTAGATCTCTCCTGAGAGACACAGCCAGAATACAGCAAATATATAGGCGAATGCCAGCAGCAAACCACTGAACTGAGAACAGGATCCCCATTGAAGGAATCATAGAAAGGTCTGGAAGAGCTTGAAGGGGCTTGAGACCCCATATGAACAACAATGCCAACCAACCAGAGCTTCCAGGGACTAAGCCACTACCCAAAGACTATACATGGACTGACCCTAGACACCAACTGCATAGGTAGCAATGAATAACCTAGAAAGAGCACCATTGGAAGAGGAAGCCCTTGGTCCTGCCAAGACTGAACCCCCAGTGAATGTGATTGTTGGGGGAAGGGCAGTAATGGGGGGAGGGTGGGGAGGGGAACACCCATATAGAAGAGGAGGGGGAGGGGTTAGGGGGATGTTGGCCTGGAAACCAGGAAAGGGAATAACAATTAAAATGTAAATAAGAGGAGACACCTCCAGAACCTGAAGGAAACAGACCAGATAAACAGTTCTCTGCACCCAAATCCCGTGGGAGGGAGAGCTAAACCTTCAGAGAGGCAGACAAGCCTGGGAAACCAGAAGAGACTGCTCTCTGCACACACATCTCGGACACCAGAGGAAAAAGCCAAAGACCATCTGGAACCCTGGTGCACTGAAGCTCCCGGAAGGGGCGGCACAGGTCTTCCTGGTTGCTGCCGCTGCAGAGAGCCCCTGGGCAGCACCCCACGAGCAACTTGAGCCTCAGGACCACAGGTAAGACCAAATTTTCTGCTGCAAGAAAGCTGCCTGGTGAACTCAAGACACAGGCCCACAGGAACAGCTGAAGACCTGTAGAGAGGAAAAACTACACGCCCGAAAGCAGAACACTCTGTCCCCATAACTGACTGAAAGAGAGGAAAACAGGTCTACAGCACTCCTGACACACAGGCTTATAGGACAGTCTAGCCACTGTCAGAAATAGCAGAACAAAGTAACACTAGAGATAATCTGATGGCGAGAGGCAAGCGCAGGAACCCAAGCAACAGAAACCAAGACTACATGGCACCATTGGAGCCCAATTCTCCTACCAAAGCAAACATGGAATATCCAAACACACCAGAAAAGCAAGATATAGTTTCAAAATCATTTTTGATCATGATGCTGGAGGACTTCAAGAAAGACGTGAAGAACTCCCTTAGAGAACAAGTAGAAGCCTACAGAGAGGAATCGCAAAAATGCCTGAAAGAATTCCAGGAAAACATAAATAAACAAGTAGAAGCCCATAGAGAGGAGACACAAAAATGCCTGAAAGAATTCCAGGAAAACAAAAATAAACAAGTAGAAGCCCATAGAGAGGAGACACAAAAATCCCTGAAAGAATTCCAGGAAAACACAATCAAACAGTTGAAGGAATTAAAAATGGAAATAGAAGCAATCAAGAAAGAACACATGGAAACAACCCTGGATATAGAAAACCAAAAGAAGAGACAAGGAGCTGTAGATACAAGCTTCACCAACAGAATACAAGAGATGGAAGAGAGAATCTCAGGAGCAGAAGATTCCATAGAAATCATTGACTCAACTGTCAAAGATAATGTAAAGCGGAAAAAGCTACTGGTCCAAAACATACAGGAAATCCAGGACTCAATGAGAAGATCAAACCTAAGGATAATAGGTATAGAAGAGAGTGAAGACTCCCAGCTCAAAGGACCAGTAAATATCTTCAACAAAATCATAGAAGAAAACTTCCCTAACCCAAAAAAAGAGATACCCATAGACATACAAGAAGCCTACAGAACTCCAAATAGATTGGACCAGAAAAGAAACACCTCCCGTCACATAATTGTCAAAACACCAAATGCACAAAATAAAGAAAGAATATTAAAAGCAGTAAGGGAAAAAGATCAAGTAACATATAACGGCAGACTTATCAGAATCACACCAGACTTCTCGCCAGAAACTATGAAGGCCAGAAGATCCTGGACTGATGTCATACAGACCCTAAGAGAACACAAATGCCAGCCCAGGTTACTGTATCCAGCAAAACTCTCAATTAACATTGATGGAGAAACCAAGATATTCCATGACAAAACCAAATTTACACAATATCTTTCTACAAATCCAGCACTACAAAGGATAATAAATGGTAAAGCCCAACATAAGGAGGCAAGATATACCCTAGAAGAAGCAAGAAACTAATCGTCTTGGCAACAAAACAAAGAGAATGAAAGCACACAAACATAACCTCACATCCAAATATGAATATAACGGGAAGCAATAATCACTATTCCTTAATATCTCTCAATATCAATGGCCTCAACTCCCCAATAAAAAGATATAGATTAACAAACTGGATACGCAAGGAGGACCCTGCATTCTGCTGCCTACAGGAAACACACCTCAGAGACAAAGACAGACACTACCTCAGAGTGAAAGGCTGGAAAACAACTTTCCAAGCAAATGGTCAGGAGAAGCAAGCCAGAGTAGCCATTGTAATATCAAATAAAATCAATTTCCAACTAAAAGTCATCAAAAAAGATAAGGAAGGACACTTCATATTCATCAAAGGAAAAATCCACCAAGATGAACTCTCAATCCTAAATATCTATGCCCCAAATACAAGGGCACCTACATACGTAAAAGAAACCTTACTAAAGCTCAAAACACACATTGCACCTCACACAATAATAGTGGGAGATTTCAACACCCCACTCTCATCAATGGACAGATCATGGAAACAGAAATTAAACAGAGACGTAGACAGACTAAGAGAAGTCATGAGCCAAATGGACTTAACGGATAACCCTATTAAAAAATGGGGTTCAGAGCTAAACAAAGAATTCACAGCTGAGGAATGCCGAATGGCTGAGAAACACCTAAAGAAATGTTCAACATCTTTAGTCATAAGGGAAATGCAAATCAAAACAACCCTGAGATTTCACCTCACACCAGTGAGAATGGCTAAGATCAAAAACTCAGGTGACAGCAGATGCTGGCGAGGATGTGGAGAAAGAGGAACACTCCTCCATTGTTGGTGGGATTGCAGACTGGTAAAACCATTCTGGAAATCAGTCTGGAGGTTCCTCAGAAAATTGGACATTGAACTGCCTGAGGATCCAGCTATACCTCTCTTGGGCATATACCCAAAAGATGCCTCAACATATAAAAGAGACACGTGCTCCACTATGTTCATCGCAGCCTTATTTATAATAGCCAGAAACTGGAAAGAACCCAGATGCCCTTCAACAGAGGAATGGATACAGAAAATGTGGTACATGTACACAATGGAATATTACTCAGCTATCAAAAACAACGAGTTTATGAAATTCGTAGGCAAATGGTTGGAACTGGAAAATATCATCCTGAGTGAGCTAACCCATTCACAGAAAGACATACATGGTATGCACTCAGTGATAAGTGGCTATTAGCCCAAATGCTTGAATAACCCTAGATCCCTAGAACAAACGAAACTCAAGACGGATGATCAAAATGTGAATGCTTCACTCCTTCTTTAAATGAGGAAAAAGAATACCCTTGGCAGGGAAGGGAGAGGCAAAGATTAAAACAGAGACTGAAGGAACACCCATTCAGAGCCTGCCCCACATGTGGCCCATACATATGCAGCCACCCAATTAGACAAGATGGATGAAGCAAAGAAGTGCAGACCGACAGGAGCCAGATGTAGATCGCTCCTGAGAGACACAGCCAGAATACAGCAAATACTGAGGCGAATTCCAGCAGCAAACCACTGAACTGAGAATAGGTCCCCCGTTGAAGGAATCAGAGAAAGAACTGGAAGAGCTTGAAGGGGCTCGAGACCCAAAAAGTACAACAATGTCAAGCAACCAGAGCTTCCAGGGACTAAGCCACTACCTAAAGACTATACATGGACTGACCCTGGACTCTGACCCCATAGGTAGCAATGAATATCCTAGTGGGAGCACCAGTGGAGGGGGAAGCCCTGGGTCCTGCTAAGACTGAACCCCCAGTGAACTAGACTATGGGGGGAGGGCGGCAATGGGGGAGGGTTGGGAGGGGAACACCCATAAGGAAGGGGAGGGGGGAGGGGGATGTTTGCCCGGAAACCTGGAAAGGGAATAACACTTGAAATGTATATAAGAAATACTCAAGTTAATAAAAAAAAATGTAAATAAGAAATACCCAAGTTAATAAAGAAGGAAGAAAAAATTAAAAAAAAAAAGAAAGAGTCAGATGCAGACATTTACACCCAACAAATGGAAAGAAACTGCTGACCCCTGTGGTTGAATTATGGGAAAGCTGAAGAAACTGAAGAGTATGATAACACTATAGGAAGGCCAGCAGTCTCAACTAATCTGAACCCCCTAAATTGCTCAGCTACTGAGCCACCCACCACTCAGCATACATCAGCTGATATGAGGCTCCCAACACAGGAGTGCTGGGTCTTGACTCAGTGAGGGAAGATGCATCTAACACTCAATGACTTGAGGCCCCAGGAGTTGAGAGGCCCAGTGTGGTGGGGTTGGGGGTGGGGGGTGGGGACATCCTTTTGGAGAGAGGGACAGAGAGCAAGTGTGGGATGTGGAACAGTCAGCTAGCAGAAGACTGGGATAGGGATAAAGACTGGTCTCTAAAAAAAGATCATTTTTTTTACATCCAATATATTCTCTTTGGGTCTTCAAAATGTATAGGCTTTTCTAGATTATCTTCCATTTTTGAGTGTTTCAGTCAAGAGACTGAAACAGTTAGTTTTTGTCTGGCCCTTCCATGGAAGTATTTACCCAATTCATTAGTTATTCTTTATCTCTTATAATTTAATGTTTCTTTGATCATTGTATAATCTCTATCTGTGGTCTTATTTCAGGCTCTGCATTTAGAGAAAAGTAATTTAGAAACATTCCTTCTGGAAGTTGTTTGTCTGGATTCTGTTTCTACTGGTTTGTTTCTTCCCTGGCACATCTACATCCAACTTTGTCTTCCTTTTCTGTAATTATCTGCTACCTGTGTAACATTAAAACTATGTTTGATCATAACTCTTGCCTCTGCTTTCTGAAGATCAGAGTTAATTTCTCAGAATATTTTGATATATCATTTTTTCCCTTCATATTTTTCAAGTGAAACCCTAGAACACGTTTGTATCTATCAAGCATAAGAGGACTAGAAAATTAACTTGAAAATCCCAAAGGCTATATTACTAAATCTATGTGCTTCATAACACCTTCTGAGAAGGATTAAAGCACTTTTATGCTTTTAATAAGGCACATCAGTAATACTAATAATTCTCAGGCTTGAAAATATCTGACTGTGAAGTTGATTATGTACTCAAGCAGAAAGCTATAATCAAAAACCTTTCTGAATCCACTCTCTTTCACGATGTTTTTTAATATATTATTGGTGCACATATTGAATTTCTTCAAAAATGCAAAATAATTGGATCTACCAACTCCCTTTAACTAGAAATTTTCATATTTTTGCTAAACGAATATCTTTCTCAATAAAATTAATTCTTGCAAATTATTCTTTTGAAATTCAGATTCATGGCATAAAAAGAAAATATTCAATGCCTCACAGCTATATACCTTTGTCTCCTGTGTCCATTCTCTCTCTTACACTTCTGAATACATATGTATTATAGTATTGATCTCTCTTGCTTCATGGATTCAAAAGCAAGTCTGATCTTCATTTAGTGTTGAGAAGAGAAGCCTAAAGTTTTCACAGGGATTGTCACATTGGGGGCTTCAGTGTCAAAGCATGGGCTATGGCAACCTTAATCAGTTCAAATGTGACCACTGCCCCACCATAGGCCAATTAAATATGTTGTATTTCCTACCTTCTGGGAAAAGAAATAACTGACCAGAAACTCTATCTTGTGTTATAATTTCCTCAACAAAGTGACTTTGTAGATCCTTTTTACACTCAACTTCACTTATGACATAGAAAGACCACAGGTAGATTCTATACAGGAATATAACAAGAATATTCTGTAGCTGATTTCCCTGGTAGTCATTGTTCTCTATAATAGCACATATAATGTGGCCACGTTTATCTTGGTTTCTTTTCTTCTGCACTCTTACCAGAAACTCCCATTAGAGTCAGTTTACAGTATCCCAAGGATTTCCTTGCCCACAAGTCTAAACTCTTGTACATCTTCCAGAACCATTAACAAAAGACTACACAGATTACCTAACAGTTATCGAAAACACAAGTCCATTCTCTGTACTAGCTACATTTCTTCTAATTACAACAAGAAAGTATCTGAAAAGAGAAAAGTTAAGGAAGGATTTATTCTGGTTTATGGATTGGGTTTACAGTCCATCACAGTAGGCAAAGCACAGGAGCAAAAGCTAGATATCTGATCACATCCTGTCTGTATTCAAGAAGTAGAGACCAGTGAGTGTGAGTGATCTGTTGGCTCTCTGTTTTCATTTATAACAAGGTGTCAGCTCATGGTAAAAGGATACAGACACATAGGGTGGTTCTTTCCTCAATAAACATTTATGCCATCACCAGAGATATGCTTCTATGGTGATGAAAGTCCCTTAAAATTTATAATCAAGATTTACCATCGTAATAGTCAATAATTTTATGCTAAAAGAAAAGGAAATGGGGTGTTTGCTCCTCTGAAGACCCCATAGTCCCAAAACTACCCAGGAAGTCTGCTACAGCTAGGTCCACAGGTAAGGTACCCACCCAAACAACCACAACAGCTGGGAAGCTAGTAGAGGACAGCAGGTTCTGTCCCCATCTTTACCTCACACTCACAACTGTGTGAACTCTGCCTACTATCCTGTATATGCCTTTTGCCTAGGCAGATCATCAGCTTGTCTACTACTCTGAAGATCCCATGGTCTGAGGGCCTTCCGATAGGTCTGCTATAGCCAAGGGACATAGGAAGCAGACGTTAGACAAAGAAACCCAGGCCAGGTAATACTAGAGATAACCAGATGGTGAGAGACAAGCACAATAACATAAACAACAGAAGTCGATATACTCTGACACCATCAGAACCCAGTTATTCCACCACAACAAACCCAGGATACACCAACGCAGCTGAAAATAAGAATACTGACCTAAAATCCTATCTTTGAAATTAATAGAGTACTTTAAGGAAGATAGAAATAACTCACTGAAAGTAATACAGAAAAATACAGGTAAACAGGTGAAAACCCTTAAGGAGGAAACAAATAAATCCCTTTAAGAAATACAGAAAAACACAATCAAACAGATGAAGTGATTAAAGAAAGTGGTCAAAGATCTAAAAATGGAAGTAAAAACAATAAAGAAAACACAAATGGAGGCAACCCTGGAAATGGAATACCTAGGAAAGAGGTCAGGAACTACAGATGAAAGCATCACCGACAGAATACAAGCGATAGAAGAGAGAAGTTCAGGCACGGATGATACCCTAGAAGATATTGACAAAACAATCAAAGAAAATTCAAAACACAAAAACCTCCTAACACAAAACATCCAGAAAATCCAAGACACAATGAAAAGACCAGATCTAAGAACCACAGGAATAGAAGAGAATGACGATTCCAAGCTCAAAGGACCGAAGAATGTCTGCAATAGAAGAAAGCTTCCCCAATCTAGAGAAAGAGATAGTTATACATGTACAAGAAGCCTATAGAACAAGTAGATTGGACCAGAAAAAAAAATCCTCTCATCACATAATAATCAAAACACTAAATTCAGAGGACAAAGAAAGAAAAAAAGTTGTAAAAGGAAAAGGCCAAGTAACATATAAAGACTCTCAGAATTACACCAGACTTCTCAACAGAGGGAAACTATTTACAGGTTATGAGTCAAATTGATTTAACAGACATATTCAGAACGTTTCACCCTAAAACAAGAGAATATACCTTCCTGTTCCCCTTCACAGGGTTCCTCCTCCCATCTCCTTCTCCTCTGAGAAGGTGTCATCCTGGGGCATCAAGTGTCTATAGGATTAGACTCATCCTCTCCCACAGAGGCCGGAATATTTTAGGCCTAGGTTAGTCTTCAAGATCGAGGCTTTCTGAAGATTACATTGTAGGAAGACTGGAAGCTTCCATGTCTAAGAGTTGGGATAGTTAGATATAAGTTCTCTGGGCACAGCCCAAGTTGTGTATTTGCAAAGTTTGGATATTAGTCTTACCTTATCACTTCATCTGATAAAATAAAAGTGATATTTACACTTACCTGGTGGGAATCCAAACTCTCATACCATATACACTCTTGTTCACTGAGACATCTTCTCAGCTCCTTATAGTATGTTTTTCTTCGGTAGTATTTTTGTTCATAAAAGCACATGATAGCTTCCTAGAACAATAGGAACTTAATCTTCCTTATAGATTCAGAAAAATGCAGTGAATGCCTTTCTGTCCAACATCAATGTGTATCTTTCTCTACCTGAGACATTCCATAAATCAGATGAATTCTCAAATGTCTACTTTAGCCCTGCAATAGAATCTATCTTTTTATCCCTAACATCTCACATGCAATCTTTACCAAAATTTGAAGTAGCATAAATAACTACATTATTGTCTAAACTAGTTTGCCAAAAACGAAAGGAAAACATTTTATCTTTAAAGCCCAATTAAAACTCTAAACTATTTCAAATTTAATGTCCTTTGAGCAATCTATGAATAATTATTCTATATACATTATTTTCATATTTCTTTCTCTTGGTTTCTACTGCTTTCACATCCCCACTCTTCCAATTTCATCATCTCTTCTCTTATTATTATTGCCTATACACTCGTACACCAATGTTCTATAAATACAACCTCTTAATTTCGTTTTACATTTTTAATATATGTATATGTTTAGGGATGACTACTTGGGATTGGTCAACCTATTTTTGGACTAATCCCTAAAGTTGATTGTCTTTATGCAGCTTTTAGTGACCCATAGCTCTCCATCTGGTAGGGCTTTGTGAGATCACCACCATCAATACTGCCATGTCAACTAGTGTCATTGTGAAGATCTTGTTCAAGCAACCATATTTTGAGGGTCCTCCATCCCTTCAAATCTTCTAGTTCCCACTTTCCAATGTTCCTGGTGTGTCAGGAGAGGAGTTGTGTTGTAGATGTGTCAATTGGGAACCCTATATCAGTAGTTCTCAGCATTTTCAGCAGTTGTGGCTTTCTACAGTAACCTCTGCCTGCTCAAAAAGTTATTTTGATGAGAGATGTGAGTGATACTTATCTGTGGATAGAAGGGTATTTATAATACAGGTAAAAATGCATGGTAATTTAGGAAAATAGCCATAGTAGGGTCTCCACTAAGGCCCACAAACTCAAATGCCAGAGGTAGTTCTTAGTTGACAGAACCAAACATGATTTCTCTACTTGAGCAATATTTAATATCAATGAGACAGCTGTTGGTTCTCCAAATTTTAAGTTCCACTACTGTACCTTTGGAGCTATTATGACATGGTAGTCATTACTGTAGTTCACAGGCTTTATAGCTAGGTAAAACAATAGATTGTTTTTTCTCATTTCATAGCTTGTATAACAACTTCAGATACTCTGAGAGTTGGTGTACATGAAGAGACTTCTAGATAAGTTTTTTCTGATTCAATTCCTGGTTTGAAAACTATGTCTTGAACAATATGGTTTTGACTTAAAGTTTTAGGAGGCAACCAAGGGCAATTACAATATCCTGTGTTGTTTCAGGAGTCTCTTCTAATTCTTTGACTTATAGATGAGGGGAGATTTCTCATTCTTGGCACTAAGATTTTTTTTCATAGTCCATAGCACTCGTGGTGGATTATTATCACCCTAAATCCACGACTTCATCTAAATTACAGATGTGTTCACCTACACTTATCTATCTTATACATGTATTTTTAATTAAATATTCCTTATGGCTTTTTCAATCATCATTAGTGATATTATTTCTCCCTTTCTCTGTCAACATTGCCCTCTCCGTTTAAAAATCACCCCGTATTACATTATTATGTGTTTAAAGCACCATGTCTTACTATACTCATCTCTTTAGACATTCCTATGTATCATTACCATAGTCCCTTTTACTTTCCAGATTTCCATGTGTGATGGTTTGAGTATGTTTGGCCCAGGGAGTGGCACTAGTAGGATGTGTGACCTTGTTGTGTCCCTGTGGATGTGTGCTTTAAGTCCCTTATCCTAGCTGCCTGGAAGCTAGTCTTCTCCTAGCAGATTTCAAATGAAGATGTAGAATTCTCTGTTTCTCCTGTATCATGTCCACCTGGATTTTGCTATGCTCATTCCTTGATGATAATTGATTGAACATCTGAACCTGTAAGCCCGCCACAATTAAATGTTGTCTTGGCCATAGTGTCTGTTCACAGAAGTAAAATCCTAAGATATCATGGTTACTCAAATTGGCATCTAGAACTCACAAATAAGAGCAAACATGTAGTTTGTCTTTCTGAGTCTAAGTTACTTCAATCTAGAAAATAACTCTGTATATTATGTATAATATAGTTTCATTCAATTACCTAAAAATTTCATGATTTAATTTTCTAGATAGTTGAGTAGAATTTTGTTGTATATATGTTCCACATTTTCATTATCCATCAATTGATGGACATATAGGTTGTTTCAACGTTCTAAATAATGAAAATGAAGTAGCAATAAACATGGATGAACAAATATCAACAGAGTAGGGTTTTGAGCCATTTGGGACAGCTGGGACATATGTTAAATCTATTTTTAACTTTTTGGAGAATTCTCAGTACACATTTCCACAATGGTGGAATGGTAGGATTGGTTTACAATACCTCAACAGTGAGCAAGGGTTTCCTTTTCCTTGTATCTTTCCCAGTATTTTTTGTCAGTTATTTTCTTAATCTTAGTCACTTGACTGGATTAAGATGAAATCTCAAAGTGTCTTATATTTGCACTACCACTTCCCCATTGCTAAGCATGCAAAACACTTTTAATGATATTTCTTTGCTATTTTATGAAAAACAAAATATTTTAAGGGGTAGATAAAATAGTAACTAATATAAAGACCTCAGAATTGAGTAACTAAAGACAGTCACAATATATTTGATAGGGAAAGTATAATAATTAATATTAAATGAGAAATGAATTACTTGCTATTCACAATTACTTAGTGTTCTTTTAAAGTAATTGAATAATGAAATTAAACAATAACAACAAAAAACTATTGAAATTTCTTTAAAAGAGGCTATATGTCTGTCAGCAATAGAAACCCTAAGACATAAACTCTTTTTACACACATTTTCAATATTGGTGAGGAAGCTTATTCTTTCACATTGTATTCCATCCCTGAGGAAGTCAGGACAGGAACATGAAAGCAGGAGCTGATGCAGAATCCATGGATAGGTTCTGTTTACTGTCTTGCATCCATAGATGACTCAGCCTGCTTTCAAAGCGAACTCAGGACCACCAGGTCAAGAATGGTAACACCCACAATGGACTGGACCTTGTCACATAAATTACTAATTAGTAAAGTGACCAAGAGTTGGATATTATGGAAACATTTTCTTAATTGGGGTTCCCTCCTCTCAGATGTCTTTAGCTTGCAACAAGTTAAAATAAAACTACCCAGCACTGTAAAAATTCTTGCCCTTTGTGTGTTCACAGGATTGTGTGTAAAATGAAATCAGATATTTCATCATGTAGTTTTAACTCCACATTGGCCAATGCATATACTGAATCCCTCATTCCCCAAGGTCATATTTTGAGACACTAATCTCATTCTTTTAGTATTATTAGGAAATGAGACCTTTGAAGAGCATCTCATTCTTCTAAATGAAACCTTCAGGAGTGGTAATAGTTGGATCAAAGGGGATGGAACAATCAGTATTCACCATTTTTTACCATGTGAGTATGAAGGAAAAGTTATGCATAATATTGTCTTGTAATACTATTTCCTTTTTCTTATGAGTCAGTCTTATTTAACTCTTTATTTATGCTCTGAGTTCCTCTGTAGTATCAGAAAATGCTTTTAACTACTTAGACATTATTTCACCCAACATTATTTTAATAAATATAAATATAGCGTGTTAATAGTATTTTACTGAAAGGTGAAACTGTTCCTAGATATTTTATCACGGAAGAAAGTAAACTTAAATATAAACAAATCAATTAAATATAGAGAAATTATAATTAACAGAATAATACTGAGAAGGCTGAGTTAATATTTTTACAACATACTGTCTTGTCATATGGCATATTGAAGCACCTTTAGACACTTACATATTTAAAAGAAGAGAATACAGGTGATGTTTGACAGCATAATATGTAGAGAATTTAAGACATACTTAAAATATACCTAGAAATTGTTCTTCAATATTGGAATGCAATCATTTAAATATTTGGAGCTAAAAGGTTCTGTCAAGCTTCATTAATAATTTACTCATATATAAAGAGTATATGAAGCTACATCCTTGCCAGCATTTGCTGTCACCTGAGTTTTTGATCTTAGTCATTAGGCCTGGTGTGAGGTGGAATCTCAGGGTAATTTTGATTTGCATTTCCCTGATTCCCTGATGACTAAGGATGCTGAACATTTCTTTAGGTGCTTCTTAGCCATTCGATATTCCTCAGTTGAGAATTCTTTGTTTATCTCTATATTCCATTTTTAATAGTGTTATTTGATTCTTTGGAGTCTAACTTCTTGAGTTCTTTGTATATATTGGATATAAGACCTCAATCAGATGTAGGATTGGTAAAGACCTTTCCTTAATCTATTGGTTGCCAGTTTGTCCTATTGACAGTGTTCTTTGCCTAACAGAAGCTTTTCAATTTTATGAGGTCCCATTTGTTGATTCTTGATCTTAAAGCATAAGCCATTGCTATTCTGTTCAGGAAAATTTCCCCTGTGGCCATGGTTCTTTCCTACTTTCTCTTCTATTAGTTTCAGTGTATCTGGTTTTATATGGAGGTCTTTAATCCTTTTGGATTTGAGCTTTGTACAAGGAGATAAGAATGGATTGATTTGCATTCTTCTACATGCTGACCTCCAGTTGAACCAGCACCATTTGTCAAAAATGCTGTCTTTTTTCCAGTGGATGGTGTGATGGTTTGCATATGCTTGGCCCCAGGAGTGGTACTATTAGAATGTGTGGCCTTGTTGGAGGAAGTGTGTCACTGTTGGGTGTTGACTTGGAGACCCTCCTTCTAGCTGCCTGAGGATGCTCAGACTGTTCCTGGTTTCCTTCTGGTGAAGATGTAGATCTCAGCTCCTCCTGTGCCATGCCTGCCTGGATGCTGCCACGCTCCTGCCTTGATGATAATGGTCTGAACCTCTGAACCTGTAAGCCAACCCCAATTAAATGTTTTCCCTTATAAAACTTCATTTGTCATGGTGTCTGTTCATAGTAATAAGACCCTAACTAAGACAGATGGTTTTAACTTCTTTGTCAAATATCAAGTGCTCATAGGTTTATGGGTTTAATTCTATAATTCTATTCCATTAACCTGTCTGTCCATCTCTATACCAATACCATGAAGTTTTTATCACTATTGCTCTGTAACACATCTTGAGGTCAGGGAAGCTGATTCCCCTAGAAGTTCTTCTATTGTTGAGAATAGTTTTCGCTATCCTGGGTGTTTTTGGTTTTTGGTTTTCATTTTATTTTTTGTTTGTTTGTTTGGTTGGTTGGTTGGTTGGTTGGTTTTTGTTATACCAAATGAATTTGAGAATTTCTCTTTCTAACTCTATTAAAAATTGAGTTGGAATTTTGATGGGGATTGCATTGATTCTGAAAGATGAATACTCCTCCATTGCTGGTGAGATTGCGAGCTGGTATAACCACTCTGGAAAATCAGTCTGGAGGTTCCTCAGAAAACTGGATATAAACAGACAGTAACCTGAGGACCCAGCTATACCACTCCTGGGCCAATACCCAAAAGATGCTCTAACATATAATAAGGACATATGTTCCACTATGTTCATAGCAGCCTTATTTATAATAGCCAGAAGATGGAAACAACCCAGATGTTCCTCAAGAGAGGAATGAATACAGGAAGTGTGGTACATTTACATAATGGATTACTATTCAACTATTAAAAACAATGACTTCAAAAAAACAACAACAACTTCATGAAATTATCAGGCGAATGGATAGAACTAGAAAATATCATCCTGAGTCCAGTAATCCAGTCACAAAATAATGTGAGTATTAGGCAAAAATCTCAGAATGCCCATGATACAACCAACAGAGTATATGAAGCTGAAGAAGAAGGAATATCAAAGTGTGGATACTTCAGTCCTACTTAGAAGGGGGAACAAAGTATTATAGGAGGAAGAGGTGGGAGAGACTTGGGGGGAAAAGAGTAGGGAGAAAGGAAAAGAAGAAGACTGGGGAGATATACAGAGGGTCAGGAAATTGAACAGTGGTATGTAACAATGGGGGATAGGGAACTGGGGTTAGCCACCAGAAACTCCCAGATGCCAGGAAAGCAAGAGGCTCCCTGGACCCAACAGGTGTGAGATTAGCTGAAATGCCCAACAAAGGGGAGAGAGAACATATCGATGGAAACCATATCAGAGGTTAGGCATGACCCCCAGTTGAGGGAGAGTATCACCCACCCATCTCAAAAGTTGTAGCCCGGACTGGAGAGATGGCTCAGCGGTTAAAAGCACTGACTGCTCTTCCAGGGGTCCTGAGTTCAATTCCCAGCAACCACATGGTGTCTTGCAACCATCTGTAATGGGATCTGATGCCCTCTTCTGGTGTGTCTGAAGACAGCTACAGTATATTCATAGACATTAAATAAATTAAATTAAAAAAAAAGTTTTAACCCAGAATTGCTCATGTCTAAAGGAAATGCAGGGACAGAGTGGAGCAGAGACTGAAGCAAAGGCCATCCACTGACTGTACCACCTGGGGGTCCATCTCATATGCAGACACCAAAACCCAGACACTATCGCTGATGCTAAAAAGTACTTGCTGACAGGAGCCTGATAGAACTGTCTACTGCTGAAAGGCTCAGCCACAGCCGGACTAATACAGACATGGATGCTCATGACTGAGCATTGGACTGAGCACAGGGACCTGAATGGAGGAGTTAGGGGGAGGACTAAAGGAGCTGAAGGGGTTTGCAACCCCATGAAAAGAACAACAGTATCAACCAACCAGACCCCCCCAGAGCTCCCAAGGACTAAACCATCAACCGAAGAGTATACATGGAGGGACCCATGGCTCCAGCTGCATATGGAGGCCCTTTGTCCTTGAAGGCTTAATGTCCCAGTGTCGAGGAATGGTAAAGCAAAGTGGCGGGAGTGGGTTTGTTGGATGAGCATCCTCATAGACTCAGCGGAAGGGGTATGGAATGGGGGTTTTGAAGGGGAAACCAGGAAAGAGGATAACAAGTAAAATGTAAATAAATAAAGTAACCAGTAAAAAATGAAAAAAGAACCAAAAACAACCCAACAATTGTATGCAACCTATTTCATGATATCATAATATTCTAGAAAAAGTTTGAATTAAAAGAGTGATGTGTGTGTTAAACCCAAGTTAATCAATCACAAACTACATGTGCCCTCCACCCCCACCCTCTCTCTCTCTCTCTCTCTCTCTCTCTCTCTCTCTCTCTCTCTGTGTGTGTGTGTGTGTGTGTGTGTGTGTGTGGTGTTTAACTACAATACAGTATGTCACAAGTTTCTCATGTATTACGCTAAAAACTACAGCAGTGAAATTCAAGTATATACAAAAGAGAATGAACACAAACTGTTTTCCCCTCAAGTTAAACACTTGCTAAGGACCAGCTTTTCTCAGAGAAGAGGTGTCTAGGATCAGCGAAGAGAATAACTTGAAATCTAATTATGGATACAAACTGAAAACCCGTGTCCTGTTTGACACAGCTTTCCCAGTCTGCTTATCTCTATGTTCTGCAATATCTCTGGATATTTGTCTATATTCTGCTTACTTGTTATTCAATGAGCTCTCTCTGTCTGTGTCCTGTTTTCTTTGTGTGTGTGTCTATCTGTCTCTGTATGTGTGCCTCTCTCTGTGTGTTTGTCTCTGTTTCTGTGAGGTCTCCTAGCAGTTCTTTTTATCCTAAAGAATTCTCTGGATAGCTCATCTCCTTAAGAACCTGGGTCCAGTCTTTTATTTTACAAAGCAATCCAGTAATTTGCTCCAAGTTTCCTCTAGATTATCTTATGAATCTTCATCCTGGGACTGCAGCTCTTTGATTGTTAAGAGACTGTCAAGCACATATCTTTTCTTTACATTGCAAAAGAATTCAGAGATTAGTCTGCCTTTGTTAAGCACAGATGATAAGCTAGTTGGGTGGGGACCCTGCCCTGAAATTAGCATTTCTACCACACCAGTGTTTAACCTTGCTATGTCCTAGGCTGACCTTAAACTCTGGATTCTTTACCTTTGTGTCTTTCTGACAAGCTGGATTATAGTATAGCTGCCTGTCTTAGTTAGGGCTTTACTGATATGAACAGACACCATGACCAATGCATGTGTTACAAGGGACAACATTTAATTGGAGCTTTTGTACATGTTCAGAGGTTCAGTCAATTATCATCAAGGCAGGTGCATGACAGCATCCAGGCAGGCATGGCTCAGGCAGAGCTGAGAGTTCAATATCTTTATCTGAACACTGCCAGTGGAAGACTGACTTTCAGGCAGCTAGGGTGAAGGTCTTAAAGCCCATGCTCACAGTGACACACCTCCTCCAACATGGCCACACCTCCAAATAGTGTCACTCCTTGGGGCAAACATATTCAAACCATGACACTGCCTTTGGTCTTTTAGATTCATGAAGCCCCTCATAATTCCTATTGCATAGTTATATCTTGCACAGTTGAGGAAGTATGTATATATTGAACTCATGTATTTAGAGCTCTTTCCTATAGCCTTAAGTGCTATCTTGAAGGTCCTAGAATTTACCATTTTGCTGAAACACTAGCCATACCTTTGCCTTCTAGACTCAAGCTGTCTCAGAATATCATGAAGTCATTACCCTTAACAGAGAGGACATTTCTCAGAGGAATGTGAAAAAATGTACAATATTATACAAACCAGTCTTACACCCGTGCCCAGAGCAGTCACTGACATGGATGGAGGTTCGCACCAGGGCCCTGTGCCAGGGGCAGGAACCATGTCACTCTGTTCCCACCAGGGCCATGCTAGACTTGGAAATATTTAGGTATGCATATGAAGCAGATTAATGTTTAGCAACTATAAGCTCCTAAAATTGCATCTTAATGACATACACAACTGTCAAAGTAGTTCATAATTACAAGAATGTTCTTTCTAAATTTTATGGCTACATTCTTTCATTCATTATAATAATTCAGGTTGTGTGTGTGTGTGTGTGTGTGTGTGTGTCTGTGTGTGTGTGTGTGTGTGTGTGCGTGCGCACGCATGCAAGTTCATAAAAAATGAATATGTATGAATAAAGGTCAAGTTAATCTTTAAAATATTTGTATTCTATTTTCTATACTTTCAATGATGTTGCAAGTTTTTGATTTCAATAAGTTGTTTTTGCTGTTAAAAGACTTTTGAAAAATTATTTTTTAAGTTATCGAATAGGTATGAAAATCTTATTAAAAACTAATTATTCTCAACATACATTTTATGCTTATATCAATAAGCTATAAATCTCCTTTCATTGTATAACTAATGTGAAATTATGACAATGAAGTGTTCCTTTAATAAAGTAGTATATGCTGCATTTTTAGTTTCATGGGGATTAAACGAGGCTCCTGGTAATTTTTGTAATATTGACTTTATCCACTCTTTAAATGACTACATGTTTTGTTATAACAAGTCATCTTTCATGCTGCAATGTACTTTATCCATGGTCAACAGGGGAAGTCATTAAAGTAGAAATGTGATTTAGTTTAATTCCATTTTATAGGATATATTGGTTTGAGAATTTTTAACATCTTTTATGCAATGTGTACAAAAGTAAATCTGTGTCTGTACTGCATTACAACTTTCCCACCAGTATATCTGACAAATTGGCTATTTATTCACAGTAAAATCGCACACAATAAAGCAATGGTATTCCCCAATATATATGGACTTGCTACTTTTATGCTAAAAATGCCATTCTTTCTGATTGAGCACTTACTTTGAAGCAGGCACTTTGTTTTTTAATATCTCAATAAATGTTTTACAGCATTTTGTGGTAGATCTTTTGTTCATATCACTAATGAGAAAAATAAATCCTAGGGAAAATAACTAAAGCTAAATTAATTAAATAAAAAGAAATTAAAGCTACAGTGAAATACCTGTAGGACATATAATCTCTTCATCTTTTTTTAAAAATTCTAATGGCTTCTATAAATGCCTCATTTCCCTTTAAAACCATGAAATGAATAGGGATAGTATTAATTTTCATATACCTCCCCCTTTTTTTCAGCAAATTCTGAAATAATTAGCTACAGAGGAAGACTTCAGTATTCACAATGGAATATCGATTAGCTATAGGCAATATAGGATGGGTTCTCAAATTCTTTTTAACAAGGAATAGCACTAGTTTTCCTTGGGTCTTGTTTTGTCGTATTTGAAATGTAGTATTTAGGCTTTGGGGAAGTTGCTGTATGCAGTATACATTTCATTTCTTTACATCTCTATTCATTTGCCACCCCCTACCCCAAACATTTAAATGCTTTGAACCTATGATGTACAGGGGCCCAGAAACAACACTCCAAAGTCCAGTGTACCTATCCTGAACACTTTCAAAGAATCTTTTTCACCTACTATGAGTCTTTCACGAGTTGTCTCCTCCCATAAGCAAGCCATAAAATTCATAATTTTCCCTTTTCTAAGACAAATTACAGAAACCTTCCTCAAAAGACAACTTTAAAATGTATAAATACTTTAAATATAACATGCTTTCTGATTTGAGACAGTCATAAAGGAAACTGCTGGTCTAACTTGATAGTTGACCTAACACTTTTGAAAGGAATCAAGATCTGTGCCCAGGGAAAAGAATGCCACACAGAGACGTCAAAAAGAAAGTAAGGGTCTTCCCTAGGTTTTACTCTCAGTCTATTAGACTACAACTATCATTCACTCACTTCTATAGGGTGACATATTTAGTCAGTGATGGTTTCAAAAGTTTCCCCGGCATGTAAAATTCTAACTATACATTTCTATGATTGGCCTGACTTTTGCTATAGAAATGTGTGTAGTCAATGACCCTTATGGTGGGTATGGAAAGATGGCACAACTTTTTGCTACCACAAGTTTTATCAGGTACATTGCATTTGCTTTACTGATTAGTAGGCAAAAGGACCATAGAACAAGACATGTTGATGGTGGTAGAGGTCCATAGTCCTAGCACTCAGTAGGCAGAGGATGGAGTGCAGAGTTTCGGGTCACACTGGGACACTAAGCATTACCCAGTCTCAAATAAATAAATAAATAAATAAATAAATAAATAAGCAAGCAAGCTTGGAGCATGTGCTGTTATTCTTTGTTTTCTGATAGCAAAAACAAAACTAAGGCATAGTTCACTGGGAACTTTTGTATAATATACAAGTAATTTCCTGAACGTTGTTAAAAATCAGGCAAAATAACCATGAACTAATTAAATAAGCATTAACGTTAATCTAAAATGTAGTAATAATAAAGCAATCTTCAAAGTATCTTGAGATTTGTAAAGATCTTGTGTGAATAATCCAAAAGAATACAAAAGATAAAGACAGGTATTAAAATATGTAACACATATGCATATATACACTTAGGGGAATCTATGAAGTTTCAAAACTATTACTCAAAAATAATAGCCATGGAAATTTTAGATTTTAATGCACCAGTTTTATTTATCAATTCAAATCATCACCTGTCAAAAGATACTCTAAAAAAAAAAAAAAAGAAAAAAGAAAAGAATCTCTGGAGGCCAACACACCCGAATATATTAAACATATGGGGATTGGAGTGACAGGCAATTATAAATATTTTCTTCTTTATAAAAAGGTAGTACCTCATGGGATATCCAAGAAATAGCAATTTATAAAACATTCTTAAAAGATGGGTCATATAAGAAATAACAGCAGAGAGTTTTGTGGACAGGAGAATGAACAGGCATTACCAACTCAAATACACTATTCATCCTTCAAAGAATTAATGTCAGAGGGGGACAAAAACTGGTCCTCACAACACTTTGCAAACTTTCAAGAATTTAAGAGGTGCAACCAGGCACCCAGTTCTTGCTGCTTTAAAGCAGGTCTTAGATTTGCTAGGCCCCTCTCAACACACCAGCAGGGCACTCGGCAGTTGTTTTGCACAAGTGGGAACTTGGAAACTCTTTATCCTTCAGGCCAACGGATTTGGCTCCCGGAAGTGCCCTAGGGTGGGGCTGGAGTGCAGGTCTTAAGCTTCCCCGAGCTGAGGGGCGGGGCGCGGAGCACTACGGGGGCGGGGCGCGCGCAAGCTCCACCTCCCTTCGCGCCCGCTGGCTAGAGCCAGGGCCCCGGAACGTCCGGGTCATGGGCGCGCAGGCCGGTGGCAGTTTCTTGGAGCGATGGCTCCTCGATGACTCCTGGAGGGCGCGCGCCCTGTTGCTCTAGGTGCAACTGCAGCAGGGCCCGGCGGTACATGACCTCCAGCTTCTCTAGTCGGGCCCGCAGCGCCCTGGGGCTGCCCGGCTCGTCCTCACGGCCTTCGCCTCTCGCCCTGCGGTTGGTGGCGGGCTCGTCCGGGCTGAGGGTTTCGACTGCGGCCTCCCGTTCACCGCTGTCGCCCGGCAGCCGCAGAGCCTGGCGGAAGAGGCTGCGGTTCTCGCGCTTCAGCCGCCGGTTCTCCAGCCTCAGGCGGGCGTTCTCCTCGCGTAGCCGCGCGTTCTGCCGGTCCCGCTCGTCCCGCGCGCGCAAGGCCTCCAGGTGGCTGGCAGCCAGGTCAGCGAAGCGCTCCTCCAGCTGTCGCCGGGCCCCGCCCGCGCGGCCTCGCCAACCCACGCCACCACCGCAGCCCTCCTGGGCCCGGCCTGGACGGCCCGTCTCTCCGCGGCTCCCGCCGCCTTCCCCGCCGCAGCAACCGCGCCGGGTGGCGCAACCACGCATGCGCCACATCGGGTCCGGTCTGGTCGCTCCGCCAGCTCCGTAGGCCGAGGGCCGCGCGCCGGGCGCGGGCGGACTTGGGCCCGGCTGGGCGCTCAGTCGCGGGCGGAGGAAGAAAGGTGGCGGGCGGTTCTGGCGGGAGGCCAGGGGAGGCCGGGAGTTGGCCAGAGCTGAGGCGTGTCCTTGTCTCTCGTGGCTGAGCGGCCCCCCTGGGCCTGCAATCGGCTGGTCTGCTAACACACGACGCCCCTGGGGAGCGCTCTGCCCGTGCCAGGAAAGCCTTGTCCTCTGCTGGGTGCTGCCACCACTTCCCTGAGGGCCTTGGCACTGCGGGAACACTCCAGCCTTGCCCTGCTCCCCAGCACAGCCGCCAGTGCTTACTTTGCGACTTACATGGCAGTCTTGAAACAAAATGAGTTTTGAGACTGCTGTGGAGCACGTTGCATTCATTTATAGGATTTGAAACCTATCTGCTTAACCACGCCCTTGTGTAAGAAACACCAAATGGTATTGGTCTGAGCACCTGCCCTGAGGGCTCTCTGACTCCAACAGGTAGCACTCCAAATACTTGAGGCAAATCCCTGTTTCTGAACATCCCTTGTGTTGGAACTTAATGATAGTAAGGTTATACTGGGCCTTGTCTCAGGGCAGTCCTTAGAATTTTAAACTACAGTTTTATTTCATATATTTGAGATACAGAATATTCAGAAGTTTCCAAACTATCTGAAGACAATTGGATACATACCTTTATACAAAGCACATAACTACTGCTTTTCCTAATGATCTCAACCTACAAAGGCCATGAATTATTGCAAAGTAAACTAAGACTTAGACACTGAAGTCAGAATCTTTGGGAAATACATGGTAATAAGAATCTGTGTTTCAAACAAGGTTCTGTTTAATTTTTAGGTACCATGTGATCTCCAAAACCACCAGACCAAGGAAGTGAACAGGTACTGCCTAGGAGAACTATGGTTCCACTAAGTAGCTAGAAAAACACTCATGGGTTGGGGATTTGGCTCAGTGGTAGAGCGCTGGCCTAGCAAGCACAAGGCCCTGGGTTCGGTCCCCAGCTCCGAAAAAAAAAAAAAAAAGAGAGAGAGAAAAAAGAAAAGAAAAGAAAAACACTGTTATCGTCCTTTAATTTTTCCAGCTAAAATACCACAAATTTACCTGAGCTCTAGAACAGTCATTTCATGAAATCAGTAACAAAGATGTTTCAAAATTTAAGTGAACTTAATTTAAGAAAAGGCTGTAATTTAAATGTAAATTTTAGGCAGTAAACATTGTAGACAGAGCCTGACTTCTCTAAACTACAGAACCTGGACTATGTTGTTAGCATGTCCAGACAGTGTAGTATGAAATACTAGTGTTCTGGGAAAGATGATTTGCTCTGGGGTTTAGATGTGACAACTCTTTAATAAAGAGACTTGAGTAACTGCATACCTCATAATAAAAGTGTAATGTGACACCAGTCACCACCTATATGCTGTAAATTAGGCACTAACCCATTTTATTAACATTCTTTTATTCATTTATAAAACTATAGTATTTTGCTCTTTTCAGGATTCAAGTTGTGCTTTCTCTTGAATAGTGTCTTACAATCAAATGTTTTCATTGTCTTTTAATGTTTTGCTAAAGAACATTGGCCCTAGTTGAATGGGAAGGTAGGCTTTTGTGCTCTGCTTTAGACCCCACTCAACTTCTGAATGCTTCTGTCTTGGTAATAAAGTAATGCTAAGTGTCCTACTAAGCAGATATAACTGATGAGAGAGGATCTCAGTTTATATTGCCAGTATATTTGATACAGCAAATTGTGTGTGTGTGTGTGTGTGTGTGTGTGTGTGTGTGTGTGTGTGTGTGTGTGAGGGGGGGGGAGAGAGAGAGAGAGAGAGAGAGAGAGAGAGAGAGAGACTTTGTTTTTTCAAATGAGAGAAGAGGGAAGGTAGAGAAGGAAAACAAAGCAGTTGAACGAAAAGATGAGTAGTAACCATGAATGCCTTCTTTTATACCTTATTCATTATTTAATGTGTGGGTAGTTTGTCTGCATGTCTTTGTACCATAAGCGTGCCTGGTCCCCTCAGAGGCCATAAGACAAAAGAGTATAGGATCCTCTGGTACAAATGTCAGTAGGTTGTGAGGAGCTGTTTGAGTGTTGGGAATAGAACCTCTAAAAGAACAGCAAGTGCTCTTAACTGCTGAGCTATCTCTCAGAACTTGAAGGTTGCCTTATTAAGAACATTCACCTATGTATGGCTAATGAGTGCATCAGTATTCCTCAACAAGAATTGAGAAAAATGTAAGTTCTAAATTGAAGTTGGGGGATAGCAGACTGAGTCAAATGGTCACAGCCAGAATTGTTGGTGTGTACTTGCATTTAGATTTATTTAGAATAATATGTCAATAATTGTATGACCTGGAAATTAATATTGCATTTGTTTATTGAAAATGTAGCTAGTGCATTATCCTCATAATTATACAATTGTAAATTATGTCCATATAATTTACAGTGTTCTACACAGAAAAACATCACAATAGTAGATATAATACTATTATTTAGGTAAAAATTAAAATTAATAAGATAATCACAGAAAATGATTATGGAACTTAGTAAAGTTAAAATATGCAGTGCTGCAGTTGAGGTTAGAAGGAGGAAATATAGGCTACAAGCACTCGTAGGGAAATAAATAAGAAAATATAGGCTACAAGCACTCTTAGGGAAATAAATAAGACTGCTTGTTACATGGACAGATGTTTGTGAAGAGTAGCATCATTTGAAAGTCTCTAAGAATACAGCTCATTCTTTTCCTGACAATACATGCTTCATGCTCTTCAGCTGTGCTTAATAAGAAAGAAGATTGCTAAGCAGCAGGGCAGGGAGGGCTGGCCTGAGGGATGGTTAAAGGGACAGAATTTCACTAGTACTGTGACTGTTGTATAGCACATGTGTTGGCCAGCAAGCTGTGGTGACCTCCAGGGAACTACTTCAACCTTTTTAAAACAGATTGATTATTTATTTATTTATTTATTTATGTATTTACTTAATGTATGTAAATACACTGTTTCAGACACACCAGAAGAGGGTAACAGTTCCCATTACAAATGGTTGTGAGCCACCATGTGGTTGCTGGGAATTGAACTCGGGACCTCTGGAAGAGCAGTCAATGCTCTGAACTGCTGAGCCATCTCTCCAGTCCAACCTTTTCTTTTTTCTCTTTTTTTCTTTTATCTGCTTTTCTTTTCTTTCTTAATTTCAAGGATTATTTCTACAACACTCCTAAATGAGGTTTGGAATTGTTAAAAAAAAAAAATGCAGTAAATCACTTAGAACAGTTGGCTTTGTTATTCTACTCAAGGAATTCTATCACATCTAATTCCTATAAAGAGGACTTATCATACTTACCTAGTTGTCCTTCCCTTATTCCCCATGGCCAATCTTATTCAACAACCTACTTTTTGTGTTTAAGAGTATTCTCCTCAGTTGGTAAAATGAATTAACTGATGAAATTACCATCATTGTATCTGTTAGTCTATAATGCCTCAAAAGTACTTTCATAAATCTTGCAGTTGAGAAAAGGTATGTCAGCATTGGTGTGAAGTTTTTATTTGGCCTACACTTGACCTATTTATTTTTTCTCAAAGCAAATTTCGAACTACAGTTATTGACTTTGTTATATAATTCAAACTAACAATCTAATCTTGATTAGAATAGTGCCCTATCGAGAGCCCTTGCTTCCAACTCCAACTCCTCCTCCTAAAACAGAGAACCGGTGACCATCTCTGAAAGATGATCTTCACCCAGGGACTGAATCAGCCAGACCTATGAAACATGATCCCTGCTGCATAAACCATTCAATTTAAGTACAGTTTATAGCATCTAGAGCTGCTGATGTTTCTGTTGTATCTTGGTTATTTGCATCATAAAGGACCTGCTAATATGAAATTTATATCCCACTACTCCTAAATCTTAGTCATTTCATGATACATTCTGTAACTTTAGAGAACAGACATGATGGTTATACTCCTAATTTGGGCTCTATGATGGATAATCTTGAATGTCAGCTCAACAGGATCTAGAATCAACTTAGAGAGTTGCCTTTGCACAGACAGATCTGTGAGAGCTTTTCCAAGAAGGAGTAATGAGGTAGAATTATCCAGAATGTGTGCCACATTCTCTCTGAAGGACAGATATAAAGAGGTCCAAGGAAAAGGAAATGCTGCTTACCTACCTGCCTTTCCTTCTTGCTGGTGAGTGTATTTATCCCTTTATTCTTACTGTTGTGTTGCTACTGCTGCTGCTGTTTCTGTGACTGATTTTCCTTATGATACTGGGCCCTAGATTCTTTAGCTTCACATAGACTGGAGGCCATGCATGCTGCAGGAATCCTTCAGGCCTCCAGTGCAAGGTTAGGGTTACTGAGCCACCCATGCTCATAGACTGAGCAGTTCTCATGTTCTCTGCATCTGCAGCATGCTTTTATTGGTTAGTTTATGTCACCTTACACAAGCCAGAGTCATTTGGGAAGAAGGAGCCTCATTTGTGGAAATGCCTACTAGTTTGGCCAGTGGGCAGTCCTGTAGTGCATTTTCTTGATTGATGATTGACAGGAGGAACCAGATCACTGTGGGTAATTCTCCTCACCCTGCTGAGCTGGTGCTCTGGGTGCTATAAGACAACAGACTTACCACAGCATAGGAGCAAGGTAATAGATGGCAAGAGCTTGTGGCCCTGTCTGAGTCCCTTCTGTGACTTCCTTATGTGACGGATTGAGTAATAGAACTGAAAGCTGACATAAACCCTTTCCTCCAAAGTTGATCATGATCTTTCATCACAGCAGTAGAAACCCTAACAAAGACAGCACTGATGACCACTGTGGAATCATCAGCCCTATCCTATAAGCCAATCTAAGAAATCCATTTTTACAATTCATTCTAAAAGTTCTATTGCTCTAGAGAATTCTAATACAGTATCATTATTTCAATATATACACATATCAAAACACCATTGTTATAGACCATCAGTATATGCAAATGTTATTTACCATTCATACTTCAACAAAACAGAAAAAAGAAAATAATATTGGTGAAATAATACCTCTAAACAATAGGTTTTAACCTGACACTGAAATTCCTTATTGTGTCTTATATGGTAAATATTTCTCGTGTAAATGGATCTTCAAAAACAAGTGAACTCCTGGTTTTAGTGAACTACTTCATTGTGTGAAGGTAAGGATAGGTTGGAAGTATGAGAAGCACAGAGAGAAAACTAGTTCTTAGGTGACTGTGGCACGGACAACATTCATTTATTCTTTATTATCCTGGATAATGTCTTGTCTTTTTCTTTTTTACCCTAGGGTTAGGGTGTCTGTAAGGGACAAAACTTTATGTAGTTCACACACTGCCCTTGAATTCTCTGTGAGGAGCTAAGGCTGGTCTTTAACTCCTAATCTTCTTGCTTCCACTTTCAAATAACTAAGATGTTAGTTCTACACTCTCTTCAAAAATTCAGGAGGCTGAGAAAGGAGAATCAAGACCCTATCTCAAGAAAAATAAATTATTAGGTAAAACTGATAGTCATTTTAACAGATTTTGGTAATAGAAGTTTGCCCAGAAATTCTCTTGTATTTTGGCCTTATCCAGACTGAAGTAGGAAAGCGACTGCTCTAATTCTTAGTAATAAGCTCCACTAATCACTGGTATTAATATGTATTAATTTTATTTTACATATGAGCGTTTTACATATACGTTAAAACTATAATAATAATAAAGAGTCTGTATTGAGACACATTCAGATTTGATTATGTCACATCCATCCTAGTTCTGTTGCCTAGAGTAGTCTCCTAAAGCCATGGTTCACTCACTTTTCATCTGAGAATAAAAATAGGATCTTCTGTTTGTTTGTTTGTTTGTTTGTTTGTTTGTTTTTTGAAGGCATGCATATCTTAAACATAGAAGCAGCTAGCAGGAGGTTTTTAATAACTCCAGGATATTATTATCCTGTGGTTTGGTTTTATTTTATGCGGTAGACATTTGTAGAATGATTTCTTATGAATAGTCAATGCTATTTAAAACTCTCATTTGAGTTTCTTGACTAAGGAGCTACCCCAAATATAAGATGCTGTCCCAATGGTGATATGATTCTTATTTCTTGATAGTTCTCATTAAATGTTTGGGTTTTTTTTTTTTTTTTTTTTTTTTTTTTTTTTTTTTGGTTCTTTTTTTCAGAGCTGGGGACCGAACCCAGGGCCTTGCGCTTCCTAGGTAAGCGCTCTACCACTGAGCTAAATCCCCAGCCCAAATGTTTGGGTTTTAAAATCCATATTCTGTAAGCCCAGTGTGCTGAAGAGTTTGGTTAATCACATTCTGAGCTTCATGTTTGCTAATATTCTCCCTGAAGCCTGGGCTGAGCTTGGTTCATTTTCCAAAAGCAGATTTATTACGGTTATGAAGAGCAAGTATCGATGCTCGGGAGTGTGAAGACCTCTTTATTGGAATAATTACTGGAGAGTTAGGAATTGTAAATATTGATTGCATTTATTTAGTCTTTTGATACGGGCAAAAATATTAAAAGCCATCAAACACCAGCATTGCCTTTCACCAGCATCATTTAGTTCTAGCTAGAGGGAAAATTGTGACATGAACAAAAGCAGTGTGACTTATCTGTCTTAATTAGGACATTTTCTATACTGAAGGAAATACCCTTCTTCAAGCATGATATAAAACACTAGCCAGACTAATAAAAGAAGGTAAGTGTGATGCAGGCTAGCATACAATAGTGGGGCCTAGAGCAGAAGTTATCTGCACAGGATAACAGACCCACAAGACCATTGTTCCACTTTTTCATGCTGTATTTCTGGAAATTTGCATCGTTCCTCAAAGTATCTAAAACTGTAGTATTCATTAGCCACATGTGTATTTTAAATGCAATCTTCAGATTAGTTCCTAGCTTACACTGGCCACAATCCCAAGGTGCCCGAGTCACATGTAGCTGTGGCATGTGGGGGTGGTAGTTGTTAGCACAGAGAGATCCTGTAGGCAGCAATGAGATTAGTCACATGCCCTACTCCCCACTCAAATTGTTGCTTCAGCTTCAGGAACTATGTTGAAATTGATAGTGAAAAACCTACAAGAGACATTTTCAGCATTTTACTCTATATACAGTTTCATGCAACTGAACAGTTTTCTTCTGAGCATAGGGATAGAAATCCATCCTATTCTATACTTGTCTGGGCTAGTATTTGGTGTTATTTGACCTAATATAGTCACATGGTATGGTTGTTTAAATGAGAATTACCACCATAGGATCAAGCATTTGACTATTTGGTTGCTAGTTAGAATGACACTTCTTGGGAAAATTAAAAGGGGTATTGCCTTGCTGACAGAAGTATTTCTTGGGGAAATGGATTTGGGAGATCAAAGCCCCTCTTTAGTTCTAGCGTGTTCTCCATGTCATGTCTGCACTTGAAGATTTGAGATCTCAGGTTCCTGCTCCTACTGTTCTGCATGCCATTGGCTGCCATGATTCCCTACCATGATGTACTCTTACTACTCTGGAACCATAAGCCCAAATAACCATTTTCTTCTATAAATTGTCTTTGTACTGGTGTCTTATCAGAGCAACAGAAAATATGGAATAGGTAACCTCAATTAAGGAATTGACTTGAACTGATTGAGCTGTGGGTATTTTATTTGATGGGTCAGAGCTCAGCCCACTGTGGCAGTACCAGGTGGTCCTAAGCTATATTACAGAAGCCGTCTGGAAGAGCAAGAGAACAGGGCATCAAGCAACATTCTTGCATAGTTTGTACTTCATATTTTTATCTTGTCTCAGTTCCTGTTCTGACTTTCTTCAGTGATAAACTGTGAACTGGAAATGTAAACTGAAATAAACCCTTTCTTCTACAAAATTGCTTTGATGTTTTATCATAGCAACAGAGAAAGAAGATAGTAGAACACTCTATCACTCATGTTGGTGATTCTGCCTCAGTCTAAGTTCCAGAGTGACTCATCAAAATAATAAAAGGGATGCTGGGAAATCCTCATGCTTAGAATCAGGATAATCATGAGATTAACTCAGAAAAGTAGGAAAATAAATAATTTAAATGATCTCTTAGTCCTTTTTGTTACTCTCAGTGATTTTTCTTCCACTCAAGAGGAGGGAAGCATGAGTTCTGGACTAAATCATCATTCCTGTCATGGATTCTCATCTTCAGTGTAGTAACATGCTTCATGCCTGCCTCATGCAAAGAGCCCATGAAGAGCCAGTATAAGGAAATTAAGTTTATCCCCTTCCAATCTTCACTGTGGCTCTTCTTGTTGCTTTTGTTACTGTTTTTAGCTTTGAGGGGGAGTAACATGATAAACTAAAAGTTAAGTTCAAAGAAAAGAAAATAACAGGTGGTAGTGCAAATTTTTAGTATTGGATCTTAGATGCCAGATGTCACATGCAAGCCTGCACTCTGTGTCTTTGTGGCCTTCTTTACACACTCTTTCTCAGCTCAGACTGTGCTACTGTCCTCACAGCTCTGGCTTTGGTGTTAAACCCTGTTCTCCTTTTCCCATGGAATGACTGAAACTGGGCAATATGGTCCTTTAGGGAATAATAAAGGCAGTTATAATACTTTATAGGTTAGTCAAACTCCAGAAGTGGTAGCTACTCTCATGAGGGTATTGTCAATTTGTGGAGTCATCTTCCACTAACACTTAACCTTTAGATTTATCCAGGCACCAGGCCTCACTCCCAACAGATGGAATTATATACAATACATGAGCTTTTTGCTCGGTTATTATCTTTTACAAAAAAAACGTACAGCATCTGTCTTTTCTATTAGCATGTATTCTGAGATAAGGAAAAGTTCTACAGTGTTTCAAGCAAAATTCCTATCTTAGTGAAGGCTATAAATTTACTCTGGCAGTGTTCAAGGAAACCCAACTATCAGTTAGGGACTGACCAGAGCCCAGGTACATAATAGTGAGGAAAGGAGATGTAAGGACTGATTGGGTTGCATTTTGATAGGGTGTATAGACAATATAGCCTTTGGGGTTTGTCAAGGAACATCAACACACAATCCATTCCTTCTATTCCATTGTTATGAGAATACATTCGTTTTATATAATGGAGGTAACTCATTTTGCTTTCATGGTCATCTATAAAATAGTAACAATTAAAATACATGAAGGGTTAGAACATTTTTAGAACTGAAACAGAACGCATCACTTGCTATTGTGGCTGTAAGAGATCAGGTGGTTATATCATTTACTGTAATGACTAATATGATCTATATTGATCCAAAATTTATATCTCAATCCCAAAATTCCAGTCTAAATTCAAAGCTTCATGAATGACAATTTTTATTTAATGTGCTTTCTTATCTCGCTTGTTTTCCAATACTAACCATATTAAATTTATTTTTTCCGGGAGGGAGAGATGGCTCAGTGGTTAAGAGCACTGACTATCTTCCTGAGGTCCTTAGTTCAATTCCCAGCAACCACCTGGTGGCTCACAACTATCTATAATGAGATCTGATGCCCTCTTCTCATGTGTCCGAAGACAGCTACAGTGTATATAATAAATAAATAAATAAATCTTTAAACCTATTTTTCCATGTTTTTTAATTGAAAATAGATTTTTCTCATACAGTCAATACTGATTATAGATGTTGCTTGCAACCCAACCAAGACCTTTGGGTTAAGAAGGTGCAGAGTACAAGGACACAGACTTCGGGAGTCAGGGAAGTGGAAAAAGCAGACTCCTTTATTAAAAGAACTGGGCAAACCTTTATATCCTGTTCCCAGCATATCATTAATTCTCAAGTAGCCAATATGATGCGTCTTTTTCTCAGTGGCTCGCTTATCACCTGATCCAGTATCAGTGCTGGCAGATTCTCGGTTGGCTCAGGGTGAAATATCAGTGGTACATAGGTACATATGCCAGAATTGTGGCTGGGCCTGCTTGGCTACATTCTTCCTACATTCCTCCCCACCCCTTTTTTTGGTAGCCTGGTGTAAGTAAGAGTTCTTTGTTCCAGCCTGTTGACCTTATTTCAGGGGTCCTCCCTGTACTCCCTAGGGTTCTTCTCTACCTCCCTTCCCTCCAGATCCACTCCATTTCAGTATCTCATTACAAAAATTCAGGCTTCTATGACATAACAACCAAACATTACAACATAAAATATCATAAGATGAAGGGAAAGTTATTATATCAAAGTTGGACATGGCAAGCCAACAAAAAGAGAAGAATCCTTAAGAACAGGCATAAAACTAAAGACCTTCTCATTCTCACAGTCAGGAGTCCAATAAAAGTATTGAGCTAGGATTTATATGCATTGAGGACCTGGTACAAACCAGTGCAGATCTTGTGCTAGCTGCTTCAGTCTCTGAGAGCTTATATACGTGTTGCTTAATTGATTCACAAGACCTTTCTCTCCTGGTGTCTCCTATATCCTCTTGTTCTTAAAATCTGTCTACCTCTTTTTCTGGGGAATTCTCTGAGCTCTGGCAGGAGGGATTCGATTGAGGCTTCCCATTTGAATATCTAGTTATGTGTTTACATCTGTTCCCATCTGCTGTGGATGAAACTTTTCTGATAATGACTAGAAAGGGTATTTCCCTGAGTATAGCAGAATATCATTAAGGACCATCTTATTAATACACTTTTTCCAGGCTATCTAGTCTTTTGTTCTTGGTCATTCAATCAGTATCAGTCATGGGTTTCCTCTTGTGGAGTGAGCCTTAAGCCAAATCAGACATTACTTGGCTACTCCCAAAAGTTCTGTGCCACAGTTGCCCTAGCATACTTTTCAAGCAGGGCAGATTGTTGGCCAAAGGTTTTGTTGCTGAGTTTGTGTCCGAATTTCTCTTTCAGTAGCCTGCAGAATACATTTGCATATGAAAGAGACTAGAATGTAGGGGTGAAGGGGCTCTATGTAGGCACCAGCTTTATTGCTCTATGTTTATTGAATTAAGTGAGTATTGTCCTTGGCATTGGAATTCTATCAGTTTATAGAGAGCAACCCTATGTCTTAGCAATAGCCTGGGTTGTTTGGGAATTTACATGGGACCCTCACTTGGTCAACAGCACAACTGAATGCAATCAATTTCTGCCACGGGAAGCCTTGCTTGACTACAAAGAGATGACCAGTTGAAACTCCATATCCTCCCCTTTGCTATGAATCCTCATTAGGATCACCTTCATATATTCCAGGACATTTCCACAGCCCTAGATTTCCAGACCACCCCCTAAATGTGCCCCAATTTTATCTGTCACTTCCTGTAATCTCTCTACCCCATCTTCTCCCCCAACACACCTGCTCTCCCTGGTGCTATCCCCACCTGCTCTCAGTCTATCCATAAAAATCTCTTCTGTTTACTCACTCCCACAGAGATCCATGTGCCTCCACCCACTATATCCTTCCTCTTTACCTAAAATCTCTGCATCTACAGATTGTAGCTTGGTTATCCTTTACTGAATGACTAACATTCACTTACAAGTGAATACATACAGTATTTATCTTTCTTGGTCTGAGTTACCTCATGCAGGAAAACTTTTTTTTTCTCATTCCATTCATTTGCCTTTCATAATGTCAGTCATTTTAATAGCTGAGAGATACTCCATTGTACAAAATGACCACACTTTCTTTATCCATTCTTCTGTTGAGGGACATCTAGATTGTTTCCAGTTGGTGGATTTTTTTTTTTTTCCTGAACTGAGGACCGAACCCAGGGCCTTGTGCTTGCTAGGCAAGCGCTCTACCACTGAGCTAAATCCCCAACCCCTAGTTGGTGTATTTTTATGAATAAAGCCACAGTTGAGCAAGTGTCCTTATGATAGGTTGGAGCATCATTTGGGTAGATGCCCAAGAGTGGTATAGTTAGGTCTTAAGGTAGATTGAGTCCCAACTTTCTGAGGAACTGCCATACTGATTTCCCTAATGGCTATACAAGTTTACATTCCCACCAGCAATATAGGAGTGTTCCTCCTGCACCACGTCCTTGCTATCCTGAGATGTCCCTTATATTATTGATCTTAGACATTCTGACATATGATATCTGCATGTTGAAAAATGCAAAAGATCCATACTTATCACCCTGCACAATACTCAAGAATAGTGGATAAAAAAGACCTCAGCATAAATCCAGATACATTGAACCTCATAGAAGAGAAAGCTGGGAATCACCTTGAAAACATCTGTTGGCAGTATATTTGATCACACTGAGAACCATGATATTGTGTTATTTACTGAAAACAAAACAAACTCTTTCTAGTTGTGGTGGGGCTCAGCCCTTAGCACACACCTTTTATTCCTCTGGCTGGAATACAGACATGCCCTTAATACACACCTTTAATCCCAAACAATGAAGGTAAAGTTAATTTGTAGAGGAAAGCACCCATGTGTTGACTGTAATATTAAAATATCAATCCATTCTATCACAGTCTAGGCACTGGCCTGAGGTCTTGTCTCCCCACTCCATGGCTAACCTCATGCGGCGTCCACCCAGTCTGCTGTGGAACCCTCTCAAATCCCAGTCATCTAACCCCCATGGCTAACTGCTGCCAAACCCACTCAGCAATTTCAAATTTCCATGGCTGACTGGGGCCACACTCTCACAAACCCACACTCTACCTCACCTTTCCCATTTCGAGAAATGGAAAACACTAGACAATCTTAGTTTAGAATCATCAGATAACATAATCACTAGGCACCGAATCTAGCATCCTAAAGTCACCAACTATTCTATGTTAGAAATCTTCCCAGTGGCAGATCCTGGTGGATTCCTCCAGCAGAACTCAGCCCCCGGCCTACTTCTTGTCTGCCTCGCTCCTGCTATCCAAAGAAGTACCCTCCTCCTCCTTTCTCTCTTTCTCTCTCAGACCTGGAAGTCTTGCCTCTTCCTCACCCAGTGATTGGCTATATTTATGATTTATTATTTAATCAACTAGGGGAAAATTTCACTACATGTTTGAAAATATTGTCTAGTTGAATTGCAGACAAAATGAGAAATCAAAGATTTGACAGAATAGGAGATGCACAACTCTCATGAGAAGAGCAAGGAAAGGGAAGCTACTTAAGGGACAGTGCAGAGGAGAGGAGGCAGTTTTACTGGGACAGTTGTACAGAGCCAGGTTGCAGAGAGAACAAACTAGACACAAGTGGAGACAAAATAAGCCAGAGAATGATAAGGAGCTAGAAGGTTAAAACATAATTGCCAAAGTTCGTACGAGGCCAAGCAGAGCAATTCAGGAGAAGCATAGAGCAGACAGATTGAATCAGTCAGCATGGAGAAGAGTTTGAGCCAAAAACAGTTGAGTTGACCATCCAGCAGCCATAGTTTAGAAAGAGATAGGAAGGGTGAATTTATTCAATAGCAAGTCTCAGAAGCTGAAAATATTCTAGACCTAGATTAGATTGTATGGAGACTAGAAGCTTCCAAGACTAGGCCTATGTTAGCAGATGGGGGACTAAGTCTCAGAGAAGATGATTACTTCAGGTGAATAAAAGATACTTTAACACATTTGAGCAGAAGTCTTTCTAAACAGAACAGTGATCGCACAGGCTCTAAGATTAACAATTAATATGTGGGACCTCTTCTTTCATTAAGCATTTTATTCATGAATATTTCAAATGATATCCCCTTTCCTAGTTACCCTTCCACGAACCCAGGATTCCATCCCCTCCTCCCCACTCTCCTTTACCTCTATGAGTGTTCCTCCGACCACTTACCCACTCCTGCCTCACCTCTCTAGGATCCCTCTAAACTGGGACTTCAGGCCTCCACAGGACTAAGGGCCTCCCTTCCCATTGATGTCAGATAAGGCTATCCTCATCTCTATATATATGGCTTTCTCCAGGTATACTCTTTAGATGGTAGTTTAGTCACTGGGAACTCTAGGTGGTCCAGTTAGTTGATACTGTTCTTCCTGTGTGGTTGCAACCCCCTTCATCTCCTTCAGTTTTTTCCCTAACTCTTCCATTGGGGTTCCTGGGCTTAGTCTGATGGTTGGCTGTGAGTATCTTTATCTGAATTAGTGAATTGATGGCAGAACCTCTTAGGGGTCACCCATACCAAGCTCCTGTAAGCAAGTGTTTTTTTGGCATCAGGAATTGTGTCAGGATTTGGTGTCTGCAGATGGGATGGACAAAGTGGCAGCCTAGAGAATAGGAAAGTTTTTTTTTTTTTTAACCAACTCCCATCTGATAAAAGACTAATACATAAAATCTATAAAGGACTCAAGAAACTAACTATCAAAAAATAATTCAATTTAAAAATTGGGTACAGGTATAAGCAGAATTCTCACTAGAGGAAGCTCAAATAGTTGAGAAACACTTAAGGAAATGTTCAACATCCTTAGCCATCAGGAAAACACAAACTCCTTGGGATTACATATGCATCTTTTAAAAGGTTAGTTAACTCTCCAGAAGTCTCCATTTCAACAAGCAGTCCCACCATGTGGCTAAGGAAGCCACTTGTTTATTGCATTTTATTTCTTCCCATTCTTTTATTTCACATATCTGCCTCATGCAATTAATTTCTTTCCTTTAAGTATTTTTAATTTTTCTCAGCATCTTTCTTTATATCAGATTAATTCAAAACAGTATTACCTGTCACCTGGTTTATGCAGGAACTATTTTGCTGTTCCCAGTCTTACTCCTTTCATAACTATGATTCACAGAGCTAGCTTTGCAAACATAAATGTATAACATTCAACTTACCCATATAAAGTCCTCCAAGGTTTTCTATTATATGATTAAGAAAATCCAAACTCTTTTCATTTTATATCCTGGACTATAAGTCTTGTTTGATTTTAGTCTGTGTCTTAATATTCATCTATTTTTGAATTTCCTGCTCTATACTTTAACTGAGATGGCTACTGGAGTTCAGAGGTTCAATAAAGATGATTAATAGTGTGATAGTCGCTACAATGTGAATGAACAACATGGGAATCCTTGTGGAAGGAAGTATGCTAATGATGTTTTTCATTTCTGGCATAATTTAGTAATTTTGTTTCTGCTTATACTGGGTTAATTAATCCTAAGTATATTGCTGATTGATTTGTGGGTGTTAATGACAAGGGTATAAATTCTGATATGTTTGCTGAGCTAAAAACATGTGAGTATAATTAATATAGCAGATCAGTTTGCACTTTGATATTTTTATTATTATCATCTTTTTAAGTCTGAGTTGGACTAATCATTGTTGAACAGAGATTAATCAATTGTTAATTAGATGATTACAGTAAAAATATGGTATTTTCGAATGAGATAATTAGAATAATAATAGACAATTCTACTGTTACAAAAAAGGCAAATGAATTTTTATTCAATTTTTTTTCCAAAAGGCTTCATGTTTAAATGTTTCCGGTTTTGTTTTGTTTTTCATCAGGGCATAGGGAATAAATGTGTTTCTTGAGATATTTAATTGAAATAGAATAAATAGTACTGCAGTTAATGAAATAACATTAATGAAATATATTGTGATTTCTAGTGGCATTTCACTTTGAAGAGGTTAATGCTTTTAAACTTTAACTTAAAAAGCTAATACCTACTGTTTTGAAGGAGGTTGGGTTTGGAGAACTAAAATCCCATTTTCTCCAGTTAGAAAACCATAGCATCCAAGAACAAATAAAAAACATTGACTATATTTTAACTGCGCCCTTCATCATACATCATCACTGGATTCTCCACAGTATTAAACCTGAAGCAATAGTTAAGGGAAATATTTGATAAATATAGCAAGAGTACATTTTAAAACAAAAACCTGAAATTCAAAGAAAGTGGTGTGAGAACAAATACACATTTCTTTTTAGCCATCAGAAAATTAACTAAGGCATACAAAGTAGAAAAGACATAAAATTAATGTGCAGAAGGAGGAGAATTGCAGGAGTATAGTTACCCCTTAGTTCTATTTGATTTTGAAATGTATACGTACCTCCTTGTCTAAACCAGGAGTCGAGGTAAGAAAGGTTAAAGACAGGGATGGCAAATGAATACTAAGAGAATTTGGCAGGCTTGGAGAACATATAATGGCATAGGACAAAATACATTGAACTCTAAAACTAATGTTTTGTAAATGATTCTCTATAGGAAAGAAAAGGCAATGGTATGTAACAAATGTGTCCAGGTGTATTGACAGACTCCCATCTTTCTGTGATACCAATTTAGTCTCTCTGGTTAATGAGACTTTACTAAAAAGAATGGATGGAATTTTGTTTCTCTTTTGCTATTCTGAATCACGTTGATAAAGAACATTCCAAATAGCCTCACCCTAGATGGAAAGGAGAAAAAGGTACAATTCAAATGGCATTTGTTCTGAAGTATATTCTAAGGCCCCTCAACATGTCTAAAGATCGTTGTTAGGGTGTTACTTCCTCAGTCTCAACACTGGCAAATGAAGTGAAGTTCCTGAGGTCATGCACAATTTGGTTGTTTTCAGGAAGTCATGGGGAAGAATTCATCAGTGAATATCCTTGTTTAAAAAATGGTATTTACATGAGATTGAGTGGAAGAAAATAAAAAAGTGAGATACGGTAGATAGGCATGTTACTCAAATGAGAAAACCAAATGGGGAAAACACCTAAATTATAAATCAGAAATGGATTCACACAGAATAGAAAAGGAATTAGAAGCTAGCACTACAGAATATTAGATTTTAGTTTTTCTCTGGTATATTTTTGCTAAAAATACTGTTCTGTGGCAGGGCTTAGATATTCTAAAGAGACACTTATGATTCAGTCTTTATCTAATTATTGAAACAGTGGGCCTACTAATTTCAGTGTCTTCTGTAAGCAATGCTCAAAACAGAGATGAGCCTGGTCTTTCAAGGCAGCACAGTTTGTGTACTGCTAATTATAGTCCTTGAATATAGATGTCCACTATCACAGCTATAGTCAGAGAACTAGCTTTCTGGGATATTACTTTCACATAACTGATAAAAAGTATTAATCTCTCGAATTATCTCCTATGAAAAATTTTCTTTAGATGTCAGAGTTTTTAATGAATGAAATATTGTACATAGATGAATACTATGCAATCACTGAAAAATAATGTATGCATTTAAAAATAATCCTTACTACATATATCTATTTTTGCATGTGTAAGTGGTATTCAGGCATATGTCTATGTATTTTCAGATGTATATGGCACATGTGTGTGGCACTGAGTTTGTATATGTGTTCATATGTATATAGCCCCTATGTGTGTGTGGGGGGGGATGGGTGTGCACGTGGAGGGTAAAAGTAGATGTAGGCATCTTCCTCCATCACTCTCTACTTTCCTGCTGCAGGGCCTCTCACTGAGCTGAGAGATCATGGAATCAGTAAGTGTAGGCAACTTGACCTACAGTTTGCCTGTCTCCATCTATCAAACCAGGCAACCATATGCAGGCCACTGTGGTACTTGTTTTATGGGGGGGAACTCATAAGACTGGAATTTTGGACTTGAAATTTCTTTGGCCAGCACATTTTATTCTAAGTTATCTCCCCAGCATCTCCTTTAATTCGTTTAATTTGTGATATGTAGTAATAATAGAAATAATACCTTTTTATTCCAAGTAATTTGAGTTAGTTTTTATAAATCCATGAAACAGTTACCCTTTTACTTGCATTGGCATGCTTATTTTGGAGAGATATACCATAACTGACAAACTCCATAATGTAACGTTAGTGGTGTTCCAAGGAGAAAGACCAGACAGCCTTGTCCCAGTCATGAACCCTATTGTCAAAGCATGAAGCTCTGAAATCTTCTGTTTGAAAAACTAAAGATATCAACAAACACCACCAAAAGCTAAATCTTTTCTAAAATCCTCTTAAACGTCTCAGATTAGGTCTGCCAGCAGTGCCTGTTGTTGCTTGGAGAGTTAGAGGTTTCATGGGAAAAGCCAGAAGGAACACTATCCGTTTTAACAGGTTTTTGACTTGAAAAACATTTTTTTCTCAGTAACCTCACAGCAAAAGGTGTCTGTCTGGGGATAAGACAAAGGGTGTCAGAACAGAGCTATGTATCAAAATATGACTTAAGGGAAAAGACTGTGCATATTGAAAAAAATAAAATAATTGAAGTCTGCAGAATGACACCGGGACAGTCCTTTTTATGCTGACAGGAATGAGAGAGTAAATATGGAGTGTTGCAGACTGCAAATGTCTTTTGTATTCTTGCAACACGGAATGTGCCTCTTGGTTTATTTGTTTGCTCATTTTTAAATGTATTTTCTGACAATTCAGTGGTTGTCATTTCTACTTGTTCTTTCCTCTTTAGTGTAAACAGATTGCTGCTTCAGCTGAAGTGGGTGAAAGGAATAAAGGCTTTCTCATGGCTATCAACGATGCTGAGGGCACTTGGGGCAGCCATCTGAGTCTTACAGACCTACCTGGTCAAGCATGGTGGAGCTGGAATCCATCCAGTGGCAATATTTCCTCTTCCTGGCCACAAAGCTCTGGTCCTTGATAACTCAGTAACCTATACTGTCTTTAAGTCCAATTCTAGTATCTTGTTACAAATGTTGCTTTGTAGATCATAGAAATGGAATATAATTGCTAGCCTAGATCCCTGTTGTTCAACTGGAAGCTGTCTGGTTAGCAAGAGTGACAATTCCCATTAAAAACCAATCCTACAACAATTTTAAAAAGGAGGCAGATGAGTTAAGTGAAATAATTTGAATTTTGGTAGATAAAGGTGTGTTAGAGAAATAACAACCTTATTAGAAGTACAAATTCTTTCCCAGTTGTGTCTCTGGTTATAGGAATATTCATTGTATTCCATTCCCATAATTTGTTTTGCTTGTTTGTTTGCTTGTTTGTTTTTGTTTTTGTTTTCCAAGACAGGGTTTCTCTGTATAGTCCTGGCTGTTTTACTATTCTGGAATTCTTTTTGTAGACCAAGCTGGCCTCAAACTCAGAGATCTGAGTGCCTCTGAGTGCTCAGATTAAAGGCATGTTCCTCATAACTTTTACTAGGATGAAAATTTTAGATAAGTATCTATAACCATTAATCTTATTATGGTTTCAGAATATTCTGTGGGTGGCCTAATGCTGAATGTCAAAAATAAAGTTTCTTATAATTTACAGTGCTTTAGGGTTCATCCATGCATGGATTTGACAAAAGTTATATGTTCTCCAAGTAAATAGACAATTAATTCTCCTTTTTTAATTTAGATATGATCACTTCCTTGATGCCTTTTAAAAATATTTTTGAACTTATTGTGCAATTTCTATGCAATTCTATTCCCAATAAACTGAAACTTTTAATTTAAGAGTGTTGTTACGTCTGGATTAGCAAGTATAATAGCCTAAGAATTTCATGAAGTCATTGCTTTTAATAGCTGAATAGTACTCCATTGTGTAAATGTACCACATTTCTTGTATCCATTCCTCTGTGAAAGGACATCTGGGTTCTTTCCAGCCTCTGACTATTATAAATAAGGTTTCTGTGAACATAGTGGAACATGTATCCTTGTTATATATTGGAGCATCTTTTATGTATTTGCCAAGGAGTGGTATAAATTTCTGGAAAACCTCCAGACTGATTTCCATAGTGGTTGTACCAGCTTGCAATCCCAACAACAATAGAGGAGTGTTCCTCTTTCTCCACATCCTCGCCAGTATCTGCTGTTACCTGAGTTTTTAGTCTTAGCCATTCTCACTAGTGTGAGGTCAAATCTCAGGGTCAGAGCTCCCAGGGCTAGACCACTAACCAAAGACTATACATGGAGGGACCCATGGCTCCAGCTGCAAATGTAGCAGAGGATGGTCTTGTAGGACATCTATTGGAAGAGAGGCCCTTTGTCCTGTGAAGACTTGATGCCCCAGTATAGGGGAATGCTAGGGCGGGGAGGCAGGAATGAGTGGGTGGCTAGAGGAGCACCCGTACAGAAGCAGGGGTAGGGAGGAAGGGATAGGGGCTTTCCAGAGGGGAAACCAGTAAAAGTAATAACATTTTAAATATAAATAAATAAAATATCCAATAAACAATTCCAACAGCAACCCCAAATTGATATGGAAATTTAAATACTTTGAAGAAAATAATGTTAGAGCGATCAGAGATGGATCATATCAACTTAAGTGTTTTCCCTTTTGAACATAAAAATGTCTTTTTATTCACTGATGTTTATTCAATTTTTATTCAAAACGGTTTTTGTTTGTTCTGACAATATTAAGATTTGCCCTACCATTATCCACATACCCTCTAGTGGTTCTTCTGGGAGCTCAAATAAGACACCAAAAATTCCAGCAGTCTTGGATCACATGAATTTATGAAAAAGTCACTCTGTGACCTTGGCAAGTTTCTCTTCAGTTTTACATTAGGCATTATTTATCCTCTAGCTCTTAAATTTGTGTTGTGCTCTAGACATTATGTGTGGCAATGATTGTTACATTTAAGACAAAAATAAGACAAAGAACCATGTCTTTCTTGTTAATGGAGATTTTCATCATGTTCATCAACACTCACATGTGTTAATCAAGAACTTCTATTTGGTTCCTCTCTTTTTAGTCATAACTTATGGAAAGAAATGTAGTGAATGCAATAGAAACACCCAAGTTTTCCCACACCAATAAAACTGATTTAGTCTTCAAAAGGAACATAGTCTCTGTCTTCATAGTGTTTACACTGAATAGAGTAGAATGACATTTCAAACCAGGGTTAAATGGTGGTAGTGAACAGTACTGAGAAATACTTTGAATCTGGTTAACCCCTTGATGGTCATACTGATGTGCTCTAAGTAGAGTCTCATAGGAAGCATTGGTGATAGTCTGCCTTCACCCTGGATACTAAACATAAACCAGAGCCCATTGAGTTACAGCTTATATTTTCCTTTTTATGTTTTCATGACCCATATTCACAAGTTTTCTTTAATATCCCCAAATGAGTCAGTTATGTACAACAGTGAGTAATACATAGTATGTACATAGTACATTCTAAACACATTTGTCATTCACTGTTTCTGAAATACCAAGATGTGTACAAAGCTGATAAAGTGAGCATATAACTAAACAAAAATTTAACAAAAAATGCTTTGCCTTCCATATATTATACCTCTTGATTTTTTAAAAATTCTAATTTAGTCAAGAAAAATATTTAATTTAAAATCTACTAATGTACAGTAATCACCAAGTTTAAAACATTTTACCAGCTATACAAACAGTTGTACATACTATAAACTAGTAACAAAATGTAAAGTATATTTTATTAGACAATTTTAGCGATATGAATTTATTTTGCTGCTTGGTTGGTATGGTTGTTTAAAAAGTACACTTTGAGTATATGAATGCCTATTTTCACTGAGTTCTTTTCCCCTTTGTTTAACCATTTTATTCGAAAATTTTAAAGAAAGTGAAAAATTGGTACTTAAATCTCTTTGATTAAGATGTGGTAAAGTGGTAAGCAATTAGAAATATGAGGAAAAATGAATAGTATTGTCTTGGAAGTTAGGGGATCTTGGTAAATATTTGCCTGACACTCAGGTTGTCTTCTGACTACACATATAAGCCATGGCGCATTCATGACCCCAAAGTTTAAATTTGCATACCTGAACCCCCCCCACACACACACACTGTACACACACACACACACACACACACACTGTGTACACACACACAGACACACACTATGTAACTAGTAATAATTTAATAATTTAGTAACTAGTAAAAACTAATGTAAATTATTCTTCAGTTGATCATGGAGGGACGACCCTTCCTGACAAAAACTCAGGGGATACTAGGGATGGATAGAACATAACTCAACATAATAAGGGGTATTTGTGACAAGCCTATAGCCAGCATCATAGTCTATGCAGAAAAACCTCTAAAGATTACCATTAAGATAAAAAAAAAATTCCTACCCCCCCCACACTCCTATTTAAATAGTACTTCAAAACCTAGCTAGAACAATAGAAGAAGAGAAGGGACTAAAAAGGGCAACAAATAGGAAAGGAAGAAGTTAACCAACCCTTATTTGCAAAGGTCATGATTGGATACCTGAGAGAACCTAAAGGGAACTCCGAAGGAGATAAGTGGTTTCAGCAAAAAATTAACATACCGTCATAGCTACATTTCTCTTTCTAGGAAGATATGTCCTGGCCATTGAAGAATAGTTAAATTTAATTCGATGCTTGCTTATAGTTTCAGAGGGTAAGTCCGTGACCATTATGGTGAGGCACATAACATCAGACAGTCATGGTGGTAGAGCACTAGCTGAGATGTTAATGTTATCTACAAGTCGGAGGCATAAGGAGAAAGGCTGGGCCTGGGATGGATGGTTTGAAAGCTTTACAAATACGAAAGTTAGTAACCGTCCCATGTACCATCCACGGAGGCAGAGAGGGTGTGTGTGGGGTGTGATGAATGAATGAATAAGTGAATGGTAGCTTGGAAAAAAACTGAGTTAAGAAAGTAAAAGACCTCTGCAATGAAACCCTGAAGAAAAAAATTGAGGACACTAGAGGAGGGTTCAAAGACTTCCCATTTACTCATGAATTTGTAGTAGTAGTATTTCAAAACTTACCATTCCATATCAGAAAAATTTCTACATCAATGCAATCCTGATAAAAAAATGCCAACTTAATTCTTTATAGAAATAGATAAAGAATAAAATAAAAACTTCAAGAGCACATGGAGAAACAAAAGACTTCAAACAAAGCAGTGTTTTTTTTTTTTTTTTGGTTCTTTTTTTTTCGGAGTTGGGGACCGAACCCAGGGCCTTGCGCTTCCTAGGCAAGCGCTCTACCACTGAGCTAAATCCCCAGCCCCAGCAGTTTTAAAGACTAAGAACAAGGCTCTAAGTATCACAGTTCCTGGTTGCAAATCCGGAGCCACCATTACAGAAACATCCTGACACAGAAGCTTTGGACACACTTAGCTTCAGTAGCAACGATCAGTCTTAACTGCTGAGCCATCTCTCAAGACCCAAACTATTAGAATGAACAAATGAAATCAGGGAAGAGACATGCTAACTAAAATTGAGGAGATTCTAAAAGTTAAGAATGCCCAACAACACAAGTAGAACACACTGCCTTGCATGTGATTTGAAATGCTGAACTGTCGGTCAAATGTCCATCCTTTGGAAGTATCATGAGATATTTGCTCACCATTGGGTATCTGATCAGATTCTCTGTGCATATGATTTCTATCACTAGTCAGAGTCTTCCTGTCCATGGCAAAATTCCTGGTCTCCAAGGACCATCTATCTCAGTCTCTACTGAAAATAGGATGAGTCCCCAGCAACTTGAGAGTCCACACATGGAAAAAAAAAAAGGATGGTATACATCCAAACTAGCATATATTTCCAAAATCTTGAAAGAGAACTAGAAGGGGAAAGTCGGATGATCTTAAATAACCTAGTCAAGAATGAGGCAATGCTTACCTTAAAGTCAGTGTATCAAGAAATTTGACCTCTGTGATATTTATTTTATTATCCTTTATTTACTTGAATTTTTCTTTGTTTTGCTTCTGTGTTATAAGTTAGATAAGGTTTCTATCAGTAGTCCAGGTTGCTTTGTGTATGCTATTTTTAAATGGAATATTTTAGTTGCAATCTATTAGATGTTTTTCACCTATCCCAAACACAGTGCACAGTGATTCATCAGACATCTGTGGAAAGTAAATATACACAGTGTATTTTTAGAGAAGCAAATATGTATGCGTGCTTTCCTAGTCCAAGCAGATATGAACTGGATCTGAAAATAGGAACTCTTTGGCCTTGACCACTTGTGTGCTCTGTTTCATTGTAGAACCTTCATTTCCATGCTGTCATTTTCAGATCACTTCCTACCTATACTGATAGATGCAATGGAGCATAATCCTGTTATCTGCATACTATTTAATTCCCTCTATATGTTGTTAATGGCTCTTTTTCATTGCAAATATTTCCTGCTTATATCTACTAATAACTGCCCTTTGATTTTCATACATCCCAAATTCCAGAGTCTAAACTACTATGTGTGACAATAGAAAAAGAAAGTGAAGATCCCATAACATTTTATTTGTTGTGTTTGGAATTGTTTGGGTGACTAGAAACCTTTCCTCTCAGATAATTTAGTCTCCCTGACAACTGCTCTAGTTGTTAATCACTGTATTGGTTAAAATAAGATAACTTTCAGAAGCAAAAAGTTTCAAGATGCATATATATGCATACATATGGAATATATCTTTCACTCCCTTTTAAAGCATAAAGAATTTCAGCCCATCAACATTTGCTGAATCTCTCCTTTCATAGTTGTCAAAAATAGTCTGTTTCATTTATTTTCAGAATCCTTTCCATCTCAGCAGGTTTCTGTGAAGTGAGGGAAGCACTTACTATAAATAGATGAATTTCATCAGAGAGCTGCTTGAATGCCACCCTAAGTGAACAGTTATCGGGAAGTACTGTAAAAATCATAGTAAGCTAAATTTTAAGCCCTGGCTTTATTCTTCACACTGGACACTGTACTGGTTATCTTGTTTATGGTATGTCAGTGCTATAGAGACTTACATGCAACAGATCTACCCACATCAGTTCCGGCTAGACAAGGCCTAGTGTGAAAGTAAGACACTATGATGGGACTTTTCCTCTGAATCAAGATAATCATGGGATTAACTCAGAAAAGCTTGAAAATAAATCATTTAAATGATCTCTTAGTCTCTGAAACTGACCAACTCAGAGACGCGGTGTCATGTTGCTGATAAGCTGGTACTGATGTTATGATTAATACCCAGAGTCACAGGATAGGGAAACCAGAAACCCATGGATGAGTTTCAAACATGAGATCACAAAATGAAGCAAGAGCTAAATCAAGTAAAAAGCAGTGGGGAAGAGGTGATAGGGTGAGTCCAAGTCAGAGATGTTTATGCTTGCCTGCTTCTCATAGGAAGGACAGAGATAAAAGTTCAGGCAGCAAGTCCTATGGCATTTTATTTAGACTGCAATGTTGGTGGTCACCACAGTCAACAAACAAAATCATTCCTATTCATTTAACTGCAGATTTTTAGTATTGTACTGCATGCAGGGCTGGGAAAATGAGCGAAGAAAATATTAGTTGCTATACAGTGATTTTCATGATATATTTTTCAAAAGCAGTGTATAAATAAACATGTATATATAACATTCCATATTAAAAGGGATTTATAAGAGCTTATGAAACTATTTAATTATTCAAAATTTAATTAAGATGGTGAAATTTGAAGAATAAAATGAGTAACCTGTGGAGATGTTGAATATTCAGTGGAGAAATGGGAGGGAGCGCTTATAATAAAAGAGGAGAGAGGTTTGGAAAAATGGCTCAGAGGTTAGAAGAACCAGAGTTTTGATTCCAGCACTCATATAATACAATGAATGGCCTTAAAATATTCAGAGTGATCCAATGCCCTATGTATGCAGTAACACGTGCACACACACATACACACATGCACACGAATAAATAATAAACTAAATAATATATGTACATCCATAGTCATACACATAAATACACTCTTTACACTTTAAGATTTTATCCAAGTATTACCTACAAAATAAATAGATAAACCCAAGCAAACCCATAAACAGATTGGCTACCAAATAATACACAAGCAAGTAAGCCTAGAACTATCAAGCATAATTTAACATGTTGGAAGTGTCAGAGAAACCTATCTCAATTAAGCAACTTTATTAAAAAATGTAATAACAACTGTAAAAAAAAGGAATTATATTCATGTCATGAATTCCAGTCTTTGTATTTCTTTCTTGTTGTCCCGTGGAGTAGCAATTGTGGAACAACTGTGTGTAAAAGCATCTTGAAGTAGATGTCAGAAATGACACAAGTTTCAGAGAGGACTCAGAAACAAGTCGACGGGAAGTCTCAAATGATCTCTATGATGCTGAGTGGACATTCCTAGTATTAGTTGGAAGTCATGGCTTTAATTATAAACGTGTGCATAGACAAATATATGCAGATGTGCATAGGTATGTGTCACTGTGCACACATATGCTGCCTAGTTCTCTTCACTAAAAATCAATGAGGATGAGAAACAACTGGATCTTAATTCCTGGCTACAATTCTTCAATTAAATAAAAATAGGTCCTCGAAAACTGTTGATTCCAGAGATAAGGAATTGTTTGGACAGTGCAATATGAACTCAGACAGCTATGAAATGACAGAAAGTATGGTCACAAAAAAAAAGAGAAAAAGTTTAAAATTTAAAGGCTCCCAACAGTTGAAAATAGGTTAAATTAAGAAAAATACTTAACTTACAATTGCAGTGACATTTTAGCTCATAAGGTCAAACAAAAGTTGATATCAAACCAAATATATAATTAATACAAACAAAATTTAAAAGGAAAATTGATTTTTACAGTGACCAAACAAGGAAAACTAAGTTTCAGGTTAATATCAAGTTAACATGTGTGAGGTAGGTCACAGGCAGTGCACTGTGAAAGGAGACAGTGCACTGAGAAAGGCAGAGGATCACTGGCAGGTATTCTACTGTTTATCACTTCTGGGGAAGCATGAACAAATTTCTGTTTATCCCAAAGTGTCTATCAACAGCAGACCAAAATTTTTCTTAGTTCTTGTTTAGTAAAGCATAAAGTTCATTGAAATTATGTGCAAGAGCATAAATGACAGAGTTATGCTTGACTCAAGAAAGCAGTTACTTTATTAAAAAGCCGAACTCAGCATGGCTTGTGTCTCAGGAAGGCTGCATTCCTGAAGCTCCCCATACACCATCATCTGACCAGGGCCCAGGGTCTCCTCTCCCTAGCAGGTGGAGGTACTATTCAAATAGATCAGGGCAATGAACCCTTTAACTTTCTGAACTCCCCAAGCCTGGGAAAGTGCATAAGCTTAATTCTCCCTGAAAGGAAATTTCAGCTCAGAGAGCCTGGCCACCCTTTGCCTCACTCTTATGTAACTTCAATCTAATATGTTTAAATTTAGGGACATGATGGGGCTGGGCATTGACTGCACAAGTGCCCGTGCTCAAACCCCATGCAAGATAACTCTCATCAGTAATTTTAGTACTCCTGTGGAGAGATAGGCACTGGGAAAAGAGAATCTTGGTAAGCCTGAAGACTAGCCTAACAAATACGGGGGTGGGGGGGAAGGAAAATAAGAGATCCTGTCTCAAACAAGCTGGGAAGACATGCAAATCAGGGTCATGCTACATGCTCAATACATTGGACATGGCAACACATTTCTGTAATCCCAGAATTTGGAGGATAAGAAAGGAGGACATGTGTTGAATTCATGTGTAGAAGACAAGCCTTAGTAACAGTCAGATAATAGATATGTAGATGTTTTGTTCACATATATCATAGTCATGCAACGTGAACAAAAACTGAAAAGCTACGCTATACTGGAAGATAATTAAACAGCTGACTACTAAAGCAATGTGAGGTCTGAAGTCAGGTCTGATCCAAGATCAGAAAAAAGACACAATTGGAAATATTTGAAAAATTCTAATAACATAATGCAGATTAAATAACAATACTGTATCAATTTCCTGATTTGCATAGTTATATTTATGCAAAGCATTTTCAATAGTGAAAGCTACAGGATAAATATCCAACTTGTATTACTGCAAAATTTTAATGTCTATGACTATTCTAAGGTAAGAAGTGAAAAATTATAAATATTAGAAACACAGCAGCTAGAACAGCATGGTAGAGAACCATTTATGCTAAATGTATTAAATCAGATTTTTCCGCCAGCAGTCATACATCAGCCATTCAGGAACTCTATTATCTCCATTTGGCAAAGTCCTTGCTTCCTGCTTATTTTACTAAACCCTATAAACATTTTTTGACAACTTTACCAGCACAGAAACAGGTAAAAAAAGAAAATAAAGATATCCTTCCATTGGAATGACTTTTCCTTTTAGACTTTTAAAGTATAGTATTTCCCATAATGTATCATGGTGGGACAGGGAGTAAACAGTGTCATGAATTACTTGCAGTTCGAGTCTGCTTACAAGAATTGACTGGTACAGTGTGTCGCCAGGATTTGACACTAGAGATGTAATTTTAGAAAGAGTATCCCAAAGATAGTCTAGCTCTGCCTAAGACCCACAGAGATGATCTGATCAGGGAATTACCTAACAACAGGAAGATGGCCATTGTACCAACTTTAGCTCATTATGTCTAAGGCTTTTGGTTTTTGATTTTGTATTTTTGAGACAGGATCTCACTAAGTAGTCCATACTGGTTTTGAACTTGTAGCAATTCTCTTGTCTCCGGCTTCCAAGTGCTGATTGATCACAGGTGTGAGCTCTAAGGCCAGACCATTTAACCAAATACTTAATACAGAGTTGCTGGCCGTGTTCCAGGATGTTCCAAACACAAAAATACTCTCAGCTGTAACACTAGCTTTAGTATATTATTACCAATGTCACTATTTTGTAGAATGCTAGTTTTAAGGGATGCAAAATAATACTCATTAAAGAGAAAAGGAAAGAGTTTTGATTTCTAAGCACAACTATAAGACAAGATGAAATAGCCATGTGATTTTCTATGCTTTCAAAAATGAAAACAATTTAAATTTAAATTGTAACCTTTGATTTCCTGTTAATTAAATAAATTCTGTTATAATTCCTGTGGAATATATCTGATTGTGTTTGCCAGAGTTGCCTAATTATAGGAAATATTTAATTAACCTTTTCTTCACTATGCAAAACTTAAAGGTTTTATCGTCAAATTGTATATATTTTATGAGTATAGTTTATGAGGATGAAATTAGTGGGTAGTGTTTTATAAATTGATTTGACTATGTTAATCACTAATCGCCTTTTCTCAAAATCTGTAAAGAAGAAATACTCTTGGAAACGATAGTCTAAGAAATGCATGTCCAGAAGAAATAAGTCAATCACCAAGTCTTCTTCAAGAATACTTAAAAGCCACAGAAAAAAAGAATCATGTGCTTATAATTGTGCTGAAAAATTTAACTGTATACTTGAAGCTCAATATGAGATTAAATAATTACAAAATATTAAACTATAAGCATGTATGGTACAAATTATTATCATTTTTGGAAAACCTGACACTAAGAATCAGTAGCAGAAACAAAAGCAGGGAGAGTTGAGCCAAGCTATGAGTTGGTTTTGTGTAGGTACAGAACAGAATTGCACATAGAGTGCTCCACACACAGTAGGTGTTTATTAAATGCTTGTTAATTAACCCACTAACCTAAACTATATAGCCCTCAAAGGAAGCATGACCAGACTCATTCTGGAGAGGACCCACTGGTGAACCTCTCATCTGGCAAAGATGCGTAGAGGAACCCTTGCAGAAATGCCATTAGAGCCACTTTGAAGAATCTGCACAAGGCCCTTCTCCAGCAACCTGCAGCGATATCACTTAGGATGTTATGTTTGTCCTGGAATTCTGTCTTCAGAGACAAAAAAATTTGCCTAGCACTGGAGCGTGCTTGAGGGTGTACCCTGTCATTCACATGTCTCTCGAAGAATGTTTACTAATAGCTCTTTCTTAAGAAAATGAGCCAGTCCATGTCACTGCTCCTTTGCTAACTTGTACTCAGTCCAAACCAGTCACATAAACAATGCCTTATAACTGGTATGAAGAGATGTACAAGTACTTATCCAGGCTACCTGGTTGGAAAGGTGCTCAATATATACTCCACTAAAGCTTTGTTCAGTATGTGCTTCATACTTTGCCCATCTCTAAATCTCATTGCCCAGTATATACTATATAAATGTCATTACTTTAAATAATAGTCATTATTTTAAATAATAGTTTCAGAATATGAGACAACATCACAACATCATAAAGAAGTGATTTAAAATGAACTCTGAGAATTCTGGCTATACAACAAACCAAAGAAACATTGATGTGAGCTTTCATTTTTGGAAACAGTAAGTCAACAACAATAAAGTACTGGGTGATAGTGTATTAGCTTCTATTCCTATACTATAAAGATGAACATTTCCTTCTTAGTCAAAGCTTCAGAGGATACAATCAGCTAACTTGATCATGCTGCTATGTGTCTGAACAAACATGAACAGGAATAGGCTAGGGTCCAATGAAACACTTTGATGGCATGTTTCTACTAACTGGAAGCCCTCCCTCTACACTCAACACCTTAAAGATTCCCAGTAGCATCAAGGCTAGGAAACCAAGTATTAACACAAGGACACCAGGAAACATTCTATTTCCAATCAATAAATGAGATGGAAGATTGAAAGTAGTAAATGGAAATTAGGACTCTTCTAATGATTTTATTTTGTATTTTTGGCACATTTTTCTTTTACCATATATATTTTTAATTTACATTTCAAATGTTATTCCTTTTCTCGGTTTCCTGGCCATAAATCCCCTATCCCATCCCCCCTTCTTCTATAACGGTTTATACTTTAAGAAGAAGAAACACAAAGCAGCTTGATATGATCTTGACTGTTATGTGCTTTATTCTCCTCATGGTTTTGTTCATGATTCCAGCTACATGTTCTCAATTATAGTATGAAGATATTAAATGAAAATATCCAGAAATAATTTTTAAACCTACCAACAATACTAGCAGAAAGGGTCTGCATTAATATTATCAATCACTTACAGTATCTAGTTTATACATTATACTTTGTATGTCTGTGAAAAATACTACATACAGGTAGTACAGCAGTTGAGTACACATAGAGAGATGTGTGTATTCAAATCATAACAATGTCATACATAAGGTTTTAAGTGCTACTGATACAATTTGAAGATAATAAGGCTAAATAGATTCATTTTAAAGTTATTAAGGATTTTTAAATGATTTTTGCATTGCAATAGCAATAATCTAATATTGCTACATGTGAAACTGAACTGGATTTTGGAGGTTGTCTGTGAAAAGGAGAGAAAGCAGCAGATTAATAAAATACCTTTTAAGACGTCAAGGTCAGAATTCTAATTGCATAATTATGCCATTCACTGGTGTTTTAGAGTAAGTTTCTTCTTTGTAAAGAATCTCATCTTTTAATAAGGTAGGGAAGCAAACTGCATGAGAACTTGAAATTGCCACCAAATGCCAAAATAGCCATAAAATATGTTTTAATTCATGTGAGACTGAGAATATTTAAAAGATACTTCGATATTTATGTGCCAAGAACTTTTTAAAATTCTGTTATTTCAATGTATACATAGACAAATTACTTGATAATATTTCTACATATTTAGCACTGCGTTTCAAAATGACTTTAATTTTAATTTCTTAATGTAGGGACCTACGTTTTGGTGTAAATTCATAATAATTATATCTGATTGCTACTTAAAGTGGGATATTAAAGCAAATATTTTGTTGTTCAAAATATTTAAAGCAATAGGTGTTTTTGAGCTGTCTATAATTTTAGCATACTTACTGTTATACCAATAATAACACAAATATTATTAAATATTTGTGAGTGGTTCCTCAACATGACATTTCCCAAAGCTTAGATGCAAGTCACAAAGCAAATCCATGTAGGGAAAATGATAAGATTAAATTTTCATTAAAAACTAGGACCCAGTATTATAAATGTACTTATCTATAACTTCTTCATATACAGAGCCCGTAGGAGAGGGATGTAGTGAAGGCTATCTGAAGGAAAATGTGGAGTTTGAGGTGGATAGAATCAGGATAAATCATATATATCTATAAATTTTCAAATAATAAATAAAATATATTCTTTTAAGAAGAGAATAGGGGCTGCCGCTGCAGAGAGCCCCTGGGCAGCACCCCACGAGCGAACCTGAGCCTCGGGACCACAGGTAAGACCAAAATTTCTGCTGCAAGAAAGCTGCCTGGTGAGCTTGGGACACACGGAAGCAGAATTTCTCTAGGACCGGGCACATTCTGTGTTTACCGGAAGTCCCACACCCGCGGATCCCGGCCCGCAGCAGCTCTCTGCTCCCAGACCCGGTGAGAGAGAGACCCAACCGCCTGGTCAGGTGGGCACTCCTGAGGCTGCAGAGCGGAAGAGACCACCAACACTGCTCACCCCTGCCCACATCCCTGGCCCAAGAGGAAACTGTATAAGGCCTCTGGGCTCCCGTGGGGGAGGGCCCAGGAGCTGCAGGACCCCTGCGCCTGAGACACCGCCGGAACCTGAAAGAAACAGACCGGATAAACAGTTCTCTGCACCCAAATCCCGTGGGAGGGAGAGCTAAACCTTCAGAGAGGCAGACAAGCCTGGGAAACCAGAAGAGACTGCTCCCTGCACACACATCTCGGACGCCAGAGGAAAAAGCCAAAGACCATCTGGAACCCTGGTGCACTGAAGCTCCCGGAAGGGGCTGCACAGGTCTTCCTGATTGCTGCTGCTGCAGAGAGCCCGTGGGCAGCACCCCACGAGCGAACCTGAGCCTCGGGACCACAGGTAAGACCAAATTTTCTGCTGCAAGAAAGCTGCCTGGTGAGCTTGGGACACACGGAAGCAGAATTTCTCTAGGACCAGGCACGTTCTGTGTTTACCGGTAGTCCCACACCCGCAGATCCCGGCCCGCAGCAGCTCTCTGCTCCCAGACCCGGTGAGAGAGAGACCCAACCGCCTGGTCAGGTGGGCACTCCTGAGGCTGCAGAGCGGAGGAGACCACCAACACTGCTCACCCCTGCCCACATCCCTGGCCCAAGAGGAAACTGTATAAGGCATCTGGGCTCCCGTTGGGGAGGGCCCAGGAGCGGCAGGACACCTGCCTGAGACACCACCGGAACCTGATAGAAACAGACCGGATAAACAGTTCTCTGCACCCAAATCGCGTGGGAGGGAGAGCTAAACCTTCAGAGAGGCAGACAAGCCTGGGAAACCAGAAGAGACTGCTCCCTGCACACACATCTCGGACGCCAGAGGAAAAAGCCAAAGACCATCTGGAACCCTGGTGCACTGAAGCTCCCGGAAGGGGCGGCACAGGTCTTCCTGGTTGCTGCCGCTGCAGAGAGCCCCTGGGCAGCACCCCACGAGCGAACTTGAGCCTCGGGACCACAGGTAAGACCAAATTTTCTGCTGCAAGAAAGCTGCCTGGTGAACTCAAGACACAGGCCCACAGGAACAGCTGAAGACCTGTAGAGAGGAAAAACTACACGCCCGAAAGCAGAACACTCTGTCCCCATAACTGACTGAAAGAGAGGAAAACAGGTCTACAGCACTCCTGACACACAGGCTTATAGGACAGTCTAGCCACTGTCAGAAATAGCAGAACAAAGTAACACTAGAGATAATCTGATGGCGAGAGGCAAGCGCAGGAACCCAAGCAACAGAAAACAAGACTACATGCCATCATCGGAGCCCAATTCTCCCACCAAAACAAACATGGAATATCCAAACACACCAGAAAAGCAAGATCTAGTTTCAAAATCATATTTGATCATGATGCTGGAGGACTTCAAGAAAGACATGAACACACTTAGGGAAACACAGGAAAACATGAATAAACAAGTAGAAGCCTACAGAGAGGAATCGCAAAAATCCCTGAACGAATTCCAGGAAAACACAATCAAACAGTTGAAGGAATTAAAAATGGAAATAGAAGCAATCAAGAAAGAACACATGGAAACAACCCTGGATATAGAAAACCAAAAGAAGAGACAAGGAGCTGTAGATACAAGCTTCACCAACAGAATACAAGAGATGGAAGAGAGAATCTCAGGAGCAGAAGATTCCATAGAAATCATTGACTCGACTGTCAAAGATAATGTAAAGCGGAAAAAGCTACTGGTCCAAAACATACAGGAAATCCAGGACTCAATGAGAAGATCAAACCTAAGGATACTAGGTATAGAAGAGAGTGAAGACTCCCAGCTCAAAGGACCAGTAAATATCTTCAACAAAATCATAGAAGAAAACTTCCCTAACCTAAAAAAAGAGATACCCATAGACATACAAGAAGCCTACAGAACTCCAAATAGATTGGACCAGAAAAGAAACACCTCCCGTCACATAATTGTCAAAACACCAAACGCACAAAATAAAGAAAGAATATTAAAAGCAGTAAGGGAAAAAGGTCAAGTAACATATAAAGGGAGACCTATCAGAATCACACCAGACTTCTCGCCAGAAACTATGAAGGCCAGAAGATCCTGGACTGATGTCATACAGACCCTAAGAGAACACAAATGCCAGCCCAGGTTACTGTATCCAGCAAAACTCTCAATTAACATTGATGGAGAAACCAAGATATTCCATGACAAAACCAAATTTACACAATATCTTTCTACAAATCCAGCACTACAAAGGATAATAAATGGTAAAGCCCAACATAAGGAGGCAAGCTATACCCTAGAAGAAGCAGGAAACTAATCGTCTTGGCAACAAAACAAAGAGAATGAAAGCACACAAACATAACCTCACATCCAAATATGAATATAAAGGGAAACAATAATCACTATTCCTTAATATCTCTCAATATCAATGGCCTCAACTCCCCAATAAAAAGACATAGATTAACAAACTGGATACGCAACGAGGACCCTGCATTCTGCTGCCTACAGGAAACACACCTCAGAGACAAAGACAGACACTACCTCAGAGTGAAAGGCTGGAAAACAATTTTCCAAGCAAATGGTCAGAAGAAGCAAGCTGGAGTAGCCATTCTAATATCAAATAAAATCAATTTCCAACTAAAAGTCATCAAAAAAGATAAGGAAGGACACTTCATATTCATCAAAGGAAAAATCCACCAAGATGAACTCTCAATCCTAAATATCTATGCCCCAAATACAAGGGCACCTACATACGTAAAAGAAACCTTACTAAAGCTCAAAACACACATTGCACCTCACACAATAATAGTGGGAGATTTCAACACCCCACTCTCATCAATGGACAGATCATGGAAACAGAAATTAAACAGTGATGTCGACAGACTAAGAGAAGTCATGAGCCAAATGGACTTAACGGATATTTATAGAACATTCTACCCTAAAGCAAAAGGATATACCTTCTTCTCAGCTCCTCATGGTACTTTCTCCAAAATTGACCATATAATTGGTCAAAAAACGGGCCTCAACAGGTACAGAAAGATAGAAATAATCCCATGCGTGCTATCAGACCACCACGGCCTAAAACTGGTCTTCAATAACAATAAGGGAAGAATGCCCACATATACGTGGAAATTGAACAATGCTCTACTCAATGATAACCTGGTCAAGGAAGAAATAAAGAAAGAAATTAAAAACTTTTTAGAATTTAATGAAAATGAAGATACAACATACTCAAACTTATGGGACACAATGAAAGCTGTGCTAAGAGGAAAACTCATAGCGCTGAGTACCTGCAGAAAGAAACAGGAAAGAGCATATGTCAGCAGCTTGACAGCACACCTAAAAGCTCTAGAACAAAAAGAAGCAAATACACCCAGGAGGAGTAGAAGGCAGGAAATAATCAAACTCAGAGCTGAAATCAACCAAGTAGAAACAAAAAGGACCATAGAAAGAATCAACAGAACCAAAAGTTGGTTCTTTGAGAAAATCAACAAGACAGATAAACCCTTAGCCAGACTAACGAGAGGACACAGAGAGTGCGTCCAAATTAACAAAATCAGAAATGAAAAGGGAGACATAACTACAGATTCAGAGGAAATTCAAAAAATCATCAGATCTTACTATAAAAACCTATATTCAACAAAAATTGAAAATCTTCAGGAAATGGACAATTTCCTAGACAGATACCAGGTATCGAAGTTAAATCAGGAACAGATAAACCAGTTAAACAACCCCATAACTCCTAAGGAAATAGAAGCAGTCATTAAAGGTCTCCCAACCAAAAAGAGCCCAGGTCCAGACGGGTTTAGTGCAGAATTCTATCAAACCTTCATAGAAGACCTCATACCAATATTATCCAAACTATTCCACAAAATTGAAACAGATGGAGCCCTACCGAATTCCTTCTACGAAGCCACAATTACTCTTATACCTAAACCACACAAAGACACAACAAAGAAAGAGAACTTCAGACCAATTTCCCTTATGAATATCGACGCAAAAATACTCAATAAAATTCTGGCAAACCGAATTCAAGAGCACATCAAAACAATCATCCACCATGATCAAGTAGGCTTCATCCCAGGCATGGAGGGATGGTTTAATATACGGAAAACCATCAACGTGATCCATTATATAAACAAACTGAAAGAACAGAACCACATGATCATTTCATTAGATGCTGAGAAAGCATTCGACAAAATTCAACACCCCTTCATGATAAAAGTCCTGGAAAGAATAGGAATCAAGGCCCATACCTAAACATAGTAAAAGCCATATACAGCAAACCAGTTGCTAACATTAAACTAAATGGAGAGAAACTTGAAGCAATCCCACTAAAATCAGGGAATAGACAAGGCTGCCCACTCTCTCCCTACTTATTCAATATAGTTCTTGAAGTTCTAGCCAGAGCAATCAGACAACAAAAGGAGATCAAGGGGATACAGATCAGAAAAGAAGAGGTCAAAATATCACTATTTGCAGATGACATGATAGTATATTTAAGTGATCCCAAAAGTTCCACCAGAGAACTACTAAAGCTGATAAACAACTTCAGCAAAGTGGCTGGGTATAAAATTAACTCAAATAAATCAGTTGCCTTCCTCTATACAAAAGAGAAACAAGCCGAGAAAGAAATTAGGGAAACGACACCCTTCATAATAGACCCAAAGAATATAAAGTACCTCGGTGTGACTTTAAGCAAGCAAGTAAAAGATCTGTACAATAAGAACTTCAAGACACTGAGGAAAGAAATTGAAGAAGACCTCAGAAGATGGAAAGATCTCCCATGCTCATGGATTGGCAGGATTAATATAGTAAAAATGGCCATTTTACCAAAAGCAATCTACAGATTCAATGCAATCCCCATCAAAATACCAATCCAATTCTTCAAAGAGTTAGACAGAACAATTTGCAAATTCATCTGGAATAACAAAAAACCCAGGATAGCTAAAGCTATCCTCAACAATAAAAGGACTTCAGGGGGAATCACTATCCCTGAACTCAAGCAGTATTACAGAGCAATAGTGATAAAAACTGCATGGTATTGGTACAGAGACAGACAGATAGACCAATGGAATAGAATTGAAGACCCAGAAATGAACCCACACACCTATGGTCACTTGATTTTTGACAAAGGAGCCAAAACCATCCAATGGAAAAAAGATAGCATTTTCAGCAAATGGTGCTGGTTCAACTGGAGGGCAACATGTAAAAGAATGCAGATCGATCCATGCTTATCACCCTGTACAAAGTTTAAGTCCAAGTGGATCAAGGACCTCCACATCAAACCAGACACACTCAAACTAATAGCAGAAAAACTAGGGAAGCATCTGGAACACATGGGCACTGGAAAAAATTTCCTGAACAAAACACCAATGGCTTATGCTCTAAGATCAAGAATCGACAAATGGGATCTCATAAAACTGCAAAGCTTCTGTAAGGCAAAGGACACTGTGGTTAGGACAAAACGGCAACCAACAGATTGGGAAAAGATCTTTACCAATCCTACAACAGATAGAGGCCTTATATCCAAAATATACAAAGAACTCAAGAAGTTAGACCGCAGGGAAACAAATAACCCTATTAAAAAATGGGGTTCAGAGCTAAACAAAGAATTCACAGCTGAGGAATGCCGAATGGCTGAGAAACACCTAAAGAAATGTTCAACATCTTTAGTCATAAGGGAAATGCAAATCAAAACAACCCTGAGATTTCAGCTCACACCAGTGAGAATGGCTAAGATCAAAAACTCAGGTGACAGCAGATGCTGGCGAGGATGTGGAGAAAGAGGAACACTCCTCCATTGTTGGTGGGATTGCAGACTGGTAAAACCATTCTGGAAATCAGTCTGGAGGTTCCTCAGAAAATTGGACATTGAACTGCCTGAGGATCCAGCTATACCTCTCTTGGGCATATACCCAAAAGATGCCTCAACATATAAAAGAGACACGTGCTCCACTATGTTCATCGCAGCATTATTTATAATAGCCAGAAACTGGAAAGAACCCAGATGCCCTTCAACAGAGGAATGGATACAGAAAATGTGGTACATCTACACAATGGAATATTACTCAGCTATCAAAAACAACGAGTTTATGAAATTCGTAGGCAAATGGTTGGAACTGGAAAATATCATCCTGAGTGAGCTAACCCAATCACAGAAAGACATACATGGTATGCACTCATTGATAAGTGGCTATTAGCCCAAATGCTTGAATTACCCTAGATCCCTAGAAGAAACGAAACTCAAGACGGATGATCAAAATGTGAATGCTTCACTCCTTCTTTAAATGAGGAAAAAGAATACCCTTGGCAGGGAAGGGAGAGGCAAAGATTAAAACAGAGACAGAAGGAACACCCACTCAGAGCCTGCCCCACATGTGGCCCATACATATACAGCCACCCAATTAGACAAGATGGATGAAGCAAAGAAGTGCAGACCGACAGGAGCCGGATGTAGATCTCTCCTGAGAGACACAGCCAGAATACAGCAAATACAGAGGCGAATGCCAGCAGCAAACCACTGAACTGAGAATAGGTCCCCTATTGAAGGAATCAGAGAAAGAACTGGAAGAGCTTGAAGGGGCTCGAGACCCCAAAAGTACAACAATGCCAAGCAATCAGAGCTTCCAGGGACTAAGCCACTACCTAAAGACTATACATGGACTGACCCTGGACTCTGACCCCATAGGTAGCAATGAATATCCTAGTAAGAGCACCAGTGGAAGGGGAAGCCCTGGGTCCTGCTAAGACTGAACCCCCAGTGAACTAGTCTATGGGGGGAGGGCGGCAATGGGGGGAGGGTTGGTAGGGGAACACCCATAAGGAAGGGGAGGGGGAAGGGGGATGTTTGCCCGGAAACCGGGAAAGGGAATAACACTCGAAATGTATATAAGAAATACTCAAGTTAATAAAAAAAAAAAAAAAAAGAAGAGAATAGGAACTTGGTTAGTTTTACTTAGTATTTGATCTAGACATCTAATGAAATGAGAAGTAACATGTGACACAGACCAAGGTAGGCCCCAGTTCTCTTCTTGCCCATCACCTTCAACTTATATTAACTCAAATCCTTCAGTTGCCTGCCAGGAATAGCACTGCTGTCCACATGTATCCTTGTTTGTGGCCAGATAGGGGCATGAACACCACCAGAGACTCTCCAGCTCTCACATATAACCTACATCCCTAAAACTTTCTGGTAGCCTCACTGACTCTTCCATTGTATTATCCAGGCAAAGGAACCAGTTTACACTGCCAGGAAATTTGTTCTAGGTTCTTAGTTTAAATTGATGAAGGCACCAGATTTAGCAGAGAAACAGAAGAACTGGATAGAGACTGGGTCCCAAAATACCAATGAACAAAAGATGTAAATTAGATTGCTATGAGAAGGTAGGTGACTTGAATGAAAACAAACAAATGAAACAAAACAAATCAAAACTCAACTAACACCTTCTTCCAGATGCACAAATCCCAATAAAGAGTTACCTCTCCATTGTTGGTGGGATTGTAGACTGGTACAACCATTCTGGAAATCAGTCTGGAGGTTCCTCAGAAAATTGGACATTGAACTACCTGAGGACCCAGCTATACCTCTCTTGGGCATATGCCCAAAAGATGCCCCAACATATACCAAAGACACGTGCTCCACTATGTTCATCGCAGCCTTATTTATAATAGCCAGGAGCTGGAAAGAACCCAGATGACCTTCAACAGAGGAATGAATACAGAAAATGTGGTACATCTACACAATGGAATATTACTCAGCTATCAAAAACAATGACTTTATGAAATTCATAGGCAAATGGATGGAACTGGAAAATATTATCCTGAGTGAGGTAACCCAATCACAGAAAAACACACATGGTATGCACTCATTGATAAGTGGATATTAGCCCAAATTCTCGAATTACCCTAGATGCATAGAATACATGAAACTCAAGACGGATGATCAAAATGTGAATGCTTCACTCCTTCTTTAAAAGCAGAACAAGAATACCCTTGGGAGGGAATAGGGAAGCAAAGTTTAGAACAGAGACAGAAGAAACACCCATTCAGAGCCTGCTCCACATGTGGCCCATTAGACAAGATGGATGAAACAAAGAACCGGATGTAGATCTCTCCTGAGAGACACAGACAGAATACAGCAAATACATAGGCAAATGCCATCATTAAACCACTGAACTGAGAACGGGACCCCTGTTGAAGGAATCAGAGAAAGGACTGAAAGAGCTTGAAGGGGGCTTGAGACCCCATATGAACAACAGTGCCAACCAACCAGAGCTTCCAGGGACTAAGCCACTACCCAAAGACTATACATGGACTGACCCTGGGCTCCACCCTCATAGGTAGCAATGAATAGCCTAGTAAGAACACCAGTGGAAGGGGAAGCCCTTGGTCCTGCCAAGACTGAATCCCCAGCGAACGTGATTGTTGGGGGGAGGGCGGTAATGGGAGAAGGATGGGGAGGGGAACACCTATATAGAAGGGAGGGGGAAGGATTAGGGGGATGTTGTCCCAGAAATCGGGAAAGGGAATAACAATTGAAATGTAAATAAAAAATATCCAAGTTAGTAAAGATGAAAAAAAAAAAAAAGAGTTACCTCTGGTCACATAATAGTCAAAACACCAAATGCACAAAACAAAGAAAGAATATTAAAAGTGGTGAGGGAGAAAGGTCAAGTAATGTATAAAGGCAGACCTATCAGAATAACACCAGACTTTTCAACAGAGTCTATGAAAGTGACAGGATCCTGGAAAGATGTCATACAGACCCTAAGAGATCATAAATACGAGCATGGGTTACTATATTTGGCAACCCTCTCAATTACTATAGATGGAAAAATCAAGATATTCCATGACAAAAATATTTTTACACAATATCTTTCCATAAATTCAGCCCTACAAAGGATAATAGATGGAAAACATCAACATAAGGAAGGAAACTTGACCCTAGAAAAAGCTTGCAACAAACCAAAAGGAGATAGTCATAAGCATGATTCCATCTATAACAACAAAAATAACAGGGAACAAGAATCACTATTCCTTAATGTCACTTAACATCAATGGACTCAATTCCCCAGTAAAAAGACCTAGAATAACAGACTGGATACATAAACTGGACCCAGTATTTTGCTGCATACAGGGAAGACAAATCACTGACAAAGAAAGAAACTACCTCAGAGTAAAAGGCTGGATAAAATTAGTCCAAGTAAATGGTCCCAGGAAACAAGTTGGAGGAGCCATTTGAATATTGAATAAGATCGACTTTTAAACAAAAGTTATCAAAAAAAATTAAGGAAGGACACTTCATACTTATCAAAGGAAAAGCCTGCCGAGATGAACCCTCAATTCTGAACATCTATGCTCCAAATGCAAAGGTCCCTACATTCATAAAAGAAACTTTACTAAAGCTCAAAGCACACATTGCACCTCACACAGCAATAGTGGGAGACATTACCTCCCCACTTTCAGCAATGTACAGATCATGAAAACAGAATGTAAACAGAGACATAGAGAAACTAACAGAAGTTATGAACCAAAGGGACTTAACAGATATTTACAGAAAATTTCATCCTAAAACAAAAGAATATACTTTTTCTCAGCACCTCATGGTACCTTCTCCAAAATTGACCATACAGTTGGTCACAAGACAGGCCTCAACAGATACAAGAATATTGAAATAATCCCATGCATCCTATCAGATCAACATAGATTAAGGCTGGTCTTCAATAACAACAAAAACAACAGAAAGCTTAAATAACAAGTTGAACAATATTCTACTCAATGATAAACTGGTGAAGGAAGAAATTAAAGACATTTTAGAATTTAATGAAAATGAAGGCACCCAAACTTATGGGACACAGTGAAAGCTGTGCTAAGAGGAAATCTCATAGCTCTGAGAGCCTCCAAAAGGAAACTGGAGAAAGCATATACTAGCAGCTTGACAGCGTACCTAAAAGCTCTAGAACAAAAAAGAAACAAATATATTCAAGAGGAGGAGAAGGTAGGAAATAATCAAACTCAGGACTGAAATCAACCAAGTAGAAACAAAAAGAACTATACAAAGAATCAACAAAACCAGGAGCTGGTTCTTTGAGAAAATCAACAAGATAGATAAACCCTTAGCTAGACTAACCAGAGGACACAGAGTGTGTCCAAATTAACAAAATCAGAAATGAAAAGGGAGACATAACAACAGAATCTGAGGAAATTAAAAAATCATCAGATCCTACTACAAAAGCCTGTATTCAACAAAACTGGAAAATCTTGATGAAATGGACAGTTTTCTAGACAAATACCAGGTACCAAAGTTAAGGAAGAGATAAACTATATAAACAGTCCCATAACCCCTAAAGAAACAGAAGCAGTCATTAAAGGTCTCCCAGGACCAGATAGGTTTAGTGCAGCATTCTATCAGACCTTCAAAGAAGATATAATACCAATATTCTTCAAACTATTCCACAAACTAGAAACAGAAGGAACATGATCCAATTCATTCTTTGAAGCCAAAATTATGCTTATATCTAAACCACACAAAGACCCTACAAAGAAAGAAGTTGAGACCAATTTACTGCATGAATATCAATGCAAATATACTCAATAAAATTCTCACAAACAGAATTCAAGAACATATCAAAATGATCATTCACCATGATAAAAGAAGCTTCATGCAGGGATACAGGGATTGTTCAATATACAGAAATCCATCAACGTAATCAACTGTATTAACAAACTCAAAAAAAAAAAAAAAAACCACCACTACCCAAAGACTATACATGGACTGACCCTGGGCTCCAACCACATAGGTAACAATGAATAGCCTAGTAGGAGCACCAGTGGAAGGGGAAGCCCTTGGTCCTGCCAAGACTGAACCCCCAGTGAACAGGATTGTTGGGGGGAGGGTGGTAATGGGGGGAGGATGGGGAGGGGAACACCCATATAGAAGGTGAGGAGGAGGGGTTAGAGGGATGTTGGAACTGGGAAAGGGAATAACAATCGAAATGTAAATAAGAAATACTCAAGTTAATAAAGATGAAAAAAAAAAAAAACAAACCACACGATCATCTCATTAGATGCTTAGAAATCATTTGACAAAATTCAACACCCCTTCATGATAAAAGTTCTGGAAAGAAAAGGAATTCAAGGCCCATACCTAAACATAGTAAAAGCCATATACAGCAAACCAGTAGCTAACATTAAACTAAATGTAGAGAAACTTGAAGCAATTCCACTAAAATCAGGGGCTAGACAAGGCTTCCAACTCTCTCCCTATGTACTCAATATAGTACTTGAAGTCCTAGTCAGATCAATTAGAAAACAAAAGCAAATACAAATTGGCAAGGATGAAGTCAAAATATCACTATTTGCAGATGGTATGATAATATACTTAAGTGACCCCAAAAAATTCAACAGAGCGGCTCAACCTAATAAACAACTTCAGCAAACTGACTGGATAAAAAATGAACTCAAATGAGCAGCCTTCTATTACTCAAGCATAAACAGACTGAGAAAGATATTAGGGAAATAACACCCTTCACAGTAGTCACAAATAATATGAAATACCTCGGTGTGACTCTGACCAAGCAAGTGAAAGATCTGTATGACAAGAACTTCCAGTCTCTGACGAAAGAAAATCAGGGAAGATCTCAGAAGATGGAAAGATCTCCTATGCTCATGGATTTGCAGGAATAATAAGTTAAAATGGCAAACTTGCAAAAAACAATCTACAGATCCAATGCAATCCCCATCAAAATTCCAACTCAATTCTTCATAGAGTTAGAAAAAGCAATTTGCAAATTCATCTGGAATAACAAAAAGCCCAGGAGAGCAAAAAATATCCTCAACAATACAAGAACTTCTGGTGGAATCACCATCTGTGACCTCAAGCAATATTACAGACCAATAATGATAAAAACTGTATGGTATTGGTGTGGTGACAGATAGGTAGATTAATGGAATAGAATGGAAAAGCCAAAAATGAACTCACACATCTACGGTCACTTGATCTTTGACAAAAGAGCTAAAACCATCCAATTGGAAAAAGACAGCAATTTCAACAAATAGTGCTAGTTCAACTGGAGACCATAATGTAGAAAAATGCAAATTTACCTATTTTTATCTCTTTGTACAAAGCTGAAGTCCAAGTTAATTACAGATCTACACATAAAACCAGATACAGGGGTTGGGGATTTAGCTCAGTGGTAGAGCGCTTGCCTAGAAAGAGCAGGGCCCTGGGATCAGTCCCCAGCTCCAAAAAAAAGATCCAATAAATAAATAAATAAATAAATAAATAAATAAATAAATAAATAAATAAAACCACATACACTGACACTAATATAAGACAAAGTGGGGAAGAGCCTTGAACACATAGTCACTGGGGAAAATTTCCTGAAGAAAACACTAAGGGCTTATGTTCTAAGATCAACAATTGACAAATGGGACCTCATAAAATTGAAAAGTTTCTGAAAGGCATAGGACATTGTCAATAAGACAAAACAGCAACCAACAGATTGAGAAAACATCTTTAACAATTCGACATCTGATAGAGGGCTAATAGCTAAAATATACAAAGAACACTAGAAGTTAGCCTCCAGAGGATCAAATAATCATATTAAAAGATGTGGTACAAAAGCTTAAGTCCAAGTGGATCAAGGACCTCCACATCAAACCAGATACACTCAAACTAATAGAAGAAAAACTACGGCAGCATCTCGAACACATGGGCACTGGAAAAAATTTCCTGAACAAAACACCAATGGCTTATTCTCTAAGATCAATAATTGACAAATGGGATCTCATAAAACTGCAAAGCTTCTGTAAGGCAAAGGACACTGTGGTTAGGACAAAACGGCAACCAACAGATTGGGAAAAGATCTTTACCAATCCTACAACAGATAGAGGCCTTATATCCAAAATATACAAAGAACTCAAGAAGTTAGACCGCAGGGAGACAAATAACCCTAATAAAAAATGGGGTTCAGAACTAAACAAAGAATTCACAGCTGAGGAATGCCGAATGGCTGAGAAACACCTAAAGAAATATTCAACATCTTTATTCATAAGGGAAATGCAAATCAAAACAACCCTGAGATTTCACCTCACACTAGTGAGAATGGCTAAGATCAAAAACTCAGGTGGCAACAAATGCTGGCGAGGATGCGGAGAAAGAGGAACACTCCTCCATTGTTGGTGTGATTGCAGACTGGTAAAACCATTCTGGAAATCAGTCTAGAGGTTCCTTAGAAAATTGGACATTGAACTACCTGAGGATCCAGCTATACCTCTCTTGGGCATATACCCAAAAGATGCCCCAACATATAAAAAAGACACATGCTCCACTATGTTCATAGCAGCCTTATTTATAATAGCCAAAGCTGGAAAGAACCCAGATGACCTTCAACAGAGGAATGGATACAGAAAATGTGGTACATCTACACAATGGAATATTACTCAGCTATCAAAAACAATGCCTTTATGAAATTCGTATGGAAATGGTTGGAACTGGAAAATATCATCCTGAGTGAGGTAACCCAATCACAGAAAAACACACATGATATGCACTCATTGATAAGTGGCTATTAGCCCAAATGCTTGAATTACCCTAGATGCCTAGAACACATGAAACTCAAGACGGATGATCAAATTGTGAATGCTTCACTCCTTCTTTAAAAGGGGGAACAAGAATATCCTTGGCAGGGAATAGAGAGGCAAAGATTAAAACAGAGACAGAAGGAACACCCATTCAGAACCTGCCCCACATGTGGCCCATACATAGACAGCCACCCAATTAGACAATATGGATGAAGCAAAGAAGTGCAGGCCGACAGGAGCCGGATGTAGATCTCTCCTGAGAGACACAGCCAGAATACAGCAAATACAGAGGCGAATGCCAGAGTAAACCACTTAAGTGAGAACAGGACCCCCGTTGAAGGAATCAGAGAAAGAACTGGAAGAGCTTGAAGGGGCTCGTGATCCCTTATGAACAACAATGCCAAGCAACTAGAGTTTCCAGGGACTAAGCCACTACCTAAAGACTATACATGGACTGACCCTGGACTCTGACCTCATAGGTAGCAATGAATATCCTAGTAAGATCACCAGTGGAAGGGGAAGCCCTTGGTCCTGCTAAGACTGAACCCCCAGTGAACGTGCTTTTGGGGGGAGGGCGGCAATGGGGGGAGGGTGGGGAGGGGAACACCCATAAGGAAGGGGAGGGGGGATTAGGAGGATGTTTGCCCGGAAACCGGGAAAGGGAATAACATTCGAAATGTAAATAAGAAATACTCAAGTTAATAATAAAAAAAAAAAAAAAAAAAGAGGTGGCACAGACCTAAACAAAGAATTCTGAACTGAGGACTATCAAATGGAGGAGAAGCACCTAAAGAAATGTTCAACATCCTTAGGTATCAGAGAAATGCAATTCAAAACAACTCTGAGATCCCACCTCACACCAGTCAGAATGCCTAAGATCAAAAACTAAGATGACAGCAGATGCTGTTGAGGATGTGGAGAAAAATGAACACACCTCCATTGTTCGTGGGATTGCAAGCTAATACAACCACTCTGGTTATCAATCTGTAAAATTGGCCATAGTAATGCCTGTGGATCCAGCTGTACAACAGATGGCTACACACCGAAAAGATGCCCCATATAACAAGGACACGTGCTCCACTATGTTCATAGCAGCCTTATTTATAATAGCCAGAAGCTGAAAAGAACCCAGATGTCCTCAAAAGAAAAATGGATTCCAAAATGTGGTACATCTACACAATGGAGTACTACTCAGCTATCAAAACAATGACTTTGTGAAATTCATAGGCAAATGGAATGAATTAGAAAATATCATCCTGAGTGAGGTAACCCAATCACAGAAAAACACACATGGTATGCACTCATTGATAAGTGGATATTAGCCAAAAAGCTAGAATTATCCAAGATGCAATCCACAGACCACAGGAAAAAAGAATTTACACAATGTGAAAAACTTAAAAATATGACACCTCCAAATGTACAAGTCCCGTAGTAATGGTCATCAATTATAGATAATTCAAAGAAAGTATAAAATGTGAACGAAGTTCATGTTATTTTTATGTGTAAATGAATGGGCAAACTAAGATATATATATCTCTCACTGTGAAGAATTTGTAAAAAATGTGGATAACTTATTTAATTGGAAACATTTAAAATTTTCATGTTCCTAACACTCCTAACATATGTTGGCTACAAAAATATCAGGAGGACTCTTATGAATTTCAAGTTTCTTCTTTCTCCATAATAGATATAATTTGTAGAAAAACTAAATCAAGCCAAAATGTTAAAAGAAGAATGAGAGTTTGGTCAAGCCATGTTGATCAGAACCAAGAGATATAATATAACTGTAATTTTGTCATCTCTAAATCAGTGTCTAGGCCTATCCATGATAGATCCCTTCTGGGCACTGTTGACCTATAAAGTAATACAAATTTGGTTGCCATCTTCATTTTTGGGGGCTTAAGCAATGAAACTTTGGAAACCGTGTGTTGAATCTCACGTGTTCATAACCTAAGCTATCAATTACTTCAGAATGAAGTCCTTGTCTCCTCCACGCTTAATGATTTGACTTATCTGTACTACATATTAGAGTCCAAACAGCTCTTACTTCACAGAAGAGGAATAAAATAAGAAACCATACTTGTTTTTAGCCAGAGGACAAGAATGGAAGCTGATAGACACTTTCATTTAAATGGCAGGATATGAAATTAACACACATGTGCACACACACACACACACACACACACACACACACACACACAACATTAGTCTTGTATGTACCAATGACAAACTGAACATTGAGAAAAGCAAACTCAATCTTAATAATAACATGTAAAATAGGAATAACCATTTCATGTCCAACTAAAGAAGCAAAAGAGCTGTACAATGAAAACTTTAAGATAATAAAGAAATTAATGAATACACTAGAAGGTGGGAAGATGTTCCACAGGATAAAGATTCTAATAACTTTCTTTACAAATAGAAAATACAAGCTCAAAATTTCTATGGCAGCACACACACACATCCAAAAGATAGCCAAATCAATGTTGAATGATTTCAAATTATACTACAGAGTTATAGTATTAAATACAGCTTGATACTCCCACAACAAAAAGATATACCTAGATAGATGGAATAGAATAGAGAGCTGAAACATTAGTCCACATACACATAGATTTCTGATTTTTGATATGTAGTCCAAAGCCAAAACATACTCTTAAAAAAGACAGCAACCTCAATTAATGTTGCTGGGAAATCTCAATTTGTACATGATAAATATTAAACTGGACCCTCTTTCTATAAATGGATCAAGGGACCAAACAAAACCTGATCCTGTGAAACTACTAGAGTGTGAGGTGGGGAGTATGCCTCGGCACAGACTGTGTGAACATGACTCTCTAAGTGCTGGGTGGAAGGTCATAAATCTACAAATGGGGTATTTTGAAACTAAAAACATTCTGTGTAGCAGAGGAAACAGTCAAGTAAGGAGGCAGCCCATGGAATGGAACAAAAGCTTTGCCTGAGAGTAGATTAGTGTCTAAAATTTATAAAGAGCTGCAGTTAGTCATGCAAGGGAAAAGTGTCAGTCTCACAGAACATAGAAAAAAATATTAACCATCAATAAAATAAACACCACAATATAAAAATGGACTACAAAACTGAAGAAGAAGCTCATAAAACAATAAATACAAATGGCTGGGCTTCAGTGTCCTTTGCTATCAGGAAAATGCAAATGAAACCACTTTAATTCTTCCTGTCAGAATGGTCAATATCAGAATTAAAATGACAAAAATGCTGCTGGAGATGTAGAAAAGAAGAAAATTAACATACATTGGTGAGAGGATAAACCTGTAAAGTTATTGTGAACATCAATCTCCAGGCTACTTAAGAAACTAAAATGAATGGCCATATGTGCATTACATCACGCTTGGTCATTGATCCAAAGGATTCTTTACCTACAGCATAGATACTTGCACAACCACATTCCCTGATGATTAATCCACAATTACAAAAAAGATGTAATAAACCAGATGCCTAGGTGCTGGTGAATGAATAAAAATGTATTTCATATAAACAATAGAATATTGCTTCTTTACAAAGAAAAATAAAACCATGAGATTTGCAGATGAATTTATGGAACTAGAAAATATTACTTTAAATGATGTCACCAGAACCATAAAGACAAATGCCATATTCTCTTTCTCATACATAAATCTTAACTTCAAAACTTTGGGTTTTTAATCTGGCTATGTATAGAATTCAGGAAAGCAGAAACAGGCTATTATGGTAGACAATTTAAGAGAAGCAGAATAGTAAAATGCAAGTAAAATAAAAGTACAGGGGTGGCTTCTGGAAACAGAAAGTTTCAAGCACAGCCAAGGGTGGGGGATGAGTAAATGAGATGCTGGCAGAAGATATAACCAAAAGGAACATATAAAGCCTATACCCTTCCAATCCAAGGGAAAAAATTCAATTACAGAAAACAGTCAAATACAAATACAATGAATGTTAGGATAGGAGAAACAAAAAAAATTAAAAATTTAGGTAGAGATAGAAGAGTAAGGGGGAAGGGGTGAGTAGAAGCTTAATAGCCAAAACTAAAAACACATGAGGAAGACTCAAGGAAATCCACTACTCTCTACACTTATTAAGCATGTACACACGCACACACGCACGCACGCACACACACACACACACACACACACAGAGAGAGAGAGAGAGACAGAGACAGAGAGACAGAGACAGACAGAGAAAATTCTATCATATCTTTTAAGACCCAATTCCATTCCAAGCAAATTTTTTAGATTGAAGACACAGCGTTTAATTTCATTTTATTTTTAGCAAAGATCAACATATCCTTCTGGCCTTGAAACAATGATCCAAAGAAAAATATTTAATGCTTTTAATTATTAACACATCTTACTAAAGCCTGAAAGTCAAAAACTCTAAAGTGTCTTAATATATTTTTCTTTCTCTTAAATATGTAAGACTCCACTTTGCTAGTAACAACTAATTTATCTTCACTGCATAAATACTTTCGACTTTTTCTAACTCCAAAATAATGTATACATCCTTTAAAATTAAGATGAGAAGTCTATATATGAACAATAAGCATAACAAATACGTAAAATTCAAATGTAAGACAAGACAATGAGCCTACATGAACACTGTGATGTCATGACATTTGTCAGACTGCCTTTTGCTGCTGTGACAACCGAATGACTGTTATAAACAGAAGGAAGGACTCTGACGGATCAGAGACTTTTTGCCTGGTTTCTTTAAATCTGAATGCAACAGTAAGATATTTCAATGTGTGGCAGCATCTATGGTACAGAGTTGGAAAACATTCAGGTGTAAGTTACCAAACAGTCAAATGCTTGCAGATACAAGCCACCCATCCACAATGATTCATACTCTATTTAAACAAATGTTTGATGTCTAGGACAGTTCAACCTGTGCAGTTAAAAAGTGCCTTATGACCTTCAAAACTGACTGCATAAGACAAAACAGAGAATCTTAGATTCCTGGTTTTAATTTGATTATAATTCTTAGCAGGGATTCTGTTATGTAACTTGGATATTTTCTTCGTAAATGACAAGTATGTGTAGATTTTAAATTTATGAAACAAAACAATATTGTTAATGATTCATGTGGCAAAGCCTTAACAAATTTTCCCTTCACAATGTCAGGAAATGAGTACTGTAAGCAACGGAGTTACTATCTTATTATGTTCATGTTCTCCTGTAGAGAAGAGTTTCTTTGAATTGCTTTACCAAAAGAAATATATGCCTAATAAACTTTCCTTCCCCTTAGTCCTGGCTTACAACAAGGGAGAAAGTATTAGAGAAAGAATGAAAGAAGAAGGAAAGAAAGGAGGAAGTTCTTTCAGGTCACAAGAAGTTGGCTTTTGGTGGAGACCTAAAACTCCAGACCACTGGTTCCATCAGCTGGCTGGTATACCTTTCATAGAAGACTAGCTCAACTAAGACTTTCTTAAGAAAATAGGGGATCGCTAGGCCGCTGAGGAAGGAGGGACTGGGTGGGTGACTGAGCACCCTTATAAAGGCAGGGGAGGGAGGACTGAATAGGGGGCTTGTGGAGGGGAAACTGCGCAGGAGGATAACAATTGAAATGTAAATAAATAAACTAACAAATGAAAAAGAAATAGGCAGAATAACTAATCCTTAGGAGGATTAGCTATTCTTTGCAAAATCCTGATGCATCTATCCACTAATGAGAGAGTTCTGCAGCCATGTAGGTTGCAAGACTGCCCCCAGTGTTGAGTCATTCATAAAAATATAACTTGTTCTTTCATTCTTTTTGTATTATCTAAGCATGCTTTTCTTAATACTTTGGGCTTTTTGATAGACACGCTGGACTTCCCCACCAAAGCTTTCTTCCTCCCATATTGTGGCTTTCTGCCATTTGAGATATCTTTGGCTTAAACAGCATGGTTTGTGTCTTTCCTACTCCATTGTCTTCCTCCAAGCTAATGTTTGCTTGACTTGGGGTTTTTCTGTTTCAAATTCTAATAAAACTGCTCTTGGGATTCTTTTGGAATTCATTCTTAAATTCTTTTATTGTTGACAATAAAAAACCCTAAGAGTGAATTTTCCCTGTATCAAAAACATAGTTTTAATTAATATAGAATAGGCATTTACAAGAAAGAATAAGTTTCAGAAAGGAGTGAATTGAAAAATAGTAGTACTCTGACAGTACTAATTTTGTTAGCAATGTGCTGATACATTCTGAGCTTTTGAATAGCTAGATTACACATACAATATATCAATAAATGATAATAAAAGCTGGAATACATATCACTCCTGAAAATGTATTGTACAATTGCAAAATTACAGTTACAGAAACTGTTTTGTGAAAACTTCTTTCAGATATGACCAAATGAGATTAAGTTATTAAGACATATGAATAGAATGAGCAAAACATCCATATGCATGTAAAACTCATGATGTCCTCATTCTTAACAGCTGAACAGTATACCATTGTGTAAATGAACCATATTTTCTGTATCCATTCTTCCCTTGTGGGACATCTAAATTGTTTCCAACTTCTGGCTATCACAAATACGGGTGCTATGAACATAGTGGAGCATGTGTCTTTTTTATATGTTGGGGCATCTTTTGGGCATATACCAAACAGTGGTAAGCTGGGTCTTCAGGTAGATCTATTTCCAATATTCTGAGAAACCCTCAGATTGATTTTCAGAGTGGCTGTACCAGTTTGCAATCCCATCAGCAAAGGAGTTTTCCTCTTTCTCCACATGGAATACTATTCAGCTATTATGAATGAGGACATCAGGAGTTTTTCAGGAAAATGGATGGAACTAAAAAATATCATCCTGAGTGAGGTAACTCAGAACAAAAAAGACATGCATGGTATGTACTCACTAATAAGTGGATATTAGTCAAAAATTTACAGAATAGCCATGACACAACCCACAGGACTCAAGAAGGTTAATAAACCAAAGGACCCAAGTAAGGGTGACTCAATCCACTTGGGAGGGAGAAGAAAGCAGTCACAGGAGGCAGCAGGGGGAGTTGGGGGTAGAAGTGACTGAGAGGGAAAGGGAAGAACATGACTAGGTACTTGGGGGACAGGATTGAAGCCCTGAGGTCCAGCAGAAAAATTGGAAACAGGCAACCTTGAGAGGTATGAGCTGGGGGAGGGGGCCCTCTAGGATGTACCAGAGACTTGGGAGGCGATAGACCCTCAGTACTCAAAGGGAGGTAGCTCAAATGAAATGTTCACCAGTAGGGAGAGGGAATTGTAGAGTCCACATCCAGTAGAAAGACAGGGCATCAAGTGGAGGGATGGGGTTGCCATTCCACAGTCAAAAACTCTGACCCAGAATTGTTCCTGTCTAAAATAACTGCAGACATGAAAGTGGAGAAGAGACTGAGGGAAAGGAGGTCCAGTGACTGGCCCAACTTGGGATCCATCTCAAAGGGAGGCTCCAAGGCCTGACACTATTACTAGCATGGCCGCCCTGTGATAGGCCCAACAAGCAGCTGAAAAAGTCAGATGGAAATATTTATACCCAACCAATGGACTGAATTAGGGAAAGGCTGGAAGAGGCTGAGAAGGAAGGTGAGCCCCTATGAAGACCAGCAGTCTCAACTGACCTGGATCCCCAGGATCTCTCAGACACTGAGCCACCAACCAGGTAGCATATACTGCTGATATGAGACCCCACAACACATAAACAGCAGAGGACTTCCTGATCTGACCTCAGGGAGAGAAGATGCACCTAACACTGGAGAGACTTGAGGCCTAGGAAGTGGGAAGGTCTGGTGGGGTGGGGATGGGGCATCCTCTTGGAGCTGGGGGAGGAGAAATGGGAGGAGGAACTGAGGGCAGACCAGGATGGGGATAACAACTGGACTGTAAAAAAGTGATTATAGATAATTTTTTTAAAGAATGGGGAAAAAACACAATTTTCCAATTAATTAAAGTTTTCTGTATTTACACAGTGTCTCATAACAAAAAAGCATTAGGGAATCATAAAATGGGAGAACATGCCCCCCCATTATTTTAATTAGAGAAAGGTCCACATGTAACAATGTATATACCGTTTTTAAATCTATACATTTTAATGCCTGCCAAAGTGAAAAGAATCATTTTGAATCTATAAGAGTCTAAATCCTCACAAAACTAAGTTTTTACATAAATCATAAAACTGCCATGTTTTACAAATATACTTGGCCTTTTGTTAATATGTAATTTAAATGTTTTAAAATAAAAATTCATAAAATATAAGCTTTGTAGAAAAAGAAAATCAAACAGGAATAAAATACCAATGATTCCGATGTCTCACAAAAGCAAATGTCAAATGGTCAATAACTATATACTAAGAGGTTAAACAGAATGTTTAACATGAAAATGATCCCAGTCAGCAGGTTTTCACCAAGGTAATTTAGAAATTAAGATAACATTTTGAATGTTTTTGGTATCATCTAGTAAACCTAATATGGTACTCTATGACCCCACAATTATCACTTCACATATATAAATATTCCAAATACGTTGTATATCAAAAAAGATGCACCAATGACAACTGGAAATGGCAAAAAATGTCTATCAAACACAGAATGTAAAAATAGGTATGGAAAACAGAAACACTAAAAAGTTATATATTCATGAAAACAAGGGTAGTGCCCTATGGAGCAATATAAGTGTGTATTGGGAATACGGTATTGAGTTACAATAAGCAGACATGGGTAATGCATTTTATATGAATCTACATAAAATACAGAAGGAAATACAACTAAGCTATGATTTTCAAAGTCAGAATGGTTATTAACCTTGTCCAAGGTGTAGTATTATGTTTAATTTTTATCTTAGAAATAGTAATATGGATGTATTCACATAAAATGTATCAAGCCATGCACTTATGATTTCAGAAGGAGTATTGTCTTCAATAAAATATTCACATTAAAATGTCATTACCACTAGCGCACAGATAAGGATCTTTACTTCGGAGCAACCTAAGAATATGGCTAGGAAGAATTGCGTTAAAAAATAACTTACATGAAAGGTAATTTGTTTCTGATTTGTGATGCTAAGACAGAATTCACACATAGAGTAGGTACTTGTAAACAATGAGAATTTAGTTTTCACAGTCTGGAGACTGGGATTTCCAAAATCAGAAAGTTAACCTGTCTAGGTTAACCTGTCTAAGTTACCCTGGTTAATGTGCTCCTGACAGCCTCTAGAGAAGCACCTCCATGCTCATAGATCAGAAAAATTTGCTTTGTGTGTGGCTGAAAGCAATGTATAGGCTAAAAACACATTTCATTAAAAAAAAATCCAATGACATTCTTCCTAGGACTAGAAAAACAATCCTAAACTTCATGTGGAACTGCAAAAGACCCCAGGTAGCCAAATCAATAGTGAGTAAAGACATTTGCTGGAAAATGGATTGAACTGAAAATCATTATGATAAATAAAACACGGCAAACCCAGAAAGACAAGTAATCTGTGCTTTCTCTTACTTACATAGAGTCACATAGAGAACCTAGGTTTGGTGTGTGTGTGTGTGTGCGTGTGTGTGTGTGTGTGTGTGTGTGTGTGTGTGTGTGAGAGAGAGAGAGAGAGAGAGAGAGAGAGAGAGAGAGAGAGAGAGAGAGAGAGGATGTAACTAGAAAAGGATTAAGATAGAGTAGGAAGGAATCTCCTAAAATGGAAAAGTAATAGAAGACACAGCTAAGGAAGAATAGGGAAGGACAGTCTGAGTGAGAACACGCTTGATAAGAAAGCAGAGGAACAAGACCATCTGGCCTAAAGAAGGAAAGCAGATACACTGGAGGTTCAGAGTTTTCCTACAAGTAACTTTACAACAAGGTCTCAAAGCAGCACAGTCCGTATGAACGTGTTAATGACCTACCTGAGTCTGTCCCGTCTGAAACACGAAGTGCATCCACCTCCTCTTCACTGTAGCTGGTCCTTGGCAGGCCCTCCACAATTTTTGTTTGATTGTGGTTCTTCCTAAATTAATATGTTTTTTCCTTTTTTTTTCCCGGAGCTGGGGACCTAACCCAGGGCCTTGCGCTTGCTAGGCAAGCGCTCTACCACTTAGCTAAATCCCCAAACCCCAATTAATATGTTTTAAAAACTAAGGATTAAGAGATGTGGCCCTATGTGGGGTGATGAGAAATAATGTGCAGGGTTTTTTCTTTTGTGAACAGAATTTAGATACCCGACAAAGGAAGTTTCACACAGCATTCTGCTAGCTTGATGGTTTGCTATGTTTTGTCGTCTAGCATGTAGAGACAAACTGCCCCTCCCTTCCCTCCTTTCAGATTTTAATAAAAGCTTTCAGAGCTATAAACTTCCCTCTTATAACCACTTTAACTCCACCACAAAGATTGTTGTAAATTATGCTTTCAGTTTTATTTGTTTCTAGAGGAATTTTACTTCCTCTCTGAATACTTCACTGACCCACTGATTCTTCAGTATCCAATGTTAGTCTATTTTATCTTAATACTGATTTATATTATTACACCATGATTTGATACAATACAGGAACTTATTTTGATTCTTCTATAATTGGTAAAATTAATTTGTGGCCTAGACTATTCTAAAGAGGGTACCATGAACATCTGAAAGAAATGTGTATTGTATATTTATTGGGTGGGATAGTTTGAAGAAAACTAAGATGGTTATTTGATATATGATACAGTTTATCTTTGAGTTATCCCTTTGTTGATTTTTAGTTTCAACCTTCTGTGAAAAGATGAGCATATTTAAATCACCTAGTATCATTGTATCAGGATTCATGCTCATTGGCATTCGTTTTATGAAATTGAAAGCTGAAACACTGGGTGCAAAAATATCTCTAAGTTTAAAGCATCTTGTGAATTATTCCCTTTACTAATATGTATTGACATTTTTAAAATCTCTACATACTCGTTTGTGTTTGAATCGCATTTTATCAGACATCAGAATAGCTATGCCAGACTTATTTTTACATTTCGTTTTCTTGCCAGATTGTTCTCCATCTTTGATTACCCGTGCGATTCATAGTGAAGCCCATCATTTCTATATAACAGATATTGGGATCCAGATTTTTACAACCCAGTAAGGGTGCCTGCATCTTTTCGTTGGTGAGGAAAGTCCACTTACATTTAAGATTATATTCAAAATGAATGCTGACTAATTTTAATAATTTTGTTCATCATTATTTGAGTGGGTTGGTTTGCTTTTTACTTTATCTTCTATTGATCCTAGATTATTTTAGGTTTATTGTGTTTGACAAGATGGATTCCTTCTTTGCTTTCCTTTTTTCATCTCCTCCTGTGAAATTTATTCTTTTCTGTTGTGCCTGTGATGGGCACTATATTTATTCCTCTGTATATGGTATTCCTTCTATAACACTAGCTCATGAACTACCCTAATTTGTACTTGTCTTGAAATATCCTTACTTCACCAGTTTTAAAAGATAGCTTTGCTGAATATAGCAATCTTGGATGGCAGTTATTTAACTTGAAAGCTTGAAATATATCATCCTTTCAGGACCTTTAGGTGGTGATAAGAACTCAAGTTATACTGTTGTTTCTGCCTCCGTGTGTCAGTTGACATCCTTCTTTTACAACTTTTAATATTGCCTCTTCAGTTGGTACATTGCTATCTTGAGTATAATATATCAAAGGGATATTCTTCTCTGGTCATGACTATTAGAGGTTCTAAATGCTTATGATATAAAATTTATATTGTAACATCATTGAAAAACTCCCTATGCCATTGAGGTTTCTCTCATATAATTTGTGTAGCCCATAGATTCTTAAGTATCTGGATCTTCTCCCAAGCTCACTTTTCCTCCTAACTGGTGTTGGCGTACAATATTTCATTGGCCTTGTTCTAAGTCACTGCCATTTTTTCTTCTGCTTGGCTGAATCTATTACTAATTTTTTTCCACTGTGTTTATATCTGATCCATTGTTTTTTTTTCCTCTCCAACATTTCTACTTTTTAAAAACAAATTAAATATCAATTTCTCAGGAACTGAAAATATGGCTTGGAGATGGAGCAGTTATGTAACATAAATGAGGCTCTACGCATAATACTTCATTCTAAAAACAAAAATACCATTTTTATTTCTTCAACAATTTTGCTGTTTATCTCCTCCATTTTCTTCTGTATAGAATGTATGATTTTCTGACAGTTTGGTCTATCTCCTGAATTGAGTATTTTTGCTTAATTTTATTCTGATTCAGCTCTTTGATCATGTCTACCAAATAACTTTAAAATGTTCATCTGGGGTTGTAACTCTTTGTAAATCCTAAGTATTATGATCTTTTAAATCTGTTTTACATTTTTACATTTCTTCTCTGTGTTCTAATTTGCACACATTGATTTGTTTGGACATCTCTTCTCATATGTTTGGGTGGAAATCTTATTGAAAACTTCATATGCAAAGTCTAAGTTCTCACTACTGCTCATCAAGGAATAAAGAACTTGCTGTAATATCAAGAATATCAAATCATTAAAGAAAAAGTAGTATATTTAAAAGCAATTACAGACAGCTAATTCAGCACCAATAGAATCAGAATGAAAATGGAAATACTACTGTCAAAAATGGAGTCCATGTCTTTTGTGGATTGTGGTTTTTGCTGTTGTTGTTATTGTTGTTTTGGTTTTGGTGAGTATGTTTTCTCTTTTGTGTAGTTTGTTTTGATTTTTCAGTATTTTACATAGAGAGATATAGACAGAAACAATATAAACACAGGTAAGTAAGAAGATGGATAGGATTTAAGAGTAGTGGGGGATGGAGAATCAGTTACATTGCATGAAAATGTTTAAAAGCCAGTAAATACAAAAAAAAAGAATAAAAAAGAAATTAGGATGAGATAAATGGAAACACAGGGGAAGGAGAAAATGAAGTTTAAATAAGAGAAAGTAGAGAAAAAAATAAGTGTTAAAGAGGGGGAGAAAAAAAGAATCAAAAAAAGATAAGCAAATGAAAAACAAAGATTTCTCAATAATGAAAAAGTTCAAAAAGAGAAAGTGTAAGAATGGAAATTAAAAATAAAGTGTCATGTATATTCAAAATAAAACCAATAATGCGAAAATACGGGCTGGGGATTTAGCTCAGTGGTAGAGCGCTTGCCTAGGAAGCGCAAGGTCCTGGGTTCGGTCCCCAGCTCTGAAAAAAAGAACCAAAAAAAAAAAATAATGCGAAAATACTACTAAATGTTTGTTGAGGCAGGCAAAAAAGGAAATAGTAACTAAGAGCGAAGAGGCATCATTGTCTAATGGACAGGAAATGACAGCAAAATAATGCAACCATATTCAGGAAGTTAACTGTGGTGGTTTGAATAAAAATGGATCATTGAGAGGAGCACTTTGAGGAAGGTGTGGCCTTGGCGAAGTACGTGCAGACTTCATGGTCTGGGGGGATGGGTGTAAGGTTTCAGACTCTCTAGCAGTCCCAGCTTCCGGCTTATATAGTTGTAAAGTCTTGGGTGCCCCTCTAGCACCATGTCTGCATGCATGCTGCCATTATTCCTGCTATGAACACAATGGACTATATCTCTGAAGTATAAGCCAGCACTGGTTAAATACTTCCCTTTAGAACCGTTATTTTGTGATCATGGTCTCTTCATAGAAATAGAAACCGTAACTGAGACAATAACAAGTAAAAACATTTGAAAAATTAAAATAAAGCAAAAATACTGCTGAAAGCCACTTTTGGAAATCAGTCTGGTGATTCCTGAGAAAATTGGAAATAGTTCTACCAGCTGTACTATTCCTGGTCATTTACTCAAAAGATGCTCCATCAAATAACAAGGACACATGATCCACTGTGTTCATAGCAATTTTATTTTTAATAATCAGAGCTAGAAAGAATCCAGATGTCCCTCAACAGAGGAATGGATACAGAAAATATGGTACATTTACACGATGAAATACTACACAGCAATTAAAAACAATGACTTCATGAAATTCGCAGGCAAATGGATGGAACTAAAAATATATCATCCTGAGTGAGGTAACCCAGACACAAATGAACACATACTGTATGTATTCACTAATAAGTGGATATTAGCCCAAAAGCTCTCAATGCCCATGTTAAAATCCATAGACCATATGGAGCATGAAAGAAGGAAGACCAGGGAGTGGATGCTTCGGGCCTGCATAGAGGGGGGAATAGGACGATTGAGGGAGGTGGAAGGAGATGGGGACAAGAGAGAGAAAGGAAGGGGAGGAAATAAGTAGGGCAGCATCAGGATCTGGAGGAGAAGTAAGAGAGATACAGAGGGTCAGGAAATCGAACAAAATGTATAGTAAGGGAGATGAGGAGCTGGGAATAGCCACTAGACATCAGAGAAATGTGAGGCTCCCTTGACCCAACAGGATTGACTTTAGCAGTAATGCACAGAGAAGGGGGAGATAGAACCTGTGGAGACCACCCTCAGTAATTAGGCACGGCCACCCCTCCCCACCTCTCAAATTTTTTTAACCCAGAAATGTTCCTGTCCAAAAGCAGAACAGGGACAAAAATGGAACAGAGATGGAAGGAAGGCTCCACCTGAGAATCCATCATGTCTACAGACATCAAACTTAACACTATTGCCCTGGTCAAGAGGTGCTTGCTGACAAGAATCTAGTGTGGAGGTTCTGGAGGTGGTCTGGCCAGCAACTGACCTATTCAGGTGCAGATGCTTGGAGCCAGCCATCCCACTGAACTCACAGGACCTGGTGGGGGAGCTGGCAGAAGGAATGGAGGAACAGAGGGGCATGGCAACCCCATTGAAAGAACAAAATAGGCTGTCCTGACCGACCAGGTCTCTCAGAATCTATACCTCCAACCAACAAGTGTACCTGCAGGGATCCATGGCTCCAAATACATATGTAGCAGAGGATGGCCTTGCCTAACAGTAATGGGGAGTGGGGATTAGCCCTGGGGAGGTCTGATGCCCCAGAATGGGGGAATGGTGGGGTACTGGTGCAGCAAAGTCTGAGTGGGTGGGGGAGCACCCTTATACTGGTAAAGGGGAGAGGGGAGGGTGGATGTGGGATGGGGATGTGAGTGGAGAGGTAACCAGGAAGTAGGATATCATGGGATGGGCTGTTGGTGGAGGCAGTAACCGGGAAATGGGATATCATTTGAGATGTAAACAAATGGAATGGTCAATTTTAAAAAAATGAAAAGAGATTATACAAGAATTTTAATCCAACAACATGGCTGCTTTGGGAAGGTATCACATCCAAAGTTATGATCCAGTCAGACATGATGCAGACAGACACTGAATTACAGTACCACGTGGTTATAATACAGGCACACACAGGCACACTCTTAGCACACACATTTAATCCCTAACAATGAAGGTAAGGTTACTTTGTAGAAGGAAACAGCCATATTTGTAAGAGATGTCTAATTGAGAGGAAAGCAAAGTGACAAATCTGAGAAAGATTTGACAATTGAGGCAAAAATAGGATATGCCCAACTCACATAAGAACAGTAGAAGAAAGAGAGGCTACTTAAAAGCAGGAGAGAAAAAAATGGTGGGTGCTGTGATATGTGCGTATATGGCAGATTTATGAGGACAGTTTTATAGAGAACAAGTTTGAAACAGGTGAAGACAGACTGAGCCAGAGAATGAAAAAGAACCAAAGATTAGAACATATTACCAAAGTTAGTATGAAACCAGGCAGAGGAATTCAGTCAGAAGTCAAGAGACACCAGATTGAATCAGTCATCTTGGAAGATTAGATTGTATAGAGGCTAGAAGATTCTAGGCCTAGGCCTAGGGAGAGCTAGAACAGAGAAGGGAATGCTCTGGACTCAGCCCAAGCCATGTATTTTCACAGTCTGGGTACAGTTCTCTCTGTTGGGGTCCAGTAATTTGCCATACAAACCATATGTATACCAGTCTCAAGCAAGAGTATTTTACTGAACACACATCATAATACTGGATTTCCAGTAAAAACCTAATCGCAGCACTAGTATGCTCTCAGTGTAGGCTTTTTATATGAGAAACCAGGTTGAAAAGTTTTAAGGACAAGGATGGGAGCAGTTGGTCTACTAGGCAAAGTATTATCAAGAAACCTTCAAGCTGATTGATCCTGAGGAAGGTAAGGGAGTGGTACATGGGTGGTGTACAGGGGAATTTCAGAACATTGAGATAACAGAGCATGAGTATTATTAGCATAACCTTTTGGCTTACAATAGCATTCTTTTGTTTCGGCCACAAAAATCACAGTGAGCTCATTCGTAGGAGCTGCAAGGGCTGCGCAGTGGTCAGCTATGACTCAAAGAGATCTCTCCTGAGAGACACAGCCAAAATATGGCAAATACATAGGCAAATGCCAGCAGCAAACCACTGAACTGAGAATAGAACCCCCGTTGAAGGAATCAGAGAAAGAACTGGAAGAGCTTGAAGGGGCTTGAGACCCCATATGTACAACAATGCCAAGCAACCAGAGCTTCCAGGGACTAAGCCACTACCCAAAGACTATGCATGGACTGACCCTGGACTCTGACCTCATAGGTAGCAATGAATATCCTAGTAAGAGCACCAGTGGAAGGGGAAGCCCTGGGTCCTGCTAAGACTGAACCCCCAGTGAACGTGATTGTTGGGGGGAGGGCGGCAATGGGGGGAGGATGGGGAGGGGAACATCCACATAGAAGGGGGGGAGGGTTAGAGGGATGTTGGCCTGGAAACTGTGAAAGGGAATAACATTTGAAATGTAAATAAGAAATACTCAAGTTAATAAAGATGGAAGAAAAAAGGTATTTTAGACACAACAGTTCATCCTGACCTTTGATTTGATAGGTTCTATGTAAAGCTTTGTGGAATTTCTTAAGATTAGTGAACTTCATATACAGCATTCAGAACATACAGAACAACACAGGGCATGCGATCAGCATGTCCTTGAGCCAAGTCACTTCTGCGTCAATGACTAGCAGGCATTTTAACAGCAACAATATGACATAGGTGGCAGGCATGGAACAAAATGGCTACAGCTATTCTTGGATATGGGGTATCAGACCATAACAATCTCATCATTTCATATGAGGAAATAAAAACCTCATTTACAGAAGAGCCCAGATAAACTGCTAACAGACCTTCTCTCTGTTCCTCCAGACTAAAATCCCTCAGCTTCCTCCTTAGGACTGCAACAGAACACCAACTGCAGCCTTCCGCTCTCCTTGACCGTGTCTTCTGCTGATCATCCACTCCTAATTTCCATCTTCCGGTTCTTCACTATATTCCAGTCTCCAACACCAGCACGCATTCTCTGTGAATACAGTGGACTACAGGATCAGTGAAAGGGACAAAAACAGCCATCACACTTGGAAAATCTAGAAAAGGAACAGAAACCAAGGAACAAAATACCCACCAGACAAAGACAAACTCAGAAATCAACACCTCGACCTATAATCACCTCAAACCCAAAATACCTAGATGCCATAAGAAGACAATCAAAAACAGTCAGGACAATATGTCTTCACTGAGGCTCAGCTATATTACCACATCAGGCCCTAACAATTCCAATATTACTGAAACACAAGAAAATGACCTTAAAACTAACTATATGAAAATGATAGAACTCCACAAATGGTAATGAATAAATCCCTAAAAACAGTCAATACAATGCAAACAGTTGAAGGAAATGAGTAACACTGTTCAAGAATTGAAAATGGAAATAGAAAAAATAAGACACAAACTACAGGAATTCTCAATATGAAAAATTTAGGAATTTGAACAGGAACTACAGAGGAAAATTCTCCAACAGAATACATGAGATGGAAAAAAGAATCTTTGACACAAAAAAAACAAATAGATACATTAAAAAATAAAATGTTGTTGGGAGCGATGCCCTTGAAGCCCTCCATCGTTGATGTTATTATTATGGTTAGAATTAAATATGACTGGGTTCATGGAAAATCCCAAGTCAGCTGCAGAAGACGAATACAAATCTGGTGGTCAAGATGAATAATCATATGATACGTCAAGATACCCAATGTGATGACCTGTAACCTTTCTGAAAAACCAACATCCTGCTGACTAATAGATATGACAAACCTGTGACTTTTCTGACAACCTGTCAACATCAGCCTACTCCCTGACCACACGAATATTGTGTCCTTGGCCTGCATGGACACAATAAAATGGAAAATATTTCTTATTTTCCCCCTCCCTCTGTTACCTGTGTTATGGTATAAATTCAGCCTTGGGGAAAAATAAAATTGTCGCCTTGATCAGACTCTTGTCTTGGCGTCCTTCTTCGCGTCTCTTGTCCCCCATTCTCTTCCAGGTACCTTCAGAAACCTTCACTTACAAAATGTTAAATGAAAAAAAAAATCCTGACAAAAAAATCCATGAAATTTAAAACACTAAGACAAAAGCTAGGAATAATACAAATAGAGGAACAGAAGTATCTAGTTCAAAGGCCCAGAATATCTTTTTTAACAAAATCATACAAGAATATTTCCTAACCTAAAGAATGAGATGCCTATCACAATATAACAATCCTAGAAAATACCAAAAAATTTGACCTAAAAAGAAAAAAAATAGAACAAATATTAAAAGCTTTAAGGAAAAAAAGACCGAGTAATATATAAAGACAGGCATCATAGAATCAGATCTTCTTACTGGAGACTCTAATAGCCAGAAGGGCCTGAGCATATTTGTGGCATAACCTAAGAAGCCACAGATGCCAGTCCAGATACTATACCCAGTAAAACTTTCAACCACCATACATGGAGAATAAAATATTCCAGGATAAAGTCAAAGGTAAACAATATCTATTTAAGAATCTGAGATGACTGAGTTAGCCAGAGCCAGGCCGACTCCAGGATAGCACAGTAGCAGTTTTGAAGGTTAGGCCTAAGTTTCTGTTTCCCAGAGAACTCAGATCCAGGAACCCATGGTCAGCCAACCACAGCCACTGTCAGACAATCAAGGTCTGAAATAAGAATAGGTAGTTAGAATGAGTAAACAACTCCCTGGAAAGTCTCCAGAGCCTAACCAATTGTAGAGTCACTCAAAACCACAGACATAGAGCTAACCAATCAAGATAAAAGGGCACATACCCCTCCCTGAAATTCCCTTAACTGACAATAAAAGCTGAGCCTGCAAATACACTAGGGGTCTCCATTCCCAAGTCGGGAGAACCCTGCATGCAGGAAATTCAGCTGAATAAATACTCTTTAGCCAGAAACTGGAGACTGGATAGTCCAGAGTAGTAGGGTAGCACCAACCCACAAAACAAACAAACAAAAAACAAAACACACACACACACACACACACACACACACACACACACCAAAAATATATCAATAAAATGATTCTTAATGATACTCTGCTATATTCATAGATTGGCATCTTACCCTGTCACCATCTGGGATTCTTCCTCTGGAAGGAGATGGGGACAGAAGCAACGACCCACTGTCTGTCATTATGCAGTGTGATTTTAGATGCAAGTTCTCTACTGGGTCTCTCCCCTTTGGGGCTCAGAGAATCCCATGGCAAAGGGGTCAGAAGAATTCTAGGGGCCAGAACACGGCCCACTGAATCATCTAAGCAGAATGGTCTAAGCAAAAAGGCTCTAAACACAGAAACTGAAGCATCAAGAATGGGACAGGCCTGCATGTGTCTACAACAGTCCTCTGCATATATCTTGTGCCTGTTAGCTTGGTGTTTTTCTGGTGTTTTTGTACTGTGATACGCATCTCATTCTTTAGGTTAGGAAATTTTCTTGTATGATTTTGTTAAAAAAGATACTCTGGGCCTTTGAGCTAGATACTTTTTGAGGAGCTAGATAGGATCAGGCATGTCTCTAACTCTTTTGCCTGCTCTTGCTTGGGACTCTTTTCCTCCCATTAGGTTGCCTTGTCTATCTTTAATGTGAGGACTCTTGCCTTATTGTATTTAATGTTTTTGAGTTTGGTTGTTGACTCTTGGAGTCCTTCTCTTTTCTAATAGGATACAGAAGTAGAGTGGATCGTGGAAAAAGAAGAGGTGACATAGAAGCTAGGAGGAGATTGTAGGGAGAAGAAACTATGGTCTGGGTGTATTGTTTGAGAGAAGAATCTATTTTTAGTATCTATCTATCTATCATCTATCTATCTATCTATCTATCTATCTATCTATCTATCATCCATCTCTCTATATAAAAAAGAAAATAATGAAAGGGAGCATTCAAGGTTAACAACAAGAAAATGCAAAGCAGTGGGGCAACTTCTTTCTTGGTCCTCAAACACTCATGAGAACATGGGTCGTTTGAACTCGTTGACTTTTAATTTCCCCCTAGTTTGTGTTGTTGCTCCAAGGATATCAGAGTTGACCTCACCTTGGTAAGGTTTCTTATTTGAGTTCCAAGGGCCTCTCTTAGTCACAATGAGCTTCATAATTTCTCATTGTGCACCTTCTTTCACCCTTGCCCTGACTCCCTTGATTATAGAGAGGGCGGCTAGTGTTTATTTAGCTGGATGGTATTCCGCAAATACATTATATTTGGGAGAAATGATCACTGCACTGAGGTTGGTGCCGAGGTCCTGCTTTTCTATCCTCAAGGCCTCATGGGTATTTACTTTACTGTTGGAGGTCTGAAGCTATAGACACTAAGTACCCCTCCAGACCTTCAGGTACCTCTGAAGTTCAATTGATGCATTGGCCTCAGTCTTAGGTCAATCAAATTCCCAGGCAGTTCTAGCTTGCTAAAATCTGTTTCCAATGACAAAGGCTATTTGTAAAATAGCATATGTTTAGTTGATCTATGATATTTTAAGGACAAGAATCATAGTTCCTAATAATAATAGTGATGATTTTGCTCGGAAGGAAGTCTCCTTCAGCTTTAGGGTAAACTCTGTAACAGCATTGGTAGAAAAAAATCTTCAAGGATTTTCTATATCCTATATGTTCTGAATCCAAATTTAAATGCCATAGTACAGAAAAAATGTTTTTCGATATTTCCTAATATATTTTGGCCAATAGTAAGGACAAAGAAAGGAAAAGCTTCTAAATTAGACATAAATACTTTCCAGGTCAACGCAAGAAAAGAATTTCAACCACCAACTGTTTATCATATGTTACTACTCATGGTGATTTCCCTACAGCATTGCTTCCATTTCCCTTATGTAAGGAAAGTGTAAAAAGCTTCACTCTGCTCTCCATGACAAGTGTTCTCGATTCCCATGAGACACTTCCCACGTTTCCCTCCAAGGAATGACAGCATCCAGTACTTTGTGTACAAGCTCTCAGTTCCTGCAAGAAGGGAATAAAAGGGAAGATGGTTCTTGTAAGGAAATTTGCCTTCTCCATGGTGGCATGTTTTATGACTTCTCTATCTGGAGTATTTCTTCAATGGAAATAAAGTGTAAGTACCAACAAAATGCAAATATATCATAAGTACTGATTTTTCTGCTTACTTAAAAGAATCTGTTTGAAAATATCTCGATCTTATTTTCAAGTCTAAGAGCATGAAGATTTTCTTTTGTCTTTTTCCTTCATTATACACAGAAGTGACACAGCAGTGCGGAACTGTGAGGGTGCACCTGTCATTTGTAATTCATTTTATTTTTATACTAATTTTTAAAGGGATTACAGTTATGGGGTAGGATCTAGAATACAGGGGAATCAAACAGATTGACTGCCAAATATAATAGCACGAATATGACAAAGAGATGCGGCACCTATGAGAAAAGAAGCTCCAAACTTCTGCCTCCTTCAGCACAACCACTTGCTTCGAGTATGGCTGAAAGTAAGGTCATTGGTGAGGGTAAAGATATGGAAGGTTCCCCACCATGTGCTATGGGCTTAGATGTGTAGACTCTGAATGAAAGAATGTGTTGGAGGTTATGCTTTCCAGGAAGGTTATGTTTTCCACTGTAGGCAAGGCCAACTTCTCTGTCTGAGGATCCAGCAGCTAAAAAAATAGTAGAAACTACAAAGCATTCCTTCTGTCCAAGGGAAAGCCCATCCCCTTTTCACAGAGTCTAGTGGGAATCCTTACAGATCTTACTGGCTGCCTGTGCCCTGGACTACTTGTCACCTGACAATACCTGCCCTTGACCCTCCTTGCCCTTGGCAGTTGGAGGTGAGATGGAACAGAGTCAAGGACATAGATTCTGGAAGTAGGCAAGAAACGCCCATCTGAACACTGCTGCAAGCTCCTTCAATACCCTCCACCCATGCCCCATTGGTTCTAAAACAGCATCCCTTCTAAACAGCAGTTCCCAATTGGCTGGCATTGCTCTGCAAGCAATCCATGGTCTCTCAGGCAGTCTTCAATTAGTTCTTCCTGCAGGAGATGCTTTTGCAGCTGCTTGGCCCCAGCATTTACATACAGGTGACCTTGCCACTCTTGCTACACTTGTGGACTAAGACTCAACTTCTTAATTTCTATATTTTTTTTATTAACTTGAGTATTTCTTATATACATTTCAAGTGTTATTCCCTTTCCCGGTATCCGGGCAAACATCCCCCTCCCCCCTCCCCTTCCTTACGGGTGTTCCCCTCCCAACCCTCCCCCCATTGCCGCCCTCCCCCCACCAGTCTAGTTCACTGGGGGTTCAGTCTTAGCAGGACCCAGGGCTTCCCCTTCCACTGGTGCTCTTACTAGGATATGCATTGCTACCTATGAGGTCAGAGTCCAGGGTCAGTCCATGTATAGTCTTTGGGTAGTGGCTTAGTCCCTGGAAGCTCTGGTTGCTTGGCATTGTTGTACATATGGAGTCTCGAGCCCCTTCAAGCTCTTCCAGTTCTTTCTCTGATTCCTTCAACGGGGGTCCTATTCTCAGTTCAGTGGTTTGCTGCTGGCATTCGCCTCTGTATTTGCTGTATTCTGGCTGTGTCTCTTAGGAGCGATCTACATCCGGCTCCTGTCGGTCTGCACTTCTTTGCTTCATCCATCTTGTCTAATTGGGTGGCTATATATGTATGGGCCACATGTGGGGCAGACTCTGAATGGGTGTTCCTTCTGTTTCTGTTTTAATCTTTGCCTCTATCTTCCCTGCCAAGGGTATTCTTGTTCCCCTTTTAAAGAAGGAGTGAAGCATTCACATTTTGATCATCCGTCTTGAGTTTCATTTGCTCTAGGCATCTAGGGTAATTCAAGCATTTGGGCTAATAGCCACTTATCAATGAGTGCATACCATGTATGTCTTTCTGTGATTGGGTTAGCTCACTCAGGATGATGTTTTCCAGTTCCAACCATTTGCCTACGAATTTCATAAAGTCGTTGTTTTTGATAGCTGAGTAATATTACATTGTGTAGATGTACCACATTTTCTGTATCCATTCCTCTGTTGAAGGGCATCTTGGTTCTTTCCAGCTTCTGGCTATTATAAATAAGGCTGCAATGAACATAGTGGAGCACGTGTCTTTTTTATATGTTGGGGCATCTTTTGGGTATATGCCCAAGAGAGGTATAGCTGGATCCTCAGGCAGTTCAATGTCCAATTTTCTGAGGATTCTCCAGACTGATTTCCAGAATGCTTGTACCAGTTTGCAATCCCACTAACAATGGAGAAGTGTTCCTCTTCCTCCACATCCTCGCCAGCATCTGTTGTCCCCTGAGTTTTTGATCTTAGCCATTCTCACTGGTGTGAGGTGAAATCTCAGGGTTGTTTTGATTTGCATTTCCCTTATGACTAAAGATGTTGAACATTTCTTTAGTTGTTTCTCAGCCATTCGGCATTCCTCAGCTGTGAATTCTTTGTTTAGCTCTGAACCCCATTTTTTAATAGGGTTATTTGTTTCCCTGCGGTCTAACTTCTTGAGTTCTTTGTATATTTTGGATATAAGGCCTCTATCTGTTGTAGGATTGGTAAAGATCTTTTCCCAATCTGTTGGTTGCCGTTTTGTCCTAACCACCGTGTCCTTTGCCTTACAGAAGCTTTGCAGTTTTATGAGATCCCATTTGTCGATTCTTAATCTTAGAGCGTAAGCAATTGGTGTTTTGTTTAGGAAATTTTTTCCAGTGCCCATGTGTTCCAGATGCTTCCCTAGTTTTTCTTCTATTAGTTTGAGTGTGTCTGGTTTGATGTGGAGGTCCTTGATCCACTTGGACTTAAGCTTTGTACAGAGTGATAAGCATGGATCGATCTGCATTCTTCTACATGTTGCCCTCCAGTTGAACCAGCACCATTTGCTGAAAATGCTATCTTTTTTCCATTGGATGGTTTTGGCTCCTTTGTCAAAAATCAAGTGACCATAGGTGTGTGGGTTCATTTCTGGGTCTTCAATTCTATTCCATTGGTCTATCTGTCTGTCTCTGTACCAATACCATGCAGTTTTTATCACTATTGCTCTGTAATACTGCTTGAGTTCAGGGATAGTGATTCCCCCTGAAGTCCTTTTATTGTTGAGGATAGCTTTAGCTATCCTGGGTTTTTTGTTATTCCAGATGAATTTGCAAATTGTTCTGTCTAACTCTTTGAAGAATTGGATTGGTATTTTGATGGGGATTGCATTGAATCTGTAGATTGCTTTTGGTAAAATGGCCATTTTTACTATATTAATCCTGCCAATCCATGAGCATGGGAGATCTTTCCATCTTCTGATGTCTTCTTCAATTTCCTTCTTCAGTGTCTTGTAGTTCTTATTGTACAGATCTTTTACTTGCTTGGTTAAAGTCACACCGAGGTACTTTATATTATTTGGGTCTATTATGAAGGGTGTCGTTTCCCTAATTTCTTTCTCGGCTTGTTTCTCTTTTGTGTAGAGGAAGGCTACTGATTTATTTGAGTTAATTTTATACCCAGCCACTTTGCTGAAGTTGTTTATCAGCTTTAGTAGTTCTCTGGTGGAACTTTTGGGATCACTTAAATACACTATCATATCATCTGCAAACAGTGATATTTTGACTTCTTCTTTTCCGATCTGTATCCCCTTGACCTCCTTTTGTTGTCTGATTGCTCTGGCTAGAACTTCAAGAACTATATTGAATAAGTAGAGAGAGAGTGGGCAGCCTTGTCTAGTCCCTGATTTTAGTGGGATTCCTTCGAGTTTCTCTCCATTTAGTTTAATGTTAGCAACTGGTTTGCTGTATATGGCTTTTACTATGTTCAGGTATGGGCCTTGAATTCCTATTCTCTCCAGGACTTTTATCATGAAGGGGTGTTGAATTTTGTCAAATGCTTTCTCAGCATCTAATGAAATGATCATGTGGTTCTGTTCTTTCAGTTTGTTTATATAATGGATCACGTTGATGGTTTTCCGTATATCAAACCATCCCTGCATGCCTGGGATGAAGCCTACTTGGTCATGGTGGATGATTGTTTTGATGTGCTCTTGGATTCGGTTTGCCAGAATTTTGTTGAGTATTTTTGCATCGATATTCATAAGGGAAATTGGTCTGAAGTTCTCTTTCTTTGTTGTGTCTTTGTGTGGTTTAGGTATAAGAGTAATTGTGGCTTCGTAGAAGGTATTCGGTAGTGATCCATCTGTTTCAATTTTGTGGAATAGTTTGGATAATATTGGTATGAGGTCTTCTATGAAGGTTTGGTAGAATTCTGCACTAAACCCGTCTGGACCTGGGCTCTTTTTGGTTGGGAGACCTTTAATGACTGCTTCTATTTCCTTAGGAGTTATGGGGTTGTTTAACTGGTTTATCTGTTCCTGGTTTAACTTCGGTACCTGGTATCTGTCTAGGAAATTATCCATTTCCTGAAGATTTTCAAGTTTTGTTGAATATAGGTTTTTATAGTAAGATCTGATGATTTTTTGAATTTCCTCTGAATCTGTTGTTATGTCTCCCTTTTCATTTCTGATTTTGTTAATTTGGACGCACTCTCTGTGTCCTCTTGTTAGTCTGGCTAAGGGTTTATCTATCTTGTTGATTTTCTCAAAGAACCAACTTTTGGTTCTGTTGATTCTTTCTATGGTCCTTTTTGTTTCTACTTGGTTGATTTCAGCTCTGAGTTTGATTATTTCCTGCCTTCTACTCCTCCTGGGTGTATGTGCTTCTTTTTGTTCTAGAGCTTTTAGGTGTGCTGTCAAGCTGCTGACATATGCTCTTTCCTGTTTCTTTCTGCAGGCACTCAGCACTATGAGTTTTCCTCTTAGCACAGCTTTCATTGTGTCCCATAAGTTTGGGTATGTTGTATCTTCATTTTCATTAAATTCTAAAAAGTTTTTAATTTCTTTCTTTATTTCTTCCTTTACCAGGTTATCATTGAGTAGAGCATTGTTCAATTTCCAAGTATATGTGGGCATTCTTCCATGATTGTTATTGAAGACCAGTTTTAGGCCGTGGTGGTCCAATAGCACGCATGGGATTATTTCTATCTTTCTGTACCTGTTGAGGCCCGTTTTTTGACCAATTATATGGTCAATTTTGGAGAAAGTACCATGAGGAGCTGAGAAGAAGGTATATCCTTTTGCTTTAGGATAGAATGTTCTATAAATATCCGTTAAGTCCATTTGGCTCATGACTTCTCTTAGTCTGTCTACATCTCTGTTCAATTTCTGTTTCCATGATCTGTCCATTGATGAGAGTGGGGTGTTGAAATCTCCCACTATTATTGTGTGAGGTGCAATGTGTGTTTTGAGCTTTAGTAAGGTTTCTTTTACGTATGTAGGTGCCCTTGTATTTGGGGCATAGATATTTAGGATTGAGAGTTCATCTTGGTGGATTTTTCCTTTGATGAATATGAAGTGTCCTTCCTTATCTTTTTTGATGACTTTTAATTGAAAATTGATTTTATTTGATATTAGAATGGCTACTCCAGCTTGCTTCTTCTGACCATTTGCTTGGAAAATTGTTTTCCAGCCTTTCACTCTGAGGTAATGTCTATCTTTGTCTCTGAGGTGTCTTTCCTGTAGGCAGCAGAATGCAGGGTCCTCGTTGCGTATCCAGTTTGTTAATCTATGTCTTTTTATTGGGGAGTTGAGGCCATTGATATTGAGAGATATTAAGGAATAGTGATTATTGCTTCCCGTTATATTCATATTTGGAAGTGAGGTTATGTTTTTGTGCTTTCATTCTCTTTGTTTTGTTGCCAAGACGATTAGTTTCTTGCTTCTTCTAGGGTATAGCTTGCCTCCTTATGTTGGGCTTTACCATTTATTATCCTTTGTAGTGCTGGATTTGTAGAAAGATATTGTGTAAATTTGGTTTTGTCATGGAATATCTTGGTTTCTCCATCTATGTTAATTGAGAGTTTTGCAGGATACAGTAACCTGGGCTGGCATTTGTGTTCTCTTAGGAAGACTCAACTTCTTAATCTATAAGTCACACCATTATAGCATGTCGTATTATTGAGTATGTTGGTCATGAAATATTGGGCAAAGCAAGAGGTTTTTGATGTACAAAACAAAAATTAAATGTGTTATGAATCTGAGTTCTTTCTCCCCAAACTCCATTTCTTTACATGATTTTCTTGCAGCCTGGGCTGTGAACACATAGTATGCATATTCTACACTGTGTATGCTCTCAGGCTTTGGAAAGCCCATTAGCATGGCCTGAAACACCTCAGCTCAGAATTTAGACTGTGGTATGTGTGAATTTCCATGTGTCTACTTTGCATACACTTTGTTACTTTTATAGAAAGATAATGATTAATTACAAAAATTAACATTTTCTTATTGTCATACCTTGAAAAGTACCAAATTAGAGTATAATTAGATTGCATTGTGTTAGAATGTTTCAGTTTAAAAATTGTTGTTTTAACTGATAGCTTGAGTTTTATAAACAAAAATATTGCTAACATAATTTAGATTGAGACTGAGAAAGGATTTCAAATAATTTTTGAAGTGGTAATAAACAGCTCTGTTATTTATACAAAGTATCATTTTCAGCACTGATGATTATAAAATAAAAGTCTGGATCTGCTCTAATAAAGATTAAAGATGACCTTTGACCTACAGTGCCAAGTATTCAGCCAGGGTTTAGTACTTTATGTAAAAATAAACAATCTCATCCATCCCATTTGTATAAAATTTTCTTTGACCTTTAATAGCAAAGAATTTTTATGATAAATTTCTGTGTGGTTTATTATGAGTGAATGTTTGATTTATATACCTATTTCAGACTCCTGTCTCATGGCCTTGTGTAAAAAAATGTTTTAAGTAAAAAGAAATCATGAGTCAAAAACTTAAAAAAAATTGATTGGGTGTATGTATAAAGTGAAACAGCACTTTCTTAGTACTGCATTCCAACACAAATTTTATTTTCCCCTCTTTTATTCTTCTCTCATGCAATACATTCTGACCACAGATTTCTCTCCTTCTTAGTCCTCCCTACCTCCTCTCCTCACCCCAGTTCCTGGCTCCTCCTCCATGTTTCTTAAAATCAGAGCAGGCCTCTCAGGGATATCACCAAACATGACATAACAAGTTACCATAAAATCGGTACAAACCTTCCATTTCAAGGCTGGACTTGGCAACCCAGTAGAAAAATAGGCTCCCAAGGGCAGGCAAAATAGTCAGAGATACCCCTACTTCCACTGTTAGAAATCCCACCAGAACAGCAACTTATACAACCATAATGAGTATGGAGCAGACCTAGGGCAGACCCATGAAGGCTCTGAGACTGTCTTCAGTCTCTTTAAACCCCTGTGAACACTGCTTAATTGATTCTGTGGGTGTTTTCATTAACAATAAATGTGTCGATGCTCCAATCTGGATGCTGAAATACACTGCAAGTTATTTCTTCTGGAAACTTGGAGAAAGATGGAGACTCCATGAAATTCTGAGACCATGAAACCCTACAAATGCCAAGGAATGCCTTGACTTAGTCTTGGATGCAGTTATAAAAAGCAAAAATAAAATCAGATGGGACCAGTTTTCTACACAAATTTCTTGTTGAAAAGTACAGTGTTTCTAGTCTCTTTACAGTTCTCCAATGTCGTAAACTCAAATGAGAATAGACTACAACTGTGAACTATCTTTCACTCCCACAATTTTTTTCTGCCCTGAGACCATAGTTGTTCATACACCAAAAGCACTGAGATGTGTAACTCGCCGTTATTTGATGGAAGAGCACTGACCAAGACAGTAAGTGGTTCATGCACATTCTCAGACTTACTCTAGATAATTTGAGAGGATACCAATTTTCTTAATAACCAACATTCCTTTGATACTTACTGAGTCTCAGAAAATATTCTAAAGTGTTTACATATTATCAAGGAAGATGTGGATCTTTGTGTTTTTATTCATAAAAAAAACTTTAAAAATGTATTCAGTAGAAAATTCAGGAACAATATTAGTAAGAATTTGAGAGAAAGCAGTAAAGGAGGGAAGCTGTAATCTTTGCAACCATGGATAGGACTGTGACTTAGTTAGGATGTCTGTTGCTGTGTACAGACACAATGACCAAGGCAGCTCTTATAAAGGACAGCACTTAAATGGAGCTGACTTATAGATTCAGAGGTTCAGCCCATTATCATCACGGTGGGAAGCATGGCAGTGTGCAGACAGGCCTGGCTCTGGAGAAACTGAGAATTCTGTCTTGTACTGAAGGCATGCAGAAGACTGTGTTCCAGGTAGCTAAGAGGAGGGTCTCTTTGCTCATTCCCACATTGACACACCTCTTCCAACAAGAGCATACCTACTCTACCAAAGCCACACCTCCTAATAGTGCGACTCTGTGCATGAAGCATATTCAAAGCACCACAGAGAGACATGGAAAGGAGGAAGTTTTGGGTTAGACCTGCACATTTCACAACATAGGGCAGCAAGGAATAACCTGGAATAAAGTAGTTCCATGGTAGAAGCTAAGTTGTAGCTTCAGTGAGAGAGTAAGAAAGCCTTAAGGGGAAAACAAAAGAAGCTTAAGCTGTAGTCAGTATAAGACAGATACAAAGAATAAAAGGGTAAGTTACAGTTTTAAAGCTAGAATCACATGCTATTTTGTGTTAGGAATAAGAGACACATGCAAACTTGGGAGAGCTCCATTGTGGTGGCTCCCAGCAATTTCACTGAGGGTGGAGCAAAGTCTATTATCTCATTAAGGGAGTAATTATGCCTCCTGTTTCTTCAGGTAAATCAGCTTTTTTAATGGATGAAAGCTTGGCTAGGTGAGTAGCCCACCTGTATTGAATTTTAAAGCAAGAGACAAAAATATGAAATGTACTAATTTTTTTATTCTTAATTTTGGTATAGAATAGAGTTCATTCAGGGCATGGGGAGGGGGATTAAGAGGGTAGTAGGGCAGAGAGAGAGAGAGAGAGAGAGAGGGAGGGAGAGAGAGAGACAGAGACAGAGGGAGAGAGAGAGACAGAGACAGAGAGAGAGACAGAGACAGAGAGAGACAGAGAGAGAAGAGGAGGAGGGAGAGAAGAGAAGAGAAGGGAAGAGGAGAGGAGAGGAGAGGAGAGGAGAGGAGAGGAGAGGAGAAGAGAAGGTGAGGAGAGGAGAAGAGAAGAGAAGGTGAGGAGTAGTGTAGAGGCCAGCCATGAGCAGGTAGAGAGAAGGGGGTAGGGAACAGGGAGAAAAGGAACAAAGGGGGAAGAGGGGAAGAGCAAGAGAGCAAGAGCAAGAGCTGCCCTAATCTTTAAATCAGATCAGAATGCCACGTTTCCACTGAAGACCAGAAGTATTCTATTTCTTTAACTAGGCCTTAAGAGGCAAAGCTAATGTTTATCTTTCCAATGCTACCAGGGATTCTGGAGCTAGGTTCCAAAGCTTTAATATCTTCCAATGCTACTATAACATCCCTACATTATGTTTATATTAACCAAAGAAGTTATGTGGTAAATACTAATTTTCATTTTTTATTTGCAGTTCAGAAAAACTAGGCCCACAGGTTATACAACCTATTCCAGTCCTTTGATACTTAATGGCAAAAACAAGAGAAAATAACTAGCTGCCTTGTTTTAAAGAACAGTAGACCATTATGCTATATTGATTCCATTATTAAGATCAACTTTTTCTTGAAAAATTAAAAAATTCAAGACGATAGTTTAAAGAATATTGTGAAATTAAGACATTTTTAATATAGGAGTTTTATTTCATTTTACGCCAAATTCTTATTGCTTTACCTATCTGCTTATAATATCAATTTTGCTGGTAGAAGTATAGAAAAGTGCAGGCCAATAAATCATTTTCCTTCCTTGAGACATGAATTTCATTATAGAACATAGACACGATCTCTGCTGTCCATATAATAAACTTACGGTGCATGGGATTCTCATTCATGGTTTTAAGGAGGTTTCCATTTGTCTTTCTGCCTCCCAACAGCTCTTTTCCTTTGATTTGTTAATAAAAATTATCTTCAAAGCTGTTCACACAAGTTTTATGTAAGTAATGGCATCATTTAAAGGTAGTAAAGAAGGAGCTTTGCAACACGCAGTCCAAGTAGAGCTGGAATGTGATGGACACTCCTTGCTTTGGAACTCAGTTTTTGTCCTTTGTATTTTTGTTTTTTTCTAACCCTGTCAACTTTAACATTTCTGTCTTCAGCTTTTCTGCTATGTTACTTTCCCTAATTTCTCTTCCCCTTGCCTTTTCAGTACCTTCACTGAACCCACAATTAGCAGGCACTATCCCTGGCTACAATCAACTTCATTTTTCAGACAATCTTGAATTACACAGTGTTTCCTAGACATGATCTCATCCTTACTGTAACCCAAAGGCTTTGTCTGGGCAGGTAGCAAATCTATTGAATTCATGTCAGAGGATAGGAAAAACAAGATCATTTAATATAGAGTTTTGACTAGGTGTAAAGTTACTTTATTACTTCTATCCTTGTTGCTTAGACCGTATTACTAAATGTCATTAAAGGAAGGAAGGAAGGATGCATTTTTGGCTTAGAGGTTGAATATGCAGTCTATCAGGGTGGGATAATCTTCTTGGCAGCAGGGGTTTCCATATGGTAAGGTTGGAGCTTGCTCACATCCTGGTGGACCATGAAGCAAAAAAGGAGGCATGAAAGGGACTCAGCTATCTTCCCCTTCCCCACTTTTTCTTTTTTTACTCAACTAAGCACCCAGTTCATAGAATGAGTTTACTTTTTATTCATGAATGGTGTTCCCATTTCAGTTAAGTTTCCCTGCTAAATGCCATTACAGGCAAACCCAAAAATGTGTGTTACTAGTGACCCAATTATTTCTAATTTAATAAAATTGACAGTGAAGATTCATAATCAGTTATTCACTACTGAAATTGATACAAAAAGTACTCTAAGGTTTAAAAGAGGTAGTTATTTCATAGAGAAGCTCGCAGCTCTAGGCACCAAGGGGAAAGTAAGTACAGATTACATTTACTAAATTTCATGAGTTTAGTGGAGGAGTCCCAGGAACTGAGATTCAGACCTCTCAAGGACTCACAGCTGATGTCTGTGAGTACAGAGAAAGAATCTTCTGAGGCTGGGTCCAGCTGTGTTAATCAGTTATGTGGGCCAGCTATGTTAATAAAATGAGATGTCCCTTCATATATATATATATATATATATATACACATACATACATACATACATAATATTAGTTAGCTAACTAACCATAACCAAAGCAACAACTCTGATAGAGGACAACAATGCTTAATTAGGGCTAGCTTACAAGTTCAGTTATATATATATATATATATATATATATATATATATATATATAGTTAAGTAATTAGTTAGTTGGTTGGTTGGTTAGTGTGATGAAAAAGAACTGGCCAGTATTGCTCTAGAATGAATTCAGTCATATCATGCCTTTTAAAAAATACACAGCACATTTCCTAAGGATTGTGGGGTATTCACCCGAGAAGACTGCTTAGGCATGGCGTTAAGCCAATAAAGATCTTTATTACCAGGCCCACATCTGAAATGTGTGTTTGAGGTTTCAGAGTAGCAGTGAGCCTTTTTCAGAGTGGGTCTTTAAACACAACAAGCATGTTCTGGGTTCAGATACTTTAGTTATCCAGAACAGTGTCTTAGTTAGGGTTTCTATTGCTGAGAAGAGACACCATGACCAAAGCAGCTCTGATAAAGGACATTTAATTGGGGCTGGCTTACAGGTTTAGAGGTTCAGTCCATCATCATCAAGGCAGGAAGCATGGCAGCATCCAGACAGTCATGGCACTGGAGGAGGTGAGAGTTCTTGTTTTGAAATCAAACAGAGGACAGAATCTCCCAGGAGCTAGAAGGAGAGTCTCAAAACCCATCTCCACAGTGACATTCTTCCTCCATGAAGGACACACCTACCTCAACAAGCATGTGTCTAATGGTGCACTTTCTGGGCAAAACATTTTCAAACCATCACGGTTAGCTAGAAGCAGAACTAGAGAAACTAAAAAAGCAAGGTTAGTACTTTTTGAAACTTTCCCAGAACTATCTGGACTTTGTTGAATTAGGCTTTGTTTTAGTTTTGACTAGCGTCTTGTCTATGGGCTGATTTTTACAACCTGAACAATATTTGCATCATGGAGTCCCTTGTCCTAAGATCTGGTGCACTGTTACACTAAGGCCCGCTGACTGCAATCAACACATTTGCATAGTGCATATGTTGGAATTATTTAATTTTTATTTGAAGCTAGCCCGCTTCAAAAATGTCTTGTGTGAATGAGGAGGTATTAAATTAGAATAAGTTAGAAGTTCAGACTGTGAAGGAGGAGTTCATAAAGCCACAGCTCTCAAGTGGGTTACGGGCTATGTTAGCATAATCAGATGTTCCTTCACTTGTGAACTTATTTATTCATGAAATAATGATGGTATATCTATATAGAAATGCTTTCAGAGGATGGAATCTCAGAACAGTACAATTTCTGTACTTATAAAATTAATATTCTGAAACGGGAGATAGAAAATGCATAATATAAGTATGTTAGAGAATATAAAAATATTAAACAAAGATGAGAAGTGAAAAATGACAAAAATGGTTGGATTTCTGCAGAGTTTTGCCTCAGAAGTTCTCATGGAGGAAGTAGCATAGGTGTAAGGAACTGAAGGGAGCAAAATATTACAGCATGCAAATAGTTAAGGCAACATAAATTGTGCAGGGATACCATGAACAGAGAAGAATGTTCTTCCGATGGTTAGGCATATTTTTAACCTGGAAAAAGAGAATAGGTGGGAGGAGGAAGAAGAGGAAGTCTCAGGTCATTTCACTGATGGCTGTCTCTTCTGCTCTCTCATGCAGTGCCAGACAAGGGGAAACTCAGACTTTCCTTTAGAATTCAGTCACTTAAAGAAATGTGACACACCCTACTTGCTCCTTATTAAGGAGTATCAGACAGCACAGTGCATCAGTGAAAGCAATCAAAAAACCCAGGAGGAAGGAGATCAAGAGGGGACAGCACACTGCCCCTATCCTATTTCCATCTCACAAGTAGATGTCTGCCAGTGGACAATTTCTTCGGTCTCCCCAAATCTGCTGCCAGCTTTGCCTAAGTATTAGCAGCTGTGTTCTCTTTCATTACATACAGCAAAGGAAGGAGGAAATTAGGATTTAAGACATCCTAAGGATGATTTTTAAAGATATCGAATCCCAGTTGAAAGCTACTGAAAAATTAGTAAACTACATTATATTCTTATATGCCACTTTAAGTATTTTTTATTTATGTACTTATTTATCTGTCATTTATTTATTTATGATATTTTTTCTTTCCCAAAATGTAGCACAGGCTGGATTTTAATTCACAGGCCTTCTGCTTCAGTCTTGGGTTACAGGTGTGCGTTACCGTGTCTGATCCACCTGTCAATATTCTGAGAAATTACCTAGCACTATCTCATCATATTTCTCTTAAAAATAAAATGCTCTTTTGTCTCAGTTACAGTTCTGTTGCTGTGAAAATGCACCATGACCAAGGCTACTTATGAAACAAAGCATCATGCATTTACCTGGCGGGGAGGGCTTGCTGACAATTGCAGAGGGTTAGACCATGACCATCATGGCAGAGAGCATGGCGGAAAGCATGGCAGCTGGCAGGCAGGCATAGTGGTAGGGCAGTAGCTAAGAGCCTTATCCACAGGCAGGAGGCAGACAGGGCTAGCCTATGCCTGTCCTGGGTTTTGGAAACCTCAAAATCTGCTCCCCTTTGGTCCCCAGCTCCGAAAAAAAGAACCAAAAAAAAAATCTGCTCCCCAATGTCACAACTGCTCCAAAGTGGCCACTCTTCCTAATCTTTCTTAAAGAGTTCATCAAGAGGAAGCCAATCATTCAAATATATGAGCCTGTGAGGTCATTCACACTCAAACCACCCCGGTTTCCTTAGGAATTAAGCTCTTAACTCATTTATTCTGGTGCTCTTAATGCCTAATGTAGAAAGTGAGAACTGGAGTCTGCTAAGAGGGGAGAAGCCAATTTATTCCCCACGGAGATGTATCATTGAAAGTGTACTAATCAAAGTTTCTTTTATCCCTTAATATATGAATTAGAAAAGATCTTCAGAAATATCTAGAAATGTGTATTATATGGTATATGTGGAAATATATGCAATTGAAGACATGTTAGTAATTTGTGTCCATTTTCTTCATTTCCTGGATAGTCAGCTGTCAGAGTAAAGAGATTGCTCCTGTAGGAATCTCATTTTATCTTTTGACTTGTCCATCATTTAATATTGAAGGCCAATGCATGCTTAAATCCACGAATATTCTTACCTAATTTATATAATATAAGCTGGGCCGGAGTGTAAAGAAAATACTGTCCAGTAAGTTATGATGAATACGTGCAGGAGGTGTCATGTGAAAACGGCTGGAGTGCTGTTAATATGACTTTACCAGGGCGCACAGCCTCTAAATAGTAACATAAATTACCTCCAATGTTCAGACTGGTGTTGCTTGATGCTATTACAAGAGACAATATAAATTTTACACTCGAAGTCAGTTAGCTAGAGCCTTCAATAAAGATCAAGCTCCCTCACGCTCTTCCTCCCACAACAAAACTAATTAGGACATCCTATTGGTGACAGCTAGAATCCCCTGGTTGTTATGCGATCTGCTGGGATTTAGCACTCTTTTGCCCCATTAGCTTTTTCTTACTCAAAGAGAAAAGCCTGGATTTGCTATTCTTTGACACTTTTACAGATGAAACATGAGTAGCATCCCACATACGAATGCACACTGTTCCTGCAATCGCAACTTCGCAGGTTCTTATTAAATAATGAAGAAATAGTGAATGACTACCCAAAGAGACAGAGATTTTCAAATTTTAACATTATAGTATTTCTTCCTTTGGAGTGCACTTTGGGAGGTAAGCAAGAAGAAATGTGACTAGTTTAAAGGACGTGCAAGATGAATACACACAGGACGCAATGTCTTTTTACTCTCTCCATGGTCATAAGAATGTCCAGATTCCTTTAGCCAAGGATCAGTTTCCAAACTTAATGGCAGCCGCATTTTGTGGAGTCAGTGGCTTCATTTTCCTCATTTTTCATTTTTCTCTTCTTTAATCTTTTGCTATAAGAACACATAATTGTATTTTGCCTCCCGTAAAGTGCAGTTTAATACTCTGACACACAGAAGAATGCTGTGGATTTGTGACACAGATACCCAAATGTTCCAGTAAAAATGCTTTTAATATAATAATTAAAATGTAAAATTTAGAAGTATGAATTAGTTTATACAAAGATATTATATAAGCAAAAATGGAGAATAGACTTGCTTTAATGTTTTGGCATTTATTCATTATCAAAATTCTCAGTAGAGGAAAAACAGCAACACAGAACTGACTCATTTCATTTTAATCTGAAAAAGAAAGTGACAAATCTTCAACTAGATGTTAAAAACAGTTCTTATTTTCCTGTTCTTACTGAAAAAGTATATCTGTACCTAGCAATAATGCTTTTGCAACTAATAAATTTCTTCAAATATGTTTTAAATTTCCATCTTTCCAAGATTTTTATTCGTTTTATTTAAAGTTTCCATCAGTATGCAAACTAATGATCCTAATTTTAATATTATATATATACATATATGCATCATTGTATATTGTAAAGAGTCTCCCTCCCATTACTTATCCCAACCTTGTCTTACCTCTCCACTTCTCTTCTTTCCACTAATAAGAAGCCCCCTATCATTTAATATCTTCTTTCTACATATGAGAAAATATGAATATTTGTCTTTGTGTTTCTAAATTATTTGGATTAGCATGATCTTTGTTTACATGCATGTTACTAAACTTAATGCAATAATTTCCTTTTATTCAATGGGATACATATAGATGGATAGACCATACCTTCTAAGTGTCTGTTGATACTCATCTAGGTTGGGTATCTGTCCTGGCCACAGAGCATAATTCAGCAGCAAACCTCATGTTTAAGCAAGTTTGTGGGCTGTTGTCTTATATTCCTTTGAGTATATAACTAGAGGCAATATAGCTAAATCTTATGTAGAACTATTTTCAGTTGTTGAGGGACTGCCACATGAGTTTCCACAGTGTCTGCACTACTTTCGAGTGACAACAGCAGTGCCTAAAGGCACCTTTCACCTTGTATGGTTTAACATCTCTTGTCATTTGTTTTTATACAAAGTAAGATTTTTTTCTGTAGCTTCTAAAACACCATTCTTATTTTACATGTTTGGACTAGTTTCTGATATTTTATTCTTAATACTGTTAACATGATGGAATATCGAAAGAGGTTTTGCTTTGTCTTGTTTTGTTGGATTTTTTTATACCATTTTGACTGAAACCACTTCCCTTTTCCCTATATCACCCTCTAAATCATAATAAATTTCTCATTTCCATCAATAAAGTTTGTCTCCATTTCTCTGGTTGCATGCTTAGAGAGTAGCTGCATTATTGGGCGCCAAATGGTGACATTTGCCAATTTAATTCAAATTCTGTATTTTCTCTTGGGAAGATCTATTTTCATAAGATGTCACATGGACTTGCTGTTTAATGATAAGGAGATGACACATTATATGCCACTTTATCTATGCATAAACCAAATGACAGATGCATCATAACCAATCAATGATAGACTTGTAAAAACTTGGGATTTATCATGATTATGAAGCACATTGGTTACTGATATTGTTTGAGGATGGAATATTCAGCAGAGTGAAGTACTTTATATACATACAGTTCGAACAAAGGGTTGGTAGAAATCAGGTCACTATTTGCAGATCTGTGCTATTTAACCAAACTGTGGTGACTATAGCATATGTACCAAGCTGAGAATAAAAGTGGAAACCATTTGCCTTTGATTTACTATTAAACATATACAAGGATTTGAAATATTATATACCAGATTCCTCTTCATAATAACATCAACTGGAATATATACTTACAAAACAAATAGAAAATTGAAGGTATAGATGCTGTGAAACTGCTGACAAATGGAAATGAGATAATATCATTTACATTGTCTTAAACTTTTAAAATAGCGAACCTAAATCTCACTCAAGACATTATTATTCAAACTTACATACTCAGTGATCACTGGAATGCTTTACTTTAACACACAGAAGTTTATCCGTGAACTATATCCCTGAAGTTAATATTTCCACAATGCTCCTAAGTTCATAGTTTGAAGTTTTCCATCAGTGAATAATCATTAAGAACAACTTCCTGAGAAATACTAAATGTGACATCTCTGTTTTTATGTGATATATATATATATATATATATATGCTTCTCACTAAACATTAATTAACTCGTGTCTCAACAATAATACTGCAAAGTAAGCATTATAAACTGCCCAATCCTTCCATGGCTCTGGAACTGAACTTGGCTGGAGTGGCAAGGAAATGAAGAAAAGACAGCCACACAGAGATAGAAAAACTGGGATCAGGGGGACTGGTCTCTCTGGAGAAGAGGGTTCAGCATTCCAGAAGGTCAATGTGTTTATTGTATTGTACACAAATTGAACAGACAGGCAGGGTTACTGCATTCAACAGAAGAAGGAGGCAGATTTAGCAGGTCTCAACAGGAGGAATCTTTATGGGGACTATTAGGCCCTAAATATTCATATTCATGTGGAGGAAGCATTTCTGCATATACTATAAACATCCACACACAGGTCAGAAAAGGATGTGTTTTCCTTTAGAGCCTTATTAGAGTCCAGGAAGAAGCTTTGCCTTTTTTTTCACATGTCTAAGGTCCTCGACATGGTTAGTTCATGTCAAAAACATCTATTTGCATAAGAGTTTTCTCTTTCAGGGATTCCTACACTCACAACAAAGAATGTTCTATAAAGAACATACAGAAATAAAAATTCAAATTCACTTAGTAACTTCTCATGATTACACATGTGTGCCTTTAACTTGCTAGTTTCCCATCTTATTTGAAGGGATGTCATTACCAGTCTTCACAGATTAGCTAACCCTTCTTTGACATGAATGTAGACAGAGAAGAATTTGGATTCAAACCAGTTCTCATTGGGTTATGGTTAAGTTCAAGGAGTTCATAGCTACCCAAGACTACGCAGAAGTCTGAGAAGGAATTTCTTCTTTCAGACACTCTCTTGACTATTGAGCATAAATCTCATCTCATTTGGTTCTATTATTTTTTTCCATTCCCGCATTGTAACAGTTCTTTTAAATATAATGAGGATGAAGAGTTTTTCAGATTTCTCATATGAGCAATGAACAGATTGGATATTTGTTAAAGCACTAAGATTTCTCATTTGCAATAGTTTGTCTTTCCATGTGTTTAAAACCACTGCTCATCATTTTCTGATTGGTCTATTTTTCAAACAATCTTAGTTACAATTGTAATATATTTTGAAATGTAACGTATCCTGAAGAAATGAGGATCAAAGATGTAACTCATTGTAATTGTGCCATATGACATTGCCTTCCAATTTTCTGTGAAATATAAAATTCCCTTTCAATATTGAAATATAACAGATTGCTTCTTTTAATTACCATAATAAATGTGGAGGTGAGGAGCTGCATTTGAATTTGTCACTAAATGTGTCTAAAATCAATTTAAAGGAGCACAGCTTTTATGTGGATAATTCTTGATTAGTATGAATAAGTGATAATTTCTCATTGTGTTTTGAAAATATTTCAGCCATAAAGCTGAAAACTGTGTACAATTTGATGGGCGCTATTTGGAGATAGAACAAATATTGTTATTTCTCTTCTAATTTTCTTACATCTAATAATGTAAGCTCAAATGCTCATTGCATTTTCAACATCTCATAACCAACCTATAAATGTATTCACAACCATCCCACTCTATGTCTTACATTCATATTTTGTCATTCTTGGCTACAGTTGACCCTCCAACTGGTACACTGAACTTTCTATTTTATTTCCCATTGGCTCATAGTCTATACATTTTTCTACTTCTTTCAATCTTCTTTTAGTTTTCTGTGTGTGTTTATCACAATACACATTAGTTAAAATCTTTATCATTTTAAAACCTTTAACCAACCCTAGAAGTTTTTGCCTTATTTTCTTTTCTTCCCTAAAAAATTATCTGGAAATAATTAATGATTTTGACCATATTAATATAAAAAGCAATATGCTCTTATAGAAACTGCTCTGTTTTTATGTACTATGTATTGAAATTATTCTAAAGTCACTTTCAGTGACATTCCAATGTCTCTATTCAAATCTTGTCTTTCTGGAAATCTCTGCAATGATAGAACTTAGTTGATCAGTTCAGGTTTCTTTGTTGAGATGAAAACACTATGATCAAAGCAAATGTGAGGAAGAATGGTGGATTTCTGCTTATGACTCTCAAGTTACACTCTTATCACTGAGTGAATTCAGACCAGAAACCTGGAGATAGGAACTGATGCAGAGGACCTGGGGGAGCACTGCATATTGTCTTGCTCCTCATGACCTGCTCAACCTGTTTACATAAACCAACAAGAACCACCTGCCCATTGTGGGCTGAACACTACCACAGTAATAATTAATCAAGAAAGTGCTCCTCAGGCTTGCTGACATGCTAATCTGGTAGGGAATATTTTCCTAACTGAGGTCCCCTTTTCCCAAATGATTCTAACTTGTATGAAGTTGAAAAACAATGGCCATCACACTTGGCCTTGGCTCACTTTTAAATTCTCACTTTGTTTACATGATGATTTTTTGTTTGTTTTCTCATTTCTAAAACTACCACTCCTTTCAAGTTGCCCATATATTGACCTTTTGGCTTTTATGTTTGTTTGTGTGTGTGTGTGTGTGTGTGTGTGTGTGTGTGTGTGTGTGTGTGTGTGTGTTTTGTTTTGTTTTGTTTTACCCTTCACTTTCTCATTTACATAGGTTCAAATCATACCTTCTCACTGCTTCTTTGCCTAACACGGAAGTGACAGGAATCTGCTGATCTCTCCACTAAGTTCCAAGGGATAATCACAAAATAACTCTTGTAAGCAGCTTGCTGTAAATTTCTTCTGTCCAAAATTTCATTTCATATTTCTTTATCTCCCTTATTGATGGTGTTGTTTACGGACACTGTCATTAACTTTGAACTCGTTTTCTTTATCTCATCTCTCACATTTATTTGATATCATGCCCTTTGGTTTTACTCCCCTGATGTCCCAAATAAGTCTCCCTTTCCCCTACTTTCACTGCCTATGTAGGGTCTTTATCATTTATCATTACAATTAATATGAATTTTAAAAGCCAACTATTACTATGTTTAAAAATTCATCATTACACATTTCATTTTGTAACTTTTCATCTGACTGCTTGTGTCTCTTTCTATAACTTGTTGCTTTCAATCTTTTATTTTCCTTTGTTAAAATTATGTTATAAAGTAGACATCAGGGATAATCCCAATTTTTTTTATTAACTTGAGTATTTCTTATATACATTTCGAGTGTTATTCCCTTTCCCGGTTTCCGGGCAAACATCCCCCTCCCCCCTCCCCTTCTTTATGGGTGTTCCCCTCCCCATCCTCCCCCCATTGCCGCCCTCCCCCCAACAATCTAGTTCACTGGGGGTTCAGTTTTAGTAGGACCCAGGGCTTCCCCTTCCACTGGTGCTCTTACTAGGATATAATCCCGATCTTAAGAGAAGAAAACATACTTCTGTGATTTCTGCTGTATATATTTTAGTTTCTTTTGAATTAAAATGCTCCTGCCAGGAAGGATCAACGAAGCTTGTGATACTCAGAAAGAAAAGAAATATTCATGTTTCAAAAGGCTGAAACTTGACCCAGACTCAGACTCAGAATCCTGAGACTACAGGACAGTCTGCCACTTCTGCACACCTCTCCCACATCCCTGGCTCAGGAGGTAACTGCACAGTGCCTATGGAAACAGGAGCAACTACACACCTGAAAGCAGAGCTCTCTGTTCCTAGATCTAGCTGAAAGAAAACAGGTCTCCAGGCATGCTGACACATAGGCCTACAGGAGGGTCAAGCCACTGTCAGAGACAGCAAGACAAGCTAACAACAGAGACAACATGATGTCGAGGGACAAGCCCTTTAACCTAAGCAACAGAAACCAAGACTATTTAGCATCATCAGGGCCTAGCTTTCCCACCAAAGCAAATACTGGATATCCAAATGCACCAGAAAAACAATATTTACATATGAAATCACATTTTATGAGGATGTTGGAGGACTTTAAGAAGGACATAAATAACTCCCGTTAAGAAATGCAGGACAACACAAGTAAACAAATAGAAGCCCTTAAACAGGAAACACAAAAATCCCTTAAAGAATCGGTAAAAGAATTGCAGGAAAACAACCAAATAGGTGAAGAAAATGGACAAAACCATTCAGGATTTAAAAATGGAAATAGAAACAGTAAAGAAAGTAGAAATAGAGACAACCCTAAAGATAGAAAACCTAGGGAAGAAATCAGGAGTCATAGATGCACGCAACTCAACAGAATACAAGAGATAAAAGAGAGAATTTCAGGGGCAGAAGATACCAAAGAAAACTTTGACACAACCATCAAAGATAACGGAAAATGGAAAAAAAGTCCTAGCACAAAACGCTAGAAAATCCAGGACATAATGAGAAGATCAAACCTAAGAATAATAGAGATAGAAGAGAGTAAAAACTCCCAACTTAAATAAATAATTTTGTTGTAAATATCTTCAACAAAATTATAGAAGAAAACTTCCCATAAACATAAAAAAGAAAGAGATGCCCCTAAACATAAAAGAAGCATACAAAAAACCAAATAGATTGAACCAGAAAAGAAATTCCCCCCATCACATAATAGTCAAAACACCAAATGAACAAAACAAAGAAAAGAATATTAAAAGCAGTAAGGGAGAAATGTCAAATAATATATAAAGGCAGATCTATCAGAATTACACCAGACTCCCCACCACAGACTGTGAAAGCTAGGAGTTCCTGGGCATATGTCATGCAGACCTTAAGAGAACACAAATGCCAGCACGGTCTACTACATTCAGCAAAACTCTCAATTAACATAGATGGAGAAACCAAGATATTCCATGACAAAACCAAATTTACACAATATCTTTCTACAAATCCAGACCTACAAAGGATAATATATGGAAAACTACAACACAAGGAGGTAAACTAAACCGTAGAAAAAGGAAGAAAGTAATCTTGCAACAAAACCAAAAAAAAAAAGAGAGTCACACAAACATAATTCTACCTCTACCAATGAAAATAACAAAGTAACAATCACTATTCCTTAATCTCTTAACATCAGTGGACTCAGTTCCCCAATAAAAAGACATAGACGAAAAGACAGGTTACGTAAAGAGGACCCAGAATTTTGCTGCATACAGGAAACACACCTCAGAGACAAAGACAGACACTACCTCAGAGTAAAAGGCTGGAAAAGAACATTTATAAGCAAATGATCCGAAGAAACAAGCTGGAGTAGCCATTCTAATATTAATAAAATTGACTTTCAATCAAAAGTCATCAAAAAAAGTAAAGAAGGACACTTAATATTCATCCAAGGAAAAATCCACCAAGATGAACTCTCAATCCTAAATATCTATGCTCCAAATGCAAAGACACATACATTCAAAAAAAAAAACTTACTGAAGCTCATTGTACCTCACAAAATAAAGGTAGGAGATTTCAGCAGTCCACTCTCATCAATGGACAGATCATGGAAACAGAAATTAAACAGAGACATAGAGAGACTAACAGAAGTTATGAACTAAATGGACTTAACATATATTTATAGATCATTTCATCCTAAAACAAATTGACACACGTTCTCAGCACCTCATGGTACCTTCTCCTATTGACCATATAATCAGTCACAAAACAGGCCTCAACAGATACAGGAAGATAGAAATAATCCCATGCATCCTATCAGAAAACCACAGACTAAGGCTTGTCTTCAATAACAACAAAAACAACAGAGAGCCCACATATACATGGAAGTTGAACAATGTTCTACTCAATGATGACATGGTCAGAGAAGAAATAAAGAAAGAAATTAAAGACTTATTAGAATTTAATGAAAATGAAGGCACAACATACCCAAATTTGTGGGACACAATGAAAGCAGTGCTAAGAGAAAAACTTATAGGTCTGAGTGCCTGCAAAAACAAACAGGAGAGAACATACATAAGCAGCTTGACAGCACACCTAAAGGCTCTAGAACAGAACCAAAAAAAAAAAAAAAGCCAAAACACCCAAGAGGAGAAGAAGGCAGGAAATAATCAAACTCAAGACTAAAATCAACCAAGTAGAAACAAAAAGGACTATTCAAAGAGTCAACAAAACCAGGAACTAGTTCTTTGAGAAAATCAACAAGATGAATAAACCCTTAGCCCGACTAACCAGAAGGAACAGAGAGTGTGTCCAAATTAACAAAATCAGAAATGAAAAGGAAGACATAACAACAGAATCTGAGGAAATTCAAAAGATCATCAGACCCTACTACAAAACAGGAAAATCTGGAGGAAATGAACAACTTTCTAGACAAATACCAGGTACCAAAGTTAAATCAGGAACAGATAAACCATCAAAACAACCCCATAACTCCTAATGAAATAGAAGCAGTTATTAACAGTCTCCCAACCAAAAAGAACCCAGAACAGATGGATTTTTTGCAGAATTCTATCAGACCTTCACAGAAGACCTCATACCAATACTGTCTAAACTATTCCACAAAATAGAAAGAGATGGAGAACTACCAAATTCCTTCTGTAAAACCACAATTACACTTATATCTAAACCACACAAAGACCCAACAAAGAAAGAGAACTTCAGACCAATTTCCCTTATGAATATTGATGCAAAAATACTCAATAAAATTGCGGCAAACCAAATCCAAGAACACATCAAGACGATCATCCATCATGATCAAGTAGGCTTCATCCCAGAGATGTAGGGATGGTTTGATATATGGAAATCCATCAACGTAATCCACTATGTAAACATACTCAAAGAAAAAAAACCACATGATCCTTTCATTAAGTGCTGAGAAAGCATTTGACAAAATTCAACACCCCATCATTAAAACAGTCCTGGAAAGATCAGGAATTCAAAACCCATACCTAAACATTGTAAAAGCCATATACAGCAAACCAGTACCTAACATTAAACTAAATGGAGAGAAACTTGAAGCAATCCCACTAAAATCAGGGACTAGACAAGGCTGCCCACTCTCTCCCTATTTATTCAATATAGTAGTCGAAATCCTAGCCAGAGAAATCAGACAACAAAAGAAGGTTAAAGGGATACAAATTCGAAAGTAAGAAGTCAAAATATCGCTATTTGCAGAAGATATAATAGTATACTTAAATGACCCCAAAAGTTCCACCAGAGAACTACTAAGCATGCAAAACAACTTTCACAATGTGGCTGGGTATAAATGTAACTCAAACAAATCAGTAGCCTTTTTCTACTCAAAGGATCAACAGGATGAGAAAGAATCCAGGGAAATAACACCCTTCATAATAATCCAAATAACATAAAATACCTTGGTGTGACTTTAACCAAGCAAGTGAAAAATCTATATAACTAGAACTTCAAAACTCTGAAGAAAGAAATTGAAGAAGATCTCAGAAGATGGAAAGATCTCCCATGCTCATGGATTGGCAGGATTAATATAGTAAAAATGGCCATTTTACCAAAGAAATCTACAGATTCAATGCAATCCCCATCAAAATTCCAATTCAATTCTTCACAGAGTTAGAAAGAACAATTTGCAAATACATTTAGAATAACAAAAAACACAGAATAGCCAAAACTATCCTCAATAATAAAAGGAATTCTGGGGGAATCACCATCCCTGACCTCAAGCAATATTACAGAGCAATAGTGATAAAAAAACAAAACAAAACAAAACAAAACAAAACTGTATGGTATTGGCACAGAGACAGGCAGGTAGATTGGTGGAACAGAATTGAAAACCCAGAAATGAACCCCCACACCTATGGTCACTAGATCTTTGAGAAAGGAGCTAAAACCATCCAATGGAAAAAAAGATAGCATTTTCAACAAATGGTGCTGGTTCAACTACAGGTTAGCATGTAGAAGAATGCAAATCAATCCATTTTTATCGTTTTGTAAAAAGCTTACGTCCAAGTGGATTAAGGATCTCCACATCAAACCAGATACTCTCAAATTAATAGAAGAGAAAGTGGGGAAGCATCTCGAACACATGGGCACTGGGGAAGACTTCCTGAACAAAACACCAATGGCTTATGCTCTAAGATCAAGAATCGACAAATGGGATCTCATAAAACTGCAAAGCTTCTGTAAGGCAAAGGACACTGTGGTTAGGACAAAACGGCAACCAACAAATTGGGAAAAGATCTTTACCAACCTTACATCTGATAGAAAGCTAATATCCAAAATATACAAAGAACTCAAGAAGTTAGACCGCAGAGAGACAAATAACCCTATTAAAAATGTTGTACAGAACTAAACAAAGAATTCTCAGCTGAGGAATATCCTATGGCTGAGAAACACCTAAAGAAATGTTCAACATCCTTAATCATCAGGGAAATGCAAATCAAAACAAGCCTGAGACTCCACATCTCACCAGTCAGAATGGCTAAGATAAAAACTCAGATGACAACAGATGCTGGTGAAGATGTGGAGAAAGAGCAATCCTCCTCCATTGTTGGTAGAATTACAAACTGGTACAACCACTCTGGAAATCAGTCTGGAGGTTCCTCAGAAAATTGGACATAGCACTACCTGAGGACCCAGCTATATCTCTCCTTGGCATATACCCAAATAATGCTCCAACATACAACAAAGAGACATGCTCCACTATGTTCATAGCAGCCTTATTTATAATAGCCGGAAGCTGATAGGAACCCAGATGCTGTTTAACAGAGGAATGGATACAGAAAATATGGTACTTCTGCACAATGGAGTACTATTCAGCTATCAAAAACAATGACTTTGCGCAATTGTTTTGAATGGATTGAACTAGAAAATATCATCCTGAGTGAGGTAACTCACAGAAAAACACACATGGTATGTACTCACTGATAAGCGGATATTAGCCCAAAAGTTCAATTCACCCAAGATACAATACACAGACCACATGAAGCTCAAAAATAAAAAAAAAAGAAAGAAAAGATGACCAAAGTATGGATGCTTCAGCTTCACTCCTTCTTAAAGGTGGCACAAAAATATTCATAGGAGTGGATATGGAGACAGAGTTTGAAGCAGCGACTGAAGGAATGGCCATTTAGACCTGGTCCCACATGTTTATACACACACACACACACACACACACACACACACACACACACACACACACACACACACATTCACCAAGACTAGATAATGTTGATGAGGGTAAGAAGGACATGTTGACAAGAACCTGAGAGACACAGCCAGGGCATGTCAAATACATAGGCAAATGCTAGCAACAAACCACAGAACTGAGAATGTGATCCCCGTTGGAGGAATTAGAGAAAGGATCGAAAGACTGAAGGGGCTTACAACCCCATAAGAACAATAATGCCAACCAACAAGAGCTCCCAGGGACTGAACCACTACTCAAAGACCATACATGGAGTGACTCATGGATCCAACTGCATATGTAGCAGAAGAAGGTCTTGTTGGGCACAGATGGATGGAGAATCCCTTGGTCCTGTCAAGGTTGAACTCCCAGTGTATGGTAGTGTTGGGGGTGGGTCAGGAAGGGATGGTGAATGGGGAGGGGAACTCCCTTATAGAAGAAGGGGATGGGGATGGGATAGGGGGCTTATGTCTGGGAAATTGGGAAAGGGAATAACATTTGAAATGTGAATAAAAAAGGATCCAAATATAATAGGCTCAAACTTGCAAGATTATAAAAGAGTGTCCTCATCTTTTAGAAGCAGCAAACAACTCCTACAAGATGAAACCATTGAGCCAAACTGCTGGAGGATTCCCTAGCCTCTAAACTTCCAGCACTGTGTATCTGCTTCCAGTATTAGAGCTTTTATGAATCTTCGCCCTTATAGAGATGGGCTTTCTGGTGACGCCATTGCTTTTGAGTCCTGAAGCTTCTGTTAGTAATCCCTCACTCATATTCCTGTTAGTACACATAACAAAAAGCCAATGGTTCAGTAGGCTGGATTCTGGTATAACTGATGCTTTGGTATGCCTTGGGTTCAATGCCTGGAAGTGTAGATAGGTGAGTGTGCTTCATTACTCCTGGATAAGTCTCACACTACACTGCTTGCATTTACACCTATGGAACTGCCCCTCGGAATGTTCTTCCAGTGTCACCTTTGTCCAAAGCATTGTCTAATATCCCACGATGACATAGGAGCACCTAACTTTTGCTTCTTTCCATATTTCTAATATTTACACATATTTTTAACATGATCTTCAGCTGGTCTCCTACATCACACTTGTACTCCCTAAATATTGTACACAACTTGTCTGTATCTCTCACACTGAACACCATCTGAAATTTGATAATACCTAGATATTAATGTTATTATCACTGGAAGTCAGGGACTCCCACTGAGATTTCTTATTTAGGAAATGTGAACCTAAGCCAACATAATCACTCAGGAGTTATCTGTGATGCCAAGATTGCGACTTCTAATTATTTGTGTGAAATGAAACGTGTGTTTTTGGAATTGGAAAATATTAAAGCTACTGAAATATGTTGTATTAAGTGTATAGTTAACTTTAAAACTCAAGTTTATTGATTAGTCAGATATTTTGAATATTTACACAGCTGTAAAAATGGTATAGAGTAAAAACACATTTATTATCAGTAAGGAAAGTTAGGCTAAGATTTAATAAACACAGAAGAACATGTCATAAGCAGGATGGTGCTGTATACACATTCAGAGAAATGTGACCCTGCATTCTTGCTCAAAGAACACCAAAAAACATTCATTCTAAATTTGCTTATGAATGGTCATAGAAAATAAAATCATTAACATTAGTATAGTATCCATGACATAGAAGCAAGACTTCACTTATTTAAGGAAAGACAGATATCCCAGGAAACAGCAACACATCTTCCTGCAGGATTTTCTTGGATTCCAAATCATGTGATCAAGCACAAACTCATAGTAACTGCAGTGTCAGATATGAAACAGCTTTCAATATAGTCTCCTGCCTGCATTAAAGCCAGTAGGTTTAGTTGAGCAGAGACATCAATGTAATGCACTCCCTCTTTGTAATGTCTCTCTGTGTGTTGCTTCACAAAAGTTTAGGTTTGAAGTGGAAAAGAACAAATTAAGAAATCTATTACAGCTCAGAAACAAATAGGGAAAATAACAGCAAGATATGCTAGAACTGACTATCTGTGTAAGCATGTCTAAAACTATAGATTTAGATGACTAAAACCAACAAACTGTGTGCACAGAACAAAGCAGATAAGATTAAAACCAAGTTTGACCAAGAATTGTAAATTCAGTTTTAGAGAACTGATAGGCATATTTACATGTTCCTGAGTCTCTAAGACTCTGTCATAAGCATCATTTATCATAGCTAACTTTTATAGAGAACTAACAATGCTAAGATTATCCTGTCAGCGAAAGCATAAATGTGGCTGTCCATTGTTATGAATAAAATATAGAAACCATCAACTACAATAGGGTGGAAGTAATACTTACTTGTGAAAATTGAGGAAAAAAACAAATGCAAATGAGATGGAGGAAGGAATTTCTGGTTGGATGGTTGAAATTTCCTTTAAAATATAATTTTAGAACCTCACTGATCCCGGCCCAGAGCTCACTGCTCCCAAACCCATTGGGAGAGAGAGCTCACCACCCAGACAGGTGGGCACTCCTGAGACTACAGAGCAGGAGAGACCACCAATACTGCCCACCCCTGCCCACATCCCTGGCCCAAGAGGAAACTGTATAGAACCTCTGGGAACCGGAAGATAGGGGCACTAGAGTGGCAGATCCCCTGCACTCCAGACACTGCCCGGACCTGAAGGGACCAGATCAACAGTTCTCTGCACCCAAATCCCATGGGAGGGAGAGTTAAACCTTCAGAGGGGCAGACATGCCTGGGAAGCCAGAAGAGACTATACTCTGCCCACATTTCTGACTCCAGAGGAAAACAACTAATGCCATCTGGGACCCCTGTGCACAGGGGCTCAGGGAAAAGGCAGTGCAGGCCCTCCTGTTTGCCACCCTCACAGAGAGCTCAAAAGCAGCCCACCACCACGAGCAACTTGAGCCACAGGACCACAGGTAAGACCAACTTTCTGCTCCAAGCAACCTGCCTGGTGGACTCAGGACACAGGCCCACAGGAACAGCTGAAGACCAGTAAACAGGAAAGACTACACTCCCGAAAGCAGAACACTCTGTTCCTACAACTGGCTGAAAGAAAACAAGGAAAACAGGTCTACAGTACTCCTGACACACAGGCCTATACAACAGTCTAGCGACTGTCAGACATAGCAGAATAAGTTAACACCAGAGACAACCTGATAGAAAGAGGCAAGCTGAGGAACCCAAGTAACAGAAACCAAGACGACATGGCATCATCGGAGCCCAATTCTCCCACCCAACACTGAATATCCAAACACACAAGAAAAGCAAGATCTAGATTTAAAATCACATTTGGTCATGATGCTGGAGGATTTCAAGAAAGACATGAAGAACTCCCTTAAAGAAACGCAGGACAACATAAACAAACAAACAAACAAGAAAACAAACAAAAAAATGAAAAAACAATGGTTCAACCTCTTCCCCCATCTCAATGCAGTTATGGTAAAATGAGAAGCTATTATCAGGCTCCAGGAAAATAAAATACAGATGCTATTTTTTAGAGTATTTGGGAAAATAATAAGCACTCTGTATCTTATCATGTATGTGTAACTAGTATGTTATCAAAGTAACTATCTTAAAACTACAGATACTGATACAATTTGGGATCAAGACTGGTAAATTCATAACAAATGTTGAACAGCATGATCTGGATTTCATGTGAAATATACATTAAACATAGAATAAATACTGCACATTATCAAGTTCACTTTAATTACTTATAAGTGTCAGTTCTTACAATGGTGAAGATCACAAATTCAAATAGAGGTAGGATAGATGTATGTGATGCATGTAGCATAAGCTGTGGCTTTCACTAGACATCCATTCTCCAAAACTCTTGGCTGGGTGGGAAGTATAAGAACCGTCGTCACTCAGTATGGAATGCTCAGTGCACCATTTTCCATGCTTTCCTCTTCTCTTTATATGGAACCTGCTCAAACACCAGGATACTCCCAACCTATCGAGGCCATCCTGGCTTGTCCCCTGAGCATAAGCGGAAGCTGCCAAACCTAACAAAAATAAAGCTTTAAATCTGTCACAGTGCCACACCTAACTCATCTGTAGATCACTAGAGTGTTTCAGATCTAAGAGGAAATCAAAATCCACCACAGTTTTTGGAAGGAAGAAAAGGCATGTTCATTTCAAGGGGAATAAATATACAAGGGCCCTATTTAGAAAGATACCAGACATTAATTATCAAGATTGCGACCATATATTTATGCCTCTGTATGTTGTCCACTCTCTGGACATTTTGTATAAACCATAAAAGCAAACATAAATTTGGCTAAACAATACATTATGAGATTTGGTAGGACTATGGAGAGTAGAACTATAAATTAACAACTAAAATTGTCTCCCTCAAACAAATACCTAGAAATCAAATGTTAGGACTGGAAAGAATTCCCCTGACTCTCCTTGTAATACTGAGTACAGTTTTTGTCTTTTTTTTCTTTTTTTACAAAGTAAAACAGTATAAAAAATAAATTAATGGCTTTGACAATTGAATAACACTCATTTCTGATTCTTCCTGTGTTTGTTAAGAAAGCCCACTTAATAAAAGTAGTATTAGGTCTGCTTCCCCATCTGGTCTAGATCAGTGGCCGCTTACCCTCTTTGCACACACTACAGACACACTATGGGCACATGAGTTCTGCTCTAACCAGAGACACCAGAGACAAACCCTAACCAGAGACAGTGCTGCCTGCCTGCAAGGAGGCTGGCTGTAATCAGAGACACCCAGGCCAGTTAACACCCAGGGATAACCAGATGGCCAGACACAGGCACAAGATCATAATTGACAGAACCAAATGCAATTCAGTACCATGAGAACCCAGTTTTCCCACCACAGAAAGACCTGGAAAACCTAAAATTCCTGAAAAGCAAGGCAATGAAAAGCAAGGCAATGACCTAAAATCTCATCTCATGAAGATAATAGAGGCCTTTAAGGTGGATAAAATAACTCCCTTAAAGAAATACAGGAAAACACAGGCAAAATGGTAGAAGCCCTTGAAGAAGAAACCTATAAATCCCTTTTAAAAATGCAGGAAGCTACTATCAAGTAGGTGACAGAATTGAACAAAACAGTCCAAGATCTAAAAATGGAAATACAAGCAATAAAGAAAACACAAAGGAGATTAACCCTGGAG